>NC_053037.3:442999708-443324292 GCF_002575655.3 Aegilops tauschii subsp. strangulata
TGCCGAGCGCACCGAGGCTGTGGACGACGGCGAGGCCCCAGACTGGAATGACCCAGAGATGGGGAAGACGTGGCAGTGGAGTCGCAGACGGAGAGGAGTGGGAAACTTGACTGGTTCGGGTGCGGGGTGGGCCTACACTCGGCAGAGAATAATAGGAGGTGCGGAGTGGAGGGATGGCATGGCCGTCGGCGGGGTAGTGTTTCGCTGAGGCGCGCAAAACAACGCCGCTGGACGCCGGAGGCTGGAGCAGGCGGTCCCGGCAGCGCTGGGGGAAGAAGACGAGAGATTGAAGAAGAATGTCAGCCGTTGGATGTAAATCCAGTGCCTTCTTAGGCTTCGACCTACTGGCCCACATGTCAGCCAGTCCATTTGTTTTTTTAGTCCATTTGGTGGGCTGGGTGAAACAATGATGTAGCACCTATGCAGCCCGTTTATATATATGGTAGAATTTAAAGCCCATTTGCATTTTTCTCGAAATCCACGGACTTGCTGGGCTGGGTGAAAAATATCATGTTGGGCTGGACGGAGAAATGTTATAAAAACATAAACACATGATTGCACGTCTATTACTGCATTGGTCAGTAAAATCTTTGCAAGCTTATGTACGCAATCACTAGGAGTTAACTTGCCAAGTTATATATAAACAATTATTATTATTTTGTAAGAACTTTCAGCTTACGAAATAAAATATCATTTTAATTTGATGAGTTAATAGTACGTGGGGTAATATTATTTTTAGGCTAGACGTGGGACAGTTGAGTTGGTTCTAGGGAAAAGTACTGGGAGAAAACTCAGTTTACATGGAAAAAGAAAGTGGGAGGAAATTCAGATATAGGATTAATGAAAACGAAAAATAAAGGAAGTGGGAAGGTCTATAAAATGGTTGGACGAACGACAGGTTTAACACAACCTTATGTTGTTTCTATTATATATATATATGTAATAAAATAATATATAAATATAGGTTCAGTTTTGCATTCTTATAGAAAACATAGGTTCAGTTTTGCATTCTTATAAAAAATAGAACTGAGCTGTGCGTCATCTTGAAAAAACAAACATAACTTGGGCTGCTGATGTCATAGACAAGCTAGATTGGGAGGCCCAGAGGCCGCTTGATACCTGCTGGATCGAAAAAATGTTGAAACATGTCGTGGGCTGCCCATGTTAAACAACAAAACCTAGGCCATGGACCTGGTGGGCCCGGGACTGTCAGCCTCTTGACGAACAGTTGTCTGCCGATTCCTCTTGCTTTGCTGACCATGTTGGGAATGACAGACGGCGGCGCCGCGGCGAGAGCACCAAGGCGGAGGACGACGTCGAGACCTCGGACCGAACGAACCAGAGCGGCGGAAGACACAGGCGGAGGGGAGTACGAGGGTTGACAATGTGTGGGAGTAGAGGGATGGCCTGGCCAACGCCATAGGCTATGATGGCCAGCCGCTGTATAGTAAGAGGACGAAAGATTGAAGAAAATAAAGAAATACAAATGGATAGGTGGTTGGTCCCATATGTATGTGTACGAGACCTGCTGGGTCCACCTGAGAAGGGGAATATGTTGGGAGGAAGGAGATTCAAAGCACGGCAGCCGAGTGAACTAGTTTTTTTAACGGACAAGTGAACTAGTTACATACATAAGCAAATAGCCACTAAAAAAGCAAACAGGTTAATGGGTTCTTAAAAGAAATATTTCGGACAAAACAGATAATTACGACACATAGGCTAATGCATGAAACACTCAGATGATAAAGGTGCTTATAAACACATAAAGTACAACATCTAGACCTTCCTGGCATGCTTGATCATGACGATGCGGCTCTCCGTGTACTCGTCGGTTACGGGAAGCAGACACGCCCTCATGTCCAAGATCCGCATGTACATGTCGTAGCATGCGTATGCGTCCTTGGCCGCGTAGGTTATGTAGGCTAGATTCAGAGGTACCTCCCACGTGTTCAGGTCCATGGTATCATTGTCTTCTTTCATGTTGGCGTATCAGGGGTCGATGATGGTCTCGGCGAGGTCAACCACGGAGTCCTTCTCCTGCCCGTTGCCGATGATCTTGTATTGCTTCTGGATGTCGACAAGCTTGTTGCACCAGATGACCGAATCGTCGCGTTCTTCCTTCTCTCCACCATAGCGAAGGTGCAGTCGGCGCTGCCAATGAAACGGGCGAATGCTCCAGAACCTCTGATGGCCCTACAGCAGTGGTAGATGAGAACCTCGTCCCGGACACATACCTGGGCGACGGCGATCCGCTGGTCCCTGTCAGGAGATGAATGGATGGGCACAAGGTCTACTCCTGCGACCTTGTGCTTTCTCGTCCTGTAGGTACTGCTTGAACTCGGCGAGGCAGAGCTTCACCGAGTCCGGATCGTTGATGTACATCACATTCAACTTGGTGCAGCCATAGGACTGAACGGTGAACTCAAAGGGGAACTCCTTGCTGAAGTCCATATCTAGCAGGATGACCCCTCGGATCGCCATCAGAGTCTCTTCAAGTGAACGAGTGGGTAGGCAGCGGCAGCAGTTCGTTTTTCAGCTCTTGGGGAACTGGATTCAATAGTAAACTGAGTGTGTACAGGCGACAAAAGTTACTACCCCTCCCTCGCCCGCTGCACGCCCGGCAGAAGATGCACCCTCGGTGCATTCAAACGCCTGCATTAAGAAACCTACTCCGGCCACACGTCGGTTCACGAGCGGGTCTGTATTGGTACTGTAATAACAAGAGTTAGTGGTCACTTTACTTAAATTTAATTAGCTTTAATAGAAATTTATACTTAAAACAAGCAATGCATTGGCTCGTTCTATCAGTGCCACATGATCAACATGCACAACAATTTGAATTATTATTCTCAGGACGCACACGATCAGCACATTTTTCGCACTTTCACACAGATAATACTACCAAGTTTGAACTGTTTGTTATGGTTGTTGTCCTCTGCATCATCATGCCGTGTTTCCCAGCTTGCAAGATTCAGAACCAACAAATAAGATCCAAATAATAAGTACAACAAAGATGCCTACACATCTCATTGATTCCCAGCTTGCAAGATTCATAACCAACAAATAAGATTCAAATAATAAGTACAACAAATATGCCTACACATCTCATTGATTCCCAACTTGCAAGATTCATAACCAACACATTAGAGCCTTTTGATAAAGTGAATATCGGGATTAAATCCATCTTAGCTAGCCGTGTCATACAACCGAAGAACTTGGCGAATGCTCTTGACCGTCACAACATCTGTAGTTGAGTATTCCTATTTGCATAGCACAAACAAGAAGAGCATGATTACTATAATAGTGGCACTCCTTGAACTCAACCTGCAGCTCCACTAGGATGAGGCCTGCCTGGAGTTCCATGATTCAATTCATGCACCTTTTTCTGCAGTTTGCTACCTCTTGAGCACTGCGTTGGTTTTCCCTTGAAGAGGAAAGGGTGATGCAGCAAAGTAGCGTAAGTATTTCCCTCAGTTTTTGAGAACCAAGGTATCAATCCAGTAGGAGGCCACGCTCAAGTCCCTTGCACCTACACAAACAAATAAGAACCTTGCAACCAACGCGATAAAGGGGTTGTCAATCCCTTCACGGCCACTTGCAAAAGTGAGATCTGATAGAGAAGATAAGATAATATTTTTGGTATTTTTATGATAAAGATTAAAAGTAAAGATTGCAAAGTAAACAAAGATAGAAATAGCTTGTTGACGGAAGATTAATATGATGGAAAATAGACCCGTGGGCCATAGGTTTCACTAGTGGCTTCTCTCAAGATAGAATAAGTATTACGGTGGGTGAACAAATTACTGTCGAGCAATTGATAGAATTGAGCATAGTTATGAGAATATCTATGTATGATCATGTATATAGGCATCACGTCCATGAAAAGTAGACCGACTCCTGCATGCATCTACTACTATTACTCCACACATCAACCGATATCCAGCATGCATCTAGAGTATTAAGTTCATAAGAATGGAGTAACGCTTTAAGTAAGATGACATGATGTAGAGGGATAAACTCATGCAATAAGATATAAACCCCATCTTTTTATCCTCGATGGCAACAATACAATACGTGTCGTTTCCCCTACTGTCACTGCGATCGAGCACCACAAGATTGAGCCAAAAGCTAAGCACTTCTCCCATTGCAAGAAAGATCAATCTAGTAGGCCAAACCAAATTGATAATTCGAAGAGACTTGCAAAGATAACCAATCATACATAAAAGAAGTCAGAGAAGATTCAAATATTGTTCATAGATAATCTTGATCATAAACCCACAATTCATCGGATCTCGACAAACACACTGCAAAAGAAGATTACATCGAATAGATCTCCACAAGAATCGAGGAGATCTTTGTATTGCGATCCAAAGAGAGAGAAGAAGCCATCTAGCCAATAACTATGGACCCGAAGGTCTGAGGTAAACTACTCACACATCATCGGAGAGGCTAGGGTGTTGATGTAGAAGCCCTCCGTGATCAATGCCCCCTCCGGCAGGACGCCGGAAAAGGCCCCAAGATGGGATCTCACGGGTACAGAAGGTTGTGGCGGTGGAATTAGGTTTTCGTGGTGCTCTTCGATGGTTTGGGGGTACGTAGGTATATATAGGAGGAAGAAGTAGGTAGGTGGAGCCACGAGGGGCCCACGAGGGTGGAGGCGCGCCCAGGAGGGGTAGGCGCGCCCCCTGCCTCGTGGCCTCCTCGGTGATTTCTTGACGTCCACTCCAAGTCCTCTTGATCACGTTTGTTCCAAAAATAACTCTCCCGAAGGTTTCATTCCGTTTGGACTCCGTTTGATATTCCTCTTCTGCCAAACACTGAAATAGGCAAAAAAAACAGCAATTTGGGCTGGGCCTCCGGTTAATAGGTTAGTCTCAAAAATAATATAAAAGTGTATAAATAAGCCCATTAAACATCCAAAACATAATATATAATAGCATGGAACAATAAAAAATTATAGATACGTTTGACACGTATCAAGCATCCCCAAGCTTAATTCCTGCTCGTCCTCGAGTAGGTAAATGATAAAAACAGAATTTTTGATGTGGAATGCTTCGTAGCATAATTTTCAATGTAAATATTTTTATTGTGGCATGAATATTTAGATCCAAAAGATTCAAGATAAAAGTTTAATTTTGACATAAAAACAATAATACTTCAAACATGCTAACCAAGCAATTATGTCTTATCAAAATAACATTGGCAAAGAAAGCTTATCCCTACAAAATTATTTAGTTAGGCCATGTTTCAATATCGTCACACAAACGTTCTCATCATGCATAACCCCGATGACAAGCCGAGCAATTGGTTCATACTTTTTAACGCGCTTCAGCCTTTTCAACCCTTACGCAATACATGAGCGCAAGCCATGGATATAGCACTGTGGGTGGAGTAAAGTATAATGATGGGGGTTATGAGAGAAGACAAAAAGGTAGAAAGTCTCACATTGACGCGGCTAATCAATAGGCTATGGAGATGCCCATCAATTGATTTCAATGAGAGGAGTAGGGATTGCCATGCAACAGATGCACTAGAGCTATAAATGTATGAAAGCTCAACAAACGAAACTAAGTGGGTGTGCATCCAACTTGCTTGCTCACGAAGACCTAGGGCATTTTGAGGAAGCCCATCATTGGAATATACAAGCCAAGTTCTATAATGAAAAATTCCCACTAGTATATGAAAGTGACAACATATGAGACTCTCTATCATGAAGATCACGGTGCTACTTTGAAGCACAAGTGTGGAAAAAGGATAGTAACATTGTCCCTTCTCTCTTTTTCTCTCATTTTTTTCTCTTTTTTTTCTTGGGCCTTCTCTTTTTTTCTTTGGCCTTTTTTTTATTTAGTCCGGAATCTCATCCCGACTTGTGGGGGAATCATAGTCTCCATCATCCTTTCCTCACATGGGGCAATGCTCTAATAATGATGATCATCACACTTTTTATTACTTACAACTCAAGAATTACAACTCAATACTTAGAACCAAATATGACTCTATGTGAATGCCTCCGGCGGTGTACCGGGATATGCAATGAATCAAGAGTGACATGTATGAATTATGAATGGTGGCTTTGCCACAAATACGATGTCAACTACATGATCATGCAAAGCAATATGACAATGATGAAGCGTGTCATAATAAACGGAACGGTGGAAAGTTGCATGGCAATATATCTCGGAATGGCTATGGAAATGCCATGATAGGTAGGTATGGTGGCTGTTTTGAGGAAGATATAAGGAGGTTTATGTGTGATAGAGCGTATCATATCACGGGGTTTGGATGCACCGGCGAAGTTTGCACCAACTCTCAATGTGAGAAAGGGCAATGTGCGGTACCGTAGAGGCTAGAAAATTGTGGAAGGTTGAGAGTGCGTATAATCCATGGACTCACATTAGTCATAAAGAACTCATATACTTATTGCAAAAGTTTATTAGCCCTCGAAGCAAAGTACTACTACGCATACCCCTAGAGGGATAGATTGGTATGAAAAGACCATCGCTCGTTCCCGACCGCCACTCATAAAGAAAGCAATAAAAGAACACCTTATGTGTCAAAATTGTCACACAACTTTTACCATACGTGCATGCTACAGGACTTGCCAACTTTAACACAAGTATTTCTCAATTTCACAATTACTCAACTAGCACACTCTAATATTACCACCTTTATATCTCAGAACACTTATCAAGTATCAAACTTCTCATGATATTCAATGAACTCAATATGGAAGATTAATTTCACAATTAAAGCAAATTACCATGCTGTTTAAGACTCTCAAAATAATATAAGTGAAGCATGAGAGATCAATAATTTCTATAAAATACAACCACCATCGTGCTCTAAAAGATATAAGTGAAGCACTAGAGCAAAAACTATATAGCTCAAAAGATATAAGTGAAGCACATAGAGTATTCTAACAAATTCTGAATCATGTGTGTCTCTCTCAAAAGGTGTGTACAGCGAGGATGATTGTGACAAACTAAAAAGCAAAGACTCAAATCATACAAGACGCTCCAAGCAAAACACATATCATGTGGTGAATAAAAAATATAGCTCCAAGTAAAGTTACCGATAGACGAAGACGAAAGAGGGGATGCCTTCCGGGGCATCCCTAAGCTTAAGCTTTTGGTTATCCTTGAATTTTACCTTGGGGTGCCATGGGCATCCCCAAGCTTAGGCTCTTTCCAATGCTTGTTCCATAATCCATCAAATCTTTACCCAAAACTTGAAAACTTCACAACACAAAACTTAACAGAAAATCTCGTGAGCTCCGTTAGCGAAAGAAAACAAAACACCACTTCAAGGTACTGTAATGAACTCATTATTTCTTTAAATTGGTGTTAAACCTACTGTATTCCAACTTTTCTATGGTTCATAAACTCCATTACTAGCCATAGATTCATTAAAATAAGCAAACAACACGCAAAAAACAGAATCTGTCAAAAACAGAACAGTCTGTAGTAATCTGTAACTAACGCAAACTTCTGGAACTCTAAAAATTCTACCAAAATAGGAAGACCTAGACAATTTGTTTATTGATTCTCTGCAATTGGAATCAGTATTATATCACGTTCTGGTAAATGTTAACAATTGTTTTCGTGAACAGAAAGTTTCTGGAATTTTCAGCAAGATCAAATCCTTCTTGCTACCTCTTGACTACTGCGTTGGTTTTCCCTTGAAGAGGAAAGGGTGATGCAGCAAAGTAGCATAAGTATTTCCCTCAGTTTTTAAGAACCAAAGTATCAATCCAGTAGGAGGCCACGCTCAAGTCCCTTGCACCTACACAAACAAATAAGAACCTTGCAACCAACGCGATAAAGGGGTTGTCAATCCCTTCACGGCCACTTGCAAAAGTGAGATCTGATAGAGAAGATAAGATAATATTTTTGGTATTTTTATGATAAAGATTAAAAGTAAAGATTGCAAAGTAAACAAAGATGGAAATAGCTTGTTGACGGAAGATTAATATGATGGAAAATAGACCCGGGGGCCATAGGTTTCACTAGTGGCTTCTCTCAAGATAGCATAAGTATTACGGTGGGTGAACAAATTACTGTCGAGCAATTGATAGAATTGAGCATAGTTATGAGAATATCTAGGTATGATCATGTATATAGGCATCACGTCCGTGACAAGTAGACCGACTCCTGCCTGCATCTACTACTATAACTCCACACATCGACCGCTATCCAGCATGCATCTAGAGTATTAAGTTCATAAGAACGGATTAAAGCTTTAAGTAAGATGACATGATGTAGAGGGATAAACTCGTGCAATATGATATAAACCCCATCTTTTTATCCTTGATGGCAACAATACAATACGTGTCATTTCCCCTACTGTCACTGGGATCGAGCACCGCAAGATTGAACCCAAAGTTAAGCACTTCTCCCATTGCAAGAAAGATCAATCTAGTAGGCCAAACCAAACTGATAATTCGAAGAGACTTGCAAACATAACCAATCATACATAAAAGAATGCAGAGAAGATTCAAATATTGTTCATAGATAATCTTTTTTTTGAGGGAGAACGACAGTGGGAGAGGCTCCCACTGACTTTGTATTACTCACAAAGGAACAATTACATATGTGTTACAAAGGGTTTTGCGGCCCCCCTTCCATGCTAGTTATCCACGGTCTTAGTGGCCCAAGTTTACAATGTAATTAGACAGGAAAGGATGAAGGTCCTCCCGGCAATTATGTGTTAGCAGCTCCAAGAGATGCTTGAATCTAGCTAGCCATGCTCCATAGGAGTGCTGAATCCCTCTAAAGTGTTGATTGTTTCTCTCCATCCAAAGACTCCAAGCAGCCAGGAGAAAGATATCCATGAAGAGAAGTTGTCTCCAATTACCCCTACCTCCATGCAGAAGAGTCAATCTGTTATCAGCTGCCGGCCATGTCACTCCAACTACATCCCAGCAGTGTTGGCTAAAGGGGCAATTGAAGAACAGATGTTCCACCGTTTCCTCTGGAGGGTTTTGACAGAACATGCATGCATAGTTGCCCCCCACGACAAAAAAGTGTCTGCGTTTGAGCATATTCCTGGTATTCAGGCGATCAACTAGGAGTAGCCATCCAAACATCTTGAATTTGATCGGGCTTTTAGCTTTCCAGAGCCATCCAAACGCCTCGTCTGCCACAACCTGTTTGTAGCAGTGATTATAGAACTTCTTGGACGAAAAACGCCCAAGCAAGCATTCCCAGACATCACTGTTATCGGCGGCCAGCCGATTTTGCGGCAACCCCTCCTGGATCTCTTTGATTTCTTCTCTCGCCTGGGTCGAGAGAGGGAGACTAAAAATCATGGATGGGTCAGTTGCAGTAAGAACCTTAGCAATGGAATCATCCTCATTCAGACAAAATGAAAAGGCTCATGGGTATATATCCATTAATGGGGAGTCTTGAGTATTATCAAACCAAGCATCTTTCCAGAACAGAGCACTAGAGCCATACCCCGGGGTGACTTTTGTGATCCCTCGGAATATCCCACTGAGTTGCATCACATCTCTCCACCAAAAAGAACCCACTGCCTCAGATGCATGCGGTATCTTGTTTCTGTAGTAGGCATCCCAAACAAGCTCCACCCAAGGAACATCTTCATGATTATAGAATTTGAAAAGATGCTTTAGGAGGAGGGCTGCATTCTGTGTTTTAAGATCAATCACACCAAGGCCTCCGCAGCGTTTTGGGCGGCAGACCAGCTCCCAAGCCGCAAGAGAGTTATTTTTGACCCCGTCGTCAGAGTTTTTAGCCCAGAGGCAATGTCTACGCAGCTTATCCAGATGTTCAATCACCTTTGGGTGTATCTTGATCGTGCACATTGCGTATATCAGCATCGAAGTCACAACTGAATTGACCAAGGTTAGTTTAGCTCCGGATGACATTAGTGACAGAGCAGTGGATGTCTTCCGTTCAACTGCATGAACTAGTGGCATAAGATCAAGGACACTGGGCCTCGTTATACCCATTGGCAGGCCGAGGTATGTGAAGGGCATGGAACCAACAGAGCAACCAAAAACCCCAGCCAGTTCACAAGCACGTCGGTGATCAATATTAATGGGTATGAGAGTTGATTTCTGAAAATTGATCTTCAGTCCAATGGAAGTGGCATAATCTTCTAGGATAGCTTTCATACGGGCAGCCTGCACGGGACATGCCTGCATAACTAAAATCATGTCGTCAGCGTATTGGACAACCAGGAAATCACCCGCCCTGTCACGAGGGAGAGGAAGATCAAGCAGCCCACGAACAAAAGCATCGTTAACTGCTGCTTGGAGAAGATCAGCCGCAATGACAAAGATCAATGGTGAGAGAGGGTCCCCCTGGCGCACTCCACATTTACAGTTGAATTTTCGACCAGGGACTCCATTAAGAAGTACAGAAGAAACCCCTGAACCAAAAATCGTGTTCATCCATCCAAGCCATTTGTCATCAAAACCCATGTGTTTCATAATTTCCATCATGGGGGCGTGCTCAATAGTGTCAAACGCCTTGGCAAAGTCTAGCTTAAGGAGGATGTTTTCCCTCGCTGAGGTATGGCATTGATGTATGTATTCAAACGACCACGCTAGGCAATCCTGAATAGTCCTCCCTTTGAGAAAACCGTACTGATTTCTGTGTATGATCTTGAGGATGACTTTCTGTAGCCGATTTGCCAATAACTTAGTGATGATTTTCAGACAACAATTCAATAAAGTAATTGGTCTATAATCATTTGCAGTTTCTGGAGAGGAGTTCTTTGGGATCAATGTGATATACCCCTCGCTAATACTGGTTATATCTAGCCCTCCGGCATGAAATGCATGACACAACTCATAGAAGTCCGACTTGATGATCGGCCAGCAGCTCTTAAGGAAGCAACCATTAAAACCATCAGGACCTGGAGCCCGATCACTTGGCATTTCTTTAATGACAGTGTCAATCTCTTCATTGGAAAAAGGTGCCGACAAGTGCTCCAGTCCCTCAATCCGACGGATGATTCTGGAAAGATCAAAGCGCATGTGAGTGGGTTTAGAGGAACCCAACCGTTCCTTATAGGTTCTGAACAACACCCCTTCCTTGCCAGCATGGTCATGCATTTCCACATCGCCATCACGAAGCATGGCGATAGAGTTATGTCTGTATCTCTCCGTGGCCAGAGATTGAAAGAGTTTGGTATTTTCATCCGCAAATCTGAAGAATCTGATCGTGCATCTTTTCCTCCAGTATTCATTCTGAAACTGTAACAATGTCTGCAAGTGAGATTTCAAAATTTTCCGGAAATTTGATTCCTGGATAAATAGAGGTCTTTTGTCCTCGAGATTATCCATCGTAGCTAAAACTTCATTACAGTTTTGAATGATGATTTTCAGCTTTGAGATATCCCTGCTCCATCTCTTGAGATCATACCTCAGAGTTTTCAGCTTTTTACAAATGCGGGTGGCAGCGTTCGGTGCATGGCATGCCTTGGACCAGGAGGTGGCCACCACCTCCATAAACCCAGAATGGTTAATCCAAAAGTTCTCAAAACGGAAGAGTTTGGACTTGGGGATAGAGGACTCAATAGTAACCACACAGGGAGTATGATCGGACACTGGTTTTCCTAATGGCAAGACCATTGTATTTGGAAACGAAGTGGTCCAGCAAGAGGACGAGAAGAACCAGTCAAGCTGTTCAAGTAAGGGGTCGTCTTGCATATTACTCCAGGTATATGATCGACCCTTCACAGGTAACTCCATCAGAGATTGCACTCTAATGATTCCATTAAAAAGCAACATGTCTGTAGCGTCACCCCCAGGTTTGTTTCTGTTAGTCGTGGAACGAATAAAGTTGAAATCGCCGAGGATTAACCAGTTCTCATCATCAGGTATATGTAGGTCGAATAACCAATTAGCAAAATCCACCCGACGCTGACCAGAACATGGACCGTAGACATTGATCAATTTCCACGAGTCATTGGATTGTGTAGCAACAAAGGAGACACCCACAGCAAATGAATCAACGTACCAAGGGGTGCCCACAAACACGGAGCTATTCCAGATAATAATAAGACCACCCGAGGCACCCACAGATGGAGCAAACACAAATTTATCAAACTGCTTAGGGCAGAAAGTTTTAATAAACGCCAGATCAAAAGATTCACGTTTAGTTTCCTGGATACATATCACAGAGCAACCACTAGTGTCGATAGTATTTCGGAGAGCCAAAGTTTTAGCATCAGAGTTGATGCCCCGGATGTTCCATGACAAAACATTCCACGATTTATTCGTGACCGTTTAGTTCATAGATAATCTTGATCATAAACCCACAATTCATCGGATCTCGACAAACACACCGCAAAAGAAGAGTTACATCGAATAGATCTGCAAGAGAATCGAGCAGAACTTTGTATTGAGATCCAAAGAGAGAGAAGAAGCCATACCCCTAATAACTATGGACCTGAAGGTCCGAGGTAAACTACTCACACATCATCGGAGAGGCTAGGGTGTTGATGTAGAAGCCCTCCGTGATCAATGCCCCCTCCGCCAGGACGCCGGAAAAGGCCCCTAGATCTGATCTCACGGGTACAGAAGGTTGCGGCGGTGGAATTAGGTTTTCGTGGTGCTCTTCGATGGTTTGGGGGTACGTAGGTATATATAGGAGGAAGAAGTAGGTCGGTGGAGCCACGAGGGGCCCACGAGGGTGGAGGGCGCGCCCGGGGGGTAGGCGCGCCCCCTGCCTCGTGGCCTCCTCGATGATTTCTTGACGTCCACTCCAAGTCCTCTGGATCACGTTTGTTCCAAAAATAACTCTCCCGAAGGTTTCATTTCGTTTGGACTCCGTTTGATATTCCTTTTCTGCGAAACACTGAAATAGGCAAAAAAACAGCAATTTGGGCTGGGCCTCCGGTTAATAGGTTAGTCCCAAAACTAATATGAAAGTGTATAAATAAGCCCATTAAAAATCCAAAACAGAACATATAATAGCATGGACAATCAAAAAATTATAGATACGTTGGAGACGTATCACAGTTCACCTAAAATGAAGCAAAGATTGCATCATTCAGCTAGCAAGAAGTACTTGCTCTCGTGAGCTGGCAGGTTCTTCTTTAGTAGTTGCACTAAAATTGAGGAACATTAAGGTTGGCTCTTCGGCTCATGTAAGGTGCAACTCTAATTTTCTTATCCTTTTGTGCAGTTCCACTAAAATAAAGTGCCATTGTGGTGACAGTGACGGCTCATCTTGCAAAGGCTAATAAAATGTTGCACGAAAACACGAGATTACCAGCAGAACTTGACGGAGATTTTGGAAACTCCAATCACAATTTTGTGCAGTTCCACCAAAATTGAGAGATGTTTCCCACGTGACATTTTAGTTGAACTGCACAAGACACTCATTCAAAAAAAAGGTGTTTTCTACAGTTCATCGAAAGGTCACAATAGCAACAAGGTGAAATGGATATCCCTATCTGCACAAAAAGATAGAAAGTAAACAGTTGCTGGTCAATAAGAATATACGAAACATACACGAAATGAAAAGAAGCATCTTAATTATGTTCATGACAATCACGCAAGGACAATAGAAATTTTAAAACATCATCAATGCTTCATGTTACCGGAAGCATTACGATCAACAATGACATTCGTTAAATATGGGATTACTTTAATGGTGGCATTGCTTGTTTACCAGATACCGTAAATCAACAGCAGCTAAAGAGTTGGTTTAAAGGCATGGGACCGTGGGGACACCAGGACACTCAGTAGCGTAAAGGAGCAACTTACTTATCATACTGGGGAAAACAGCAGGAGTACCATTTGTAACACAGTTTAATTGCATCTTATCACTGGAGGCATTAGATTAACAATAACACTGGTTAGACATGTCCCTAAGGTAACAGTGTGATCGCTTCATTTTACATGCGCCCTTACATTAACAACAACAAAAGGTTGGTATAAGGACATGCGACAGTGGATGCATCAGCACAATGTACCTACAAGGAGGCATAAAGTGGTGATGACGAGTATGTTCATGCTATGTGAGGGCAGCAAATCTAATCCTGGAGACCTTTTACTATGTGAGGGCAGCAAATCCTGGAGACCTTTTACTATGTGAGGGCAGCAAAATAATCCTGGAGACCTTTCACTATGTGAGGGCAGCAAATCTAATCCTGAGACCTTTTACTATGTGAGCGCAGCTATTCTAATCCTGGAGACCTTGTACTATGTGAGGGCAACAAATCTAATCCTGGACATACTCTGTTGACTTGTCCACCAGCCACCACTTTCTATCCTT
Source organism: Aegilops tauschii subsp. strangulata (assembly GCF_002575655.3). Lineage (NCBI taxonomy): Eukaryota > Viridiplantae > Streptophyta > Magnoliopsida > Poales > Poaceae > Aegilops > Aegilops tauschii. The sequence continues at coordinate 443,013,961 of NC_053037.3, forward strand.
TTTTCAACCAATAATAGATCTGTTCCTTATCCAGTTTGTACTGTGTTTTCCCATTATTTCCCTTTTCAACCAAGAGACCGGTTGGGTATCCGGTCTCTACTACTTTCACCATAGTATTTCCTATTTGAATCAAGTCCAAGATTCATGCTACAACTTCCCCCCTTTCTTCGTTGTTTGAACAAAGTCCTAGATTCGAATGCATGAAGTAGCGCTACCTTTAATAATACTAAAAATTCAGGTGGCTTTGGAAGAGCTGATGGGAGTAGAAAAAGATGCACATGTAGACACGTGGGGAGCTGGGGCAGTAGAGCAAGGCCGCTTTCGAAGAACTTATACTAAGGGTTGTCGGGATGTCGGTGGCGGCAGGTCGGATTGCGCACAATACGACAGGGAGGAAGGGTCGAAGGACCTCCCGAGACGGTGCCGTGTCGGAGAGAACGGCATGGGCAGAGGATCGGGCCCCTCCGGCAGCTGTGGGTTTCCTCCCTCACCGGTGATGACCGCGTGAACGATGCACCTAGTCCTCTACACACACCAGCCGAAGGGATCCGGTCGGATCTGTCACCAGTGGTGAGCAGAGACAAAATGTCGCTTCCGCTGTCTTGTTTATATCTGGAGAGGATGAGAGAATGAAGAGAGCAACCCTAGTAAAGCAAGCGCTCAGGCCCCTGCGTACATATATAGTGGAGTGATTATCTTTTTCTCTCCACAACAAGCGTTTCAATTTGTGTACGTGGCATTAAAGAAAAGAAACTCTCTATTTAAGGTGACTAACTGTACGACTCCTACTTACTAGTAGTAGTAGTAGTAGTATTGTTCACTTGTGCTCCCCGGCCCTCCATTCATTGAACAACCCCATGGGTGAATAAACATACAGTACTAGTATTTATATAGAACGAACAAGCTTGAACTATTTTCGTGTAGTTAAAAGTTGAGGGCGGAGCTTTTCCCGGGCAGTACACGCGGCAGTTTTTGCCTAGGCGGTTTGACAGAGAGGCGAGGAGGGTGAGGGAGCAGCGGATTCAACTTACTTACTACTGGAAAGGTCGGGCTGTGCGATTTGACGGCGCGTTACTGCTAGAAAGACTTGTGATATGACTACTCACTATAGTCATGAGTTACTGGCGGTACGACCGGGGTGATGCCCCCCTTCCGTTCCGCACTCTAATCTGGTGCATGACACGTATTACGTCGACCCGGATGCAGGATGCTGCTAGCTCTCCCACATGTTGGCGAAGTAGTACGTAGTAGTAAGAAGGAGCAAATAATCATGCGGTATAAGTCTTTCTAGAGATTCCAACAAGTGACTACATACGGAGCAAAATGAGTGAATCTACACTCTAAAATATGTCTACATACATTCGTATGTTGTAGTCAATTTGAAATGTCTAAAAAGACTTATATTTAGGAACGGAGGGAGTAGTAGTACTACTACTCACGTCGGAGGAGTGTGAACCACGGCAGCCCAGTGAATCAGCAGTAGAAAACAACGTGCTGATATGGCCATAAAAAACAATGTGCCACGGTTCAGACTATAGCATGTACAATACTACTCCTCTTTGTTTGGATCCCTGAGTTAGAGCTAGTTTGGGTTGAAATAGCCTCAAATTATCCAAACGGGAGGGGTTAGTTTGAGCTAGTTTGCTCTAACCCAGCTAAAAAAACTAGCCCGGTGGAGAGGTTCTAATTGGGTTAGTTCTCCTCGGGCCCACTAAAAGAGAACTAAAAAAATCTCCCCTGCCCGCAACGGATCGCTCCCTCCGCCCCCTCCCCCTCGCACGACTCCTCTCTGTTCCCCATCGGCCCGCCCGCCCAAGCACTGCTCCACCGCCCGCCCACTCTCTCCTCCGGCCGCCCTCTCCCTCCGGCCTTCGAAGCTCGCCCCGCTCCCCCTTCACCGGTCGTTTTTCTCCCTCTGTCTTGCGCGGCAGCGGCGCATCTACCTGGGAGGTCGCGAGAGGGGTGAGTTTGTTCGTTCCTTCTCTGTCTCACAGCCATATCATTGATCTTGCTCGCTCTAGCGCTAATTCTGATTTGGAAAAGTAGATCCTGATTAAACTTGGTATAGATTTGTGGTGCATGCATGGAATTGTCTGATGCTGCTTGAGGAGGTAATAAATATTTCTAGAGGCCAAAAGATTCTGTTCACCTTTCTAGGTATTTCAGTTTCAGGCTTGCATTCTTTCTAGACGCCCAAAGAATCAGTTCACCTTTCTAGGTATTTCAGTTCCAGGCTTGCATTGTTTCTAGAGGCCCAAAGATTCAGTTAACCTTTCTAGGTATTTCAGTATCAGGCTTGCATTATTTCTAGAGGCCTTATTTCTAGAGGCCTTATTTCTAGAGGCCCAAAGATTCAGTTCAGCTTTCTAGGTATTTCAGTTTCAGGCTTGCATTATTTCTAGAGGCCCAAAGATTTGGTTCGCAGTCGTCGACAAGTGGCCCTGCTACCATGCCGGTGTCGACCTCAACTCGCAAGCGCCGGCGTCGGAGCGGTTCCCGGGGCTTGGGCTCTACAGATCCTTCCTCCAGAGCGACGATGATGAGCTCCTCCCTGGGTGCGTGACGGGCTCCGGGCTCCCTCCCTATCGTGAAGGACTTCCGTGATGAGTTAGCTCATGCTTTGTTTCATGGAGTGTATTTTTTGTGAAGCTTGATTGAGGACTTGTATGTTCAAGTGGGATATCTCAATTGTATGGACAAAGTAAAATTTATCATGTTTTGCATGTTTGATTTGTAAAGATGATTCTTTTATGTCAATTGTGAGCGGGAGGAGGCCACACAAGAGCCGGCCACACCAAATCCGGCAGGAAATAGGGTCCAAAGTAGTCAAATGACTGAGAAAGAACATTTATTGTCAATCTAACCCTGCCATCCATACACCTTTTTGGTTTTAGTTGGATCAGGGTTAGAATCTAACTCTAACCTCTAACTGAGTTAGAGTTCTCCTTGTCTCGGATCATCGCCATCATACTATCCCCGTTTGTAGCGACCAGACCTCAAATGGCCTGCGCTGCTGTGCACCAGTGTCATCCCTGGATCAGTAATGCTGACATGCACAGTACAAATGGAGGATTTATAACAGACTAGCAATCACACACTCATTACATCGAATATCTCCGAAGAGATTAAGTATGATAAACATGGCTTAAGGCCATCTAACACGATAACAGCGGAAGACTTGGAAGATAAGTGAGTCCATCAACTCCAGCGGCATCACTGAGTATAAGACCACGACCTAAGGCACCTTACTCGTCATCTGAAAAGTCTGCAACATGAAACGTTGCAGCCCGAAAATGGGTCAGCACATAGAATATGCGGCAATGTAACACATAGAGAATAATGAACAATAACAATGCTATACTACATGCATATATGGCTGGTGGAAAGCTCTATGGTTACAGTTTTTGCGAAAAGCCAATTTTATCCTACTTCAAAGGAATAAATTTTATTTAACTATCATGGTGGTTGTGAAACATTGAGATGGTTGACAGCATCTCAATCCCAATTAAAATGTCATCAATAACCCAACAAAATTAATTAGAAGTAACATAGTGATGAGATTCACATGATAATCCAAGTACTAGATACTCAAGTTGTCCATAACCGGGGACACGGCTAACCATGATTAGTTTGTACACCCTGCAGAGGTTTGTGCACTTTTCCCCACAAGACTTGATCTCCTCCGTTGGATTACTCGCACTACATGGTGTTTGAGTAACGGATGACCAAGACACAGTCTTTCAGAAGTGTTTGCACCTTACGTATGGGTAGACAGTTACACCTACTTTCCCCTACATCTGCTAGTCTACCACTGTAAGAGTTCACACAACTTAGTCAACTATCCTAGAGCCCATAATAGCTTGCGGCTGCACACGGAAGTTTCTAGCATGAATAATCTCATGATCCCTTTGAACCTGGGTGGCGGTCCAAAAGAAAAACAGGCAATCCTGGAAAACCCAGGTACCTCGATCCACCCAGATGTGAGTTTAAGTTGCCACCTTAAGTAAACCATTAATTAACAATCTCACATCTGTCATGAATTTCACTCAAACCCAATCCACGTCTACGAGCATAGCATGGCAATAATAAAAGCAACGTAGAAGTAACTCCCAAGGGTTTGAATAGAAAACAGGTAATAGGTTCTACCTCAACTACTTCCCAATACCCACAATTTAATTAGATCCTAATCATGCAAGTGTTTGCGGAAAACAGATCTAATGCAATAAAAACTGGGTATGAACGGGGTATGATCAAAGTGTTACTTGCCTTGCTGATGATCCGCAAAACCTAGCGATTCGAAGTAACAAGCGGCACACTCCGGGTACTCTATCGCAAACAAACAAGCATACAATCAGTACTCATCTAATGCACAGGTAAAACTCGAATGAAAGATCCAACCAGAAAGTTCAACTTAAGAACTCCGGTTTGCAAAAAGAATCAACTCGAAAGAAGCAACGAAAGTCAAACGGCGAAAGAAAGAAACTTCGTTTGCTAATCTGGATCTAGGTCAAATTTTACTGTAGCAAAAACTTGTTTGAGTAGGTTAAATGGAAAGAGAATTTCGAGACGAAACTCTAGGCGCTTGAATCACCTGATTCCGATAAACGAGCGAGAAGTTAAACAGAATCGAAGATTCGATCAGAAATCGAATCTGAGATAATCGCTGAAAAATCCGACGAAAAAGAAAAACGGACGAACGGTTAAAGAACGGACGTTCGTTAACGGAGAAAAACCGGCGAACGCGTTCGTTAAAACGAACGGTTCAGTGAACGCTCGTAAAATAATAAAACCGAAAAAACCGATCTAGGGTTTTTTTAAACGAAGGGTTTTTTTTAAAACGAAAACCGGCAAGTCAACGGGCAGCGAGCATACCTCGTCGGGGCTACTCCAGCGAGGCTCCTGCGGGGCTCCGGCTCGGGCGGCGAGGGGCGCGGGGTGCGGGGCTCGGGGGCGGCGGCTCCGGCGGCGAACGGGCGGCGGCGGGCGTGACTCCGGCGGCGGCGGCGGTGAGCGCGGGCGGCGGCGGCGATGTGAGGAAAGAGAGGGGGGAGGGGTATATAAAGAGGGGGGGGGGTCCGGCGGCTTGGGGGAGGGGGCAACCCGAGGCGGTGACGGTCCCGTGTCCATGGCGGACTCCGGCGGCGGCGATCCCGTGCGGGACGAGGAGAGGCGCGAGGCGGGCCGTCGGCTGGGCCTTTGGCCTAGTCGGCGCGCGGGCGTTTTTTTTAATAAGTTCCGCGGAAAATAATACGTAGAAAAATAAATAAAAATTAGAAAAATATGAAATAAATTTTCCCCGTCTTGTTAGAAAATCTAGAATAGGGTGAACATTTTTATAATCCAAAATAAATATTTTGAAAATATGCAATATTTTTAATGCAATAAAAATTGCAAATAAAATCCAAATAAATTCCAAATAGTGATTTTAACATTTTTCCTCCAGTATTTCGATTGTTTTGGAGAAGTCATATTTTCTCCTCTCATTTATTTAAAATTAAATATTTTTCCGGAGAGAAAAATAATTAAAACCAAAATCCTCGTCTTATTATTTGATAAAATCAAATATGAAAATTTAAGAAAATCCCCAACTCTCTCCGAGGGTCCTTGAGTTGCTTAGGATTTATCGAGGATTTTGTCAAACTGCAACAAAACATGATATGCAATGATGATCTATGTATAACATTCCAAATTGAAAATTTGGGATGTTACAAACCTACCCCCCTTAAGATGAATCTCGCCCTCGAGATTCGGGTTGGCTAGAAAACAGGTGGGAGTGGTCTTTCCGTAGATCTTCCTCTCGCTCCCAGGTGGCTTCATCCTCCGTGTGGTGACTCCACTGGACTTTGCAAAACTTGATAACCTTGCTGCGGGTAACTCGGCTGGCATACTCGAGAATCTTAACTGGTTTCTCCTCATAATTCAAATCACTTTCCAACTGAATCGCTTCCAGTGGCACAGTATCTCTCAGTGGTATCTCAGCCATCTCTGCGTGGCACTTCTTCAACTGCGAAACGTGAAATACATCATGAACTCCAGACAATCCTTCGGGCAATTCCAGCTTGTAAGCAACTTCTCCCATACGTTCCAACACTCTGTATGGTCAGATAAAACGGGGCGCTAACTTTCCTTTAACTCCAAAGCGCTTCACTCCTCGAAGTGGTGATACTCGAAGATACACTCTGTCTTCGACTTCGTGAACGGTCTCCTTTCGTTTAGAATCGGCATAACTCTTCTGCCTGGACTGGGCTACCTTGAGCCTATCGCGAATCATCCTCACTTTCTGTTCAGACTCCTTAATCAGATCTGGTCCAAACAACTGACGGTCTCCAACTTCGTCCCATAACCACGGTGTTCTACACCTCCTTCCGTACAAGGCTTCGAAAGGGGCCATCTTCAAACTGGTTTGATAACTGTTGTTATATGAAAACTCCGCATATGGCAAATTGTCGTCCCAACTAGATCCGTAATCTAGTGCACATGCTCTCAACATGTCCTCCAAAATCTGGTTGACTCTTTCGGTCTGTCCATCTGTCTGCGGGTGAAATGCTGTACTAAATTCCAGCCTGGTTCCCAACGTTTCATGTAACTGCTTCCAAAACTTCGAGGTAAATTGGGTTCCTCTGTCTGATACAATGGTCCTCGAAACTCCATGCAAACATACGATCCTGGTCATGTATATCTTTGCCAACTTAGCACTGGTGTAAGTGGTCTTCACTGGAATGAAATGAGCCACTTTCGTCAAACGGTCGACTACAACCCATATTGAGTCATAGCCTGAACGAGTCCTGGGTAATCCTGTGATAAAATCCATGCCTATTTTATCCCACTTCCATTCGGGTATCGGCAATGGCTGTAGCAATCCTGCTGGCTTCTGATGCTCTGCCTTCACTCTCTGACACACATCACAAACTGCTACATACTCCGCAATATCCTTCTTCATTCCGGTCCACCAGAAAGTATTCTTCAAATCCAAATACATCTTGGTATTCCCTGGGTGAATCGAGTACGGTGAATCATGGGCTTCTTGCAAAATCAACTTCCTGATCTCCGGATCATTTGGCACATATACGCGCTCCTCGAACCATAAGGTATCGTGCTCATCCTCACGAAATCCCTTGGCTTTTCCTTTGCTCATCTTCTCCTTTATCTCTTCAATCTCCTTGTCCGTCTTCTGAGCTTCTCCGATCCTTTCCATCAAGGTGGACTGAATCTCCAATGTCGCTAAATAGCCTCTTGGGACTATCTCCAAACATAGCTCTCGTAGGTCCTCGGCTAACTCCTGAGGTAACTCTCCGGTCATGAGGGTGTTGATATGACTCTTGCGGCTCAACGCGTCTGCTACTACGTTAGCCTTTCCAGGGTGATAATGCAATCTCATATCATAATCCTTGATGAGCTCCAACCATCTCCTCTGTCTGAGATTTAACTCCTTCTGCGTGAAAATGTACTTCAAACTCTTGTGATCCGTGTACACCTCACAATGGTTTCCGATGAGAAAATGTCTCCATGTCTTCAATGCATGCACCACGGCTGCTTATTCCAAATCATGCGTAGCATAATTCTTCTCATGGGGTTTAAGTTGTCGTGAAGCATATGACACAACTCTTCCTTCCTGCATAAGCACTGCTCCAAGTCCTCGACGAGAAGCGTCGCAATAAACTTCATAGTCCTTGCGTTGATCTGGCAGAATCAACACTGGTGAGGTAACCAATCGTTTCTTCAACTCTTGGAAACTAGCTTCACATTCCTCAGTCCAATTGAATTTGGTGTCCTTCTTCAATAGCTCAGTCATGGGCTTAGCAATCATTGAGAAATTCTCGATGAATCTCCGGTAGTATCCTGCAAGTCCAAGGAAACTCCGGATTTCTCCAACTGTCGTGGGTGGTTCCCAACTTGTCACTGTGTCAACCTTGGCAGGGTCTACTGCTATTCCTTCTCCAGAAATAACATGTCCAAGGAATCCAACTTCCTTCAACCAAAACTCACATTTGCTGAACTTGGCATATAACTGATGTTCTCTGAGCTTCTCAAGTACCAATCGCAAATGCTCCTCATGCTCTTCTTCATCCTTGGAAAAGATTAAAATATCATCAATGAACACCACGACGAACTTATCCAAAACTCCATAAACACCTTGTTCATCAGGTTCATGAAATAGGCCGGTGCGTTAGTCAGTCCAAATGACATAACGGTATACTCATACAATCCATATCTGGTGGTAAATGCCGTCTTAGGTATATCCTGCTCTCGAATCTTTAACTGATGGTATCCTGATCGTAGATCGATCTTGGAAAATACTTTAGCTCCTTGCAGGCGGTCAAACAAATCGTTGATCATCGGTAGTGGGTACTTGTTTTTGATGGTCACTTCATTTAATCCTCGGTAATCAACAACCATCCTTAGTGATCCATCTTTCTTCTCCACTAGAAGTACTGGTGATCCCCAAGGTGACGAACTTGGGCGAATATAACCTTTATCCAGTAACTCCTTGATCTGCTTCTTAATTTCCTCCAAATCCTTTGCGGGCATCCTGTACGGTCTCTTAGATATTGGCCCTGTGCCTGGCAAAAGTTCAATCAAAAACTCAATGTCTCTATCCGGTGGCATGCCTGGCAACTCTTCTGGAAATACATCCGGATAATCCTTCACCACTGGTACTTCCTCCTGTACAACTCCTGATAAGGAATTCACTTGAGTCCTCTTCGGCATATGCCGGGATACATACTTGATCCTTTTTCCTTCCAGGGTGGTAAGCAAAATCGTCTTGCTGGCACAATCGATGTTTCCTCCATACAACGATAGCCAATCCATTCCCAAAATCACATCCAAACCTTGCGATTCCAAAACAATGAGGTCTGAGGGGAAAACATGCCTACCAATGGCCAATGGTATCTGAAAACATCCTTGGGTGGCCATATACTCTGCTCCTGGCGAGGTTACTAACATAGGGGTTCTGAGAACTTTGGTGGACAGCTTAAACTTCTTCACAAATCTCCATTCATACATATCAAGGGGATTCAGTCTCAAGAAACGGGCTAAGTGATCAACAGGTGGTGGTGGCGGTGGGTTGTTGTTGTTGTTGTTGCCTTGGTTCTGCACTAACACTTGCATCAGGGCATTCTGTTGCTGAATCAACTGGGTGATCTCTGGCGGAAAAACAAATCCGGTGTCGCGTCTCGGGGGCATCTGATAGGTTTAGAAAAGATGAGAGTTAAGAATAGAATGAGGTCTAGAGAGAAAACACTACCCATATGCTCATGAGACAAATTCAATCAATATCACTCAATCAATCAAACAAGGCAAAACAATCGATCTAACTAGCGTTACAAAGTGCTTGAACTATACTATTGAATGGGGGAAAACTACTACTGATATGGTGGTCTACTAAAAATTCTGATCCGTTGAAGACTCCATGATGTCTGCTCCAGCTTCATCAATCCATTCATCTTCACTTGGTTCCGAGTCGGTGTCGTCGATGATGATGTAGTTATCCGGACAAGTGCATTCGTCGACTTCTGCTTTTGGCACTGGATTTCCCACGAATGCTCCAATCTTATTCTCCAGGTCGTCAATCTTCCCTACTAGTGCGTTGATTTCCTCCAAGTAATCTTCGCGTGTAGCCTTGAGTCCTTCTTGGAGTTCCTTGATCTTCGTGAATGCCTTCTTCAGTTCTTCCTTGTCCGTGCACATCTGATTTTCCTGGCGTCGAATATGTTGGTTCTGCTCCTGGATGAAAGCTGCAATTGATCCATCCTTCTTGGTCTTGATCATCTCCCATTGCGCGTCTCGACGTCCACAAATCTGATAAATTGTATCCTTAAGCTCCTGGTGGTAGACTTCTCCGATGCGTCCCATGGCGATGTGTGCGGCCATGCTCTTCCCTAAACTCCAAGTTGGTGCTTCGAAAACCAATCTCATGGCACTAAACATCCTTCCTGGAATGATAACTTGAATCTTCCAGCTCTCCTCTTCAGGTAATGTGGCGTTGTAGGTTCCGGTGATGCTTGGTATTCCTATGTTCAAGTACTTGGTGACTTCCTTCAAATGTCGTCCAAACGGCGTGTCTTCATCTGGTTGCATGAACTTGCTCCTTGCATTCGCCATTCCTAAAAGAGTAGAAAGTGGAGAGGGGTCAGAAATGAGAAGAGAGAAGCTTTCTAGGGCTTAAGCTTAGTGGTCGTGTCCTACAGTCAGCGTGTGCTCTAATACCAACTTTGTAGCGACCAGACCTCAAATGGCCTGCGCTGCTGTGCACCAGTGTCATCCCTGGATCAGTAATGCTGACACGCACAGTACAAATGGAGGATTTATAATAGAGTAGCAATCACACACTCATTACATCGAATATCTCCGAAGAGATTAAGTATGATAAACATGGCTTAAGTCCATCTAACACGATAACAGCGGAAGACTTGGAAGATAAGTGAGTCCATCAACTCCAGCGGCATCACTGAGTATAAGACCACGACCTAAGGCACCTTACTCGTCGTCTGAAAAGTCTACAACATGAAACGTTGCAGACCGAAAATGGGTCAGCACATAGAATATGCGGCAATGTAACACATAGAGAATAATGAACAATAACAATGCTATACTACATGCATATATGGCTGGTGGAAAGCTCTATGGTTACAGTTTTTGCGAAAAGCCAATTTTATCCTACTTCAAAGGAATAAATTTTATTTAACTATCATGGTGGTTGTGAAACATTGAGATGGTTGACAGCATCTCAATCCCAATTAAAATGTCATCAATAACCCCACAAAATTAATTAGAAGTAACATAGTGATGAGATTCACATGATAATCCAAGTACTAGATACTCAAGTTGTCCATAACCGGGGACACGGCTAACCATGATTAGTTTGTACACCCTGCAGAGGTTTGTGCACTTTTCCCCACAAGACTTGATCTCCTCCGTTGGATTACTCGCACTACATGGTGTTTGAGTAACGGTTGACCAAGACACAGTCTTTCAGAAGTGTTTGCACCTTACGTATGGGTAGACAGTTACACCTACTTTCCCCTACATCTGCTAGTCTACCACTGTAAGAGTTCACACAACTTAGTCAACTATGCTAGAGCCCATAATAGCTTGCGGCTGCACACGGAAGTTTCTAGCATGAATAATCTCATGATCCCTTTAAACCTGGGTGGCGGTCCAAAAGAAAAACAGGCAATCCTGGAATACCCAGGTACCTCAATCCACCCAGATGTGAGTTTAAGTTGCCACCTTAAGTAAACCATTAATTAACAATCTCACATCTATCATGAATTTCACTCAAACCCAATCCATGTCTACGAGCATAGCATGGCAATAATAAAAGCAACGTAGAAGTAACTCCCAAGGGTTTGAATAGAAAACAGGTAATAGGTTCTACCTCAACTACTTCCCAATACCCACAATTTAATTAGATCCTAATCATGCAAGTGTTTGAGGAAAACAGATCTAATGCAATAAAAACTAGGTATGAACGGGATATGATCAAAGTGTTACTTGCCTTGCTGATGATCCGCAAAACCTAGCGATTCGAAGTAACAAGCGGCACACTCCGGGTACTCTATCGCAAACAAACAAGCATACAATCAGTACTCATCTAATGCACAGGTAAAACTCGAATGAAAGATCCAACCAGAAAGTTCAACTTAAGAACTCCGGTTTGCAAAAAGAATCAACTCGAAAGAAGCAACGAAAGTCAAACGGCGAAAGAAAGAAACTTCGTTTGCTAATCTGGATCTAGGTCAAATTTTACTGTAGCAAAAACTTGTTTGAGTAGGTTAAACGGAAAGAGAATTTCGAGACGAAACTCTAGGCACTTGAATCACCTGATTCCGATAAACGAGCGAGAAGTTAAACAGAATCGAAGATTCGATCAGAAATCGAATCTGAGATAATCGCTGAAAAATCCGACGAAAAAGAAAAACGGACGAACGGTTAAAGAACGGACGTTCGTTAACAGAGAAAAACCGACGAACGCGTTCGTTAAAACGAACGGTTCAGTGAACGCTCGTAAAATAATAAAATCGAAAAAAACCGATCTAGGGTTTTTTTTAAACGAAGGGTTTTTTTAAAACGAAAACCGGCAAGTCAACGGGCAGCGAGCATACCTTGTCGAGGCTACTCCGGCGAGGCTCCGGCGGGGCTCCGGCTCGGGCGGCGAGGGGCGCGGGGTGCGGGGCTCGGGGGTGGCGGCTCCGGCGGCGAGGGGCGGCGGCTCCGGCGGTGAACGGGCGGTGGCGGGCGCGACTCCAGCGGCGGCGGCGGTGAGTGCGGGCGGCGGCGGCGATGTGAGGAAAGAGAGGGGGGAGGGGTATATAAAGAGGGGGGGTCCGGCGGCTTGGGGGAGGGGGCAACCCGAGGCGGCGGCGGTCCCGTGTCCATGGCGGACTCCGGCGGCGGTGATCCCGTGCGGGAAGAGGAGAGGCGCGAGGCGGGCCGTCGGCTGGGCCTTTGGCCCAGTCGGCGCGCGGGCGTTTTTTTAAATAAGTTCCGCAGAAAATAATACGTAGAAAAATAAATAAAAATCAGATAATTATGAAATAAATTTTCCCCGTCTAGTTAGAAAATCTAGAATAGGGTGAACATTTTTATAATCCAAAATAAATATTTTGAAAATATGCAATATTTTTAATGCAATAAATTGCAAATAAAATCCAAATAAATTCCAAATAGTGATTTTAACATTTTTCCTCCAGTATTTCGATTGTTTTGGAGAAGTCATATTTTCTCCTCTCGTTTATTTAAAATGAAATATTTTTCCGGAGAAAAAAAAATTAAAACCAAAATCCTCGTCTTATTATTTGATAAAATCAAATATGAAAATTTAAGAAAATCCCCAACTCTCTCCGAGGGTCCTTGAGTTGCTTAGGATTTATCGAGGATTTTGTCAAACTGCAACAAAACATGATATGCAATGATGATCTACGTATAACATTCCAAATTGAAAATTTGGGATGTTACACCATTTCTGTGTTTTAAGTATCCTGCGAATCAAAGAGGCCCTTAGACTGGTTTAGGTCCGGTAGTTTTTTATAAACGTGTTATGTCCAAACTTTAATGAACATGCTCCGGTTTCATGTAGTAATTCATTTATTTATTTAATCTTCTGTGGGGTGTTTGCATGTAATTCGAGAGGTCTGAAATGTAAAGTACCCCGGCATATGCTCCGAGTCGTGCATGCACTACGACCCAGATGATCTATGTCCCACATGTCGGCGAAAGGGAGCACGTGCAAATAGCCTAGGAGTACATATAGGAGGATAAATGCGTGAAAAAATATGTACGGTGAAGCGTAGCTGTGGTTCGAAAAGGAGACCTAAAGTGATGACAGGTATAGGTTGCACGCACCCAACTAGTGGTAGTACTAGACATACGACTGCTTTTTCCCTAAAAAAGAGGTATGAGTGCTCAGTACTCTTATTCTATCAACGTGAGTCCCATCTGACAACAGCGTCCGTGCTACAGCTAGCTCTTCTCCCTCGTTTCTCTCTTCTAATTCTAAACTCAGCCGAAGCCCGGTGGGCGGGGTGGGGATTTGCCGATGGTCAGTTTTCTCAACTGCGGCCCCACCTCATAGTGAAAACGTTACTACTGGAATAAAATGCCATATACTCCTATACTATATCTATATCTACACTCTTATAAAAAACAGAGTTGGTGATGATGGTGTGCCTGTCATCCTGCAACATAGGCCGTCCGATTTATATCTGACGGATAGGAAGGAAACTATGGCAATTTTGCAAAAAGGTACCCACACACCTCTCCACATTTGCAAATAAGGCCTTCCCTCGTTCATCCTTTTCTCTCACAAGATAAACTAGTCATACAAATGCATCTTGATGTTACGTGCAACGCACGGGCATCTTGCTAGTACTAATAAAACATTAAGGCCACGAGGCGATACAGTGCTGGTTATAGGAGGCAAGAAGAAGAGATGCATCCATCGACGACGTCCACCTCCTCGACTCCGGGCGCCGGCCCATCGAACGGCGGCTAAATAGCAGCGGCTTTCGTGGCCAGGTCGACATGCTTGTGAACAATGGTGTCCAAAGATTCCAGCCGCTGGAAGAAGGCCAACGTCTTTGTGTCCTCGCTGGCCTTGTAGTGGCCTATGTAGACGATTTCCTCGTAGACATGGATGTGCAGGTCGACGGTTTCTTGCATGGCGAGGCGCTGCGCGACGAGCGTGGCCTCGAGGTGCACATTCTTCGTCGCATCCTCCGGCACTTGCAGGGCCACCAGGGCTTGAAAGAGTAACCATGGAGGCCGATGAGGGTGGTAGGGAATGAGGAGCCTAGGCGCGTGGCCTGGAGCAGTACGGCAAGGTCGTCCGCGCGCTTCTTGATGGTGGTGAACTTGCGGATGGAGTTGACCATCATGTCGTCCATGCGAGAGGCGAAGCCGGCGTCGGCGAGGGCTACGACGCCGGCGGTCGCCAGCAGCGTCTGGAAACGCTGCACGGTGCGGGGCCGCAGGCCGGCGCCTTGGATGGTTTGGCACAGTCGACTGCCGCTCGCGTCCATCGCCTCCATAGGTGCTTCTGGCTTCTGGTCACTTGGTCTTGGATTGGAGTGAGCAGTGTTGCGCGGATACTTGGAGTAGATGGATTGGAGTGGTGGGGCGCCTTTATATGAGAATCCAAACTCTGTTGCATTCACATCGTGATGGCTCTATTCTCCTTCTCCAATTAATTCCCTCTGTATGTAATTTGAGGACGCATCATTGACCATTCAACGTCTCGGGAACCGCTATCCTCTCCCTCCTTGGCATTCAAGCACCTATGGAGGCGACTACAGCTCATGTCTATCGCGTGTCAGGAGACGTTCCCGTCGACGACGAGGTGCCTATGGTGACTTCGTAAATTTCAAGATGATGGTACTAGTATACTCAATATTGTGCACCGCGACCAAGGCGGAGAGGAAACGAGAGAACTTCGTATTTATTCACGGTGTATATTCACTCATTTTGCTCCATATGTACTCCGTCTCGGTGTAGTCTAGTCACTTGTTGAAATCTCTAGAAAGGCAAATACTCCTTTCTGGTTTACAGGGCTATACTAGCAAGTAATAGTGGGCTCACATAGCAATTTTGTCTCATGCAAGAGCCTGCCTATATGCGTGCTCCTGAGAACTGAGCATAGCTTAGTTGGAAAGGCGCGGGGGTTCGCAGCCAGCTGATAACCCACAGTATAGGGGATCGCAACAGTTTTCGAGGGTAGAGTGTTCAACCCAAATTTATTGATTCGACACAAGGGGAGCCAAAGAATATTCTCAAGTATTAGCAGTTGAGTTGTCAATTCAACCACACCTAGATAATTGAATATCTGCAGCAAAGTATTTAGTAGCAAAGTAGTATGGAAGTAACAATAACGGTTGAGGGAGTCCTGGACTAAGGGGTCCTCGGGGGTCTGGCCTATTATCAATGGGCCGGACTGATGGGCTGTGAAGACACGAAGGCTGAAGATTGTACCCGTGTCCGGATAGGACTCTCCTTGGCGTGGAAGGCAATCTTGGCGACCAACTATGAAGATTCCATCTTATGTAACCGACTCTATGTAACCCTAGATCCCCCCGGTGTCTATATAAACCGGAGGGTGTAGTCCGAAAAGCATATACTCATTACCATAGTCATACAGGCTAGGCTTCTAGGGTTTATCCATTATGATCTCGTGGTAGATCAACTCTTGTAATACTCATATTCATCAAGATCAATCAAGCAGGAAGTAGGGTATTACCTCCATAGAGAGGGCCCGAACCTAGGTAAACATCGTGTCCCCTGTCTCCTGTAACCATCGACCTTAGACGCACAGTTCGGGACCCCCTACCCGAGATCCGTCGGTTTTGACACCAACATTGGTGCTTTCATTGAGAGTTCCACTGTGCCTCGACGAAAGGTTCAATGGCCCCGTCAATCGTCAATAGTGACGCTGTCCAAGGAGAAACTTTCCTTCCCAGACAGATTTTCGTACTGGGCGGCTTCGTACTGCGGCCCAACTCGCTTGGCCATCTGGAGCAGATCGATAGCTACGCCCCTGGCCACCAGGTCAGATTTGGAAGCTTGAACTATGTTGCGGATATCCGTGGAGACCTGATCTTCAACGGATTTGAGACCACGACGATCGCTCCCCCTCGCTCCAATGAACATGACTTAAATCTGTCATCGGACCAATTTCATGAGATGGTTCCTGTAACTGCTACGGCCTTAGATCCGGAGTAGATCGCACCATCCGAAGCCACAGAGTCCGCAGCGTTGGAGCCGCACACAGACTCAACACCTGGGAATATCTGCGTCAACGGAATTCCGGACTCGTTTCCGGCTATAAGTTCCGAACCGCGTACGCCCGCGGACACCGAGCAGGATCGGTCATCGATCTTCGAGTTCAGCGCCGCAGACGTCTTCCAACACTCGCCCTTGGGTGATGTGCTAAATTCATTAAAAAACTTGTCCTTGGCGGGGGACTCATAGCCGAACTATGTCCGGTTTGAACTAGAGGCTGATGATGGAGAATTTCGCTTCCCACCCGCCACCCACTTCATAGCCACAGTCGAGGACTTAACCGACATGCTTGATTATGGCTTTGAAGACATCGACGGTATTTTGGACGGCCACCTCTTCGTACGATGTGTACATGGTTGACACACCTAAAAAAGCTAGCGACGATGACAAAGAAGATCCAGTTGCGAATAAACCTTCTGAGACACAGTCCAAGCACTGGCGCCCTAAACGCCGTTCTAAGTCACGTCGCTCAAAAGATAGCAACACTGGCACCGGAGAAAATAGTACTCCAGACAACGCCGAAAACAATGAAGACCCTGTTGGAGTAACATCCGAACAGGAGGAACAAGACAACGGGCAAGTTAACCCTGATAAACAGGCCATGCCCAACGAACCGGATGACGATAGTTGTCGTCCACTCTCCGAGGACGAGGAGAGCCTCGGCAACGAGGATTTCATCGTGCCTGAGGCACCCCTCGAGCAAGAGCGCTTCAAGCGCCAGCTAATAGCTACTGCAAGAAGCCTGAAGAAGAAGCAGCAGCAGCTTCAAGCTAATCATGGCCTACTCATTGACAGATGGACTGATGTCCTCGCAGCCGAAGAATATGGCCTCAAGCGTCCAGCCAAGAGTTACTCGAAGCGCAGACTGCTACCTCAGTTCGATGAGGAGGCTCCGGAGCCCATACCTCCCTCGCGCAATGCGGAACGACCACCACGTGGTCGGGATAGTGCGGCGGACCGACCACCCCGCGGTCGGGATAAAACGACAACTCAGGCCGAACAGCAACTGATGTCTACTACGCAACCTTCTCCTTGTAGACGTTGTGGGGCCTCCAAGTGCAGAGGTTTGTAGGACAGTAGCAAATTTCCCTCAAGTGGATGACCTAAGGTTTATCAATCCGTGGGAGGCGTAGGATGAAGATGGTCTCTCTCAAGCAACCCTGCAACCAAATAACAAAGAGTCTCTTGTGTCCCCAACACACCCAATACAATGGTAAATTGTATAGGTGCACTAGTTCAGCGAAGAGATGGTGATACAAGTGCAATATGGATGGTAGATATTGGTTTCTGTAATCTGAAAATATAAAAACAGCAAGGTAGCAATCGATAAAAGTGAGCGTAAACGGTATTGCAATGCTAGGAAACAAGGCCTAGGGTTCATACTTTCACTAGTGCAAGTTCTCTCAACAATAATATCATAACTGGATCATATAACTATCCCTCAACATGCAACAAAGAGTCACTCCAAAGTCACTAACAACAGAGAACAAACGAAGAGATTATGGTAGGGTACGAAACCACCTCAAAGTTATTCTTTCCAATCAATCCGTTGGGCTATTCCTATAAGTGTCACAAACAGCCCTAGAGTTCGTACTAGAATAACACCTTAAGACACAAATCAACCAAAACCCTAATGTCACCTAGATACTCCAATGCACCTCAAGTATCCGTGGGTATGATTATACGATATGCATCACACAATCTCAGATTCATCTATTCAACCAACACAAAGTACTTCAAAGGATGCCCCAAAGTTTATACCGGAGAGTCAAGACGAAAACGTGTGCCAACCCCTATGCATAGGTTCATGGGCGGAACCCGCAAGTTGATCACCAAAACATACATCAAGTGAATCACGTGATATCCCATTGTCACCACAGATACGCACGGCAAGACATACATCAAGTGTTCTCAAATCATTAAAGACTCAATCCGATAAGATAACTTCAAAGGGAAAACTCAATCCATTACAAGAGAGTAGAGGGGGAGAAGAAACATAAGATCCAACTATAATAGCAAAGCTCGCGATACATCAAGATCGTACCATCTCAAGAACACGAGAGAGAGAGAGAGAGATCAAACACATAGCTACTGGTACATACCCTCAGCCCCGAGGGTTAACTACTCCCTCCTCGTCATGGAGAGCGCCGTGAAGATGAAGATGGCCACCGGTGAGGGTTCCCCCCTCTGGCAGGGTGCCGGAAATGGGTCTCGATTGGTTTTTGGTGGCTACAGAGGCTTGCGGCGGCGGAACTCCCGATCTCTTCTGTTCCCAAAAGGTTTTAGGGTGTATGGATATATATAGGCGGAAGAAATACGTTAGGGGAGCCACGAGGGCCCCACGAGGGTGGAGGGCGCGCCTGTTGGGGAACGTAGTAATTTCAAAAAATTCCTACGACACGCAAGATCATGGTGATGCATAGCAACGAGAGGGGAGAGTGTTGTCCAGTACCCTCGTAGACCGATAGCGGAAGCGTTAACACAACGCGGTTGATGTAGTCGTACGTCTTCACGATCCGACCGATCAAGTACCGAACGTACGGCACCTCCGAGTTCAGCACACGTTCAGCTCGATGACGTCCCTCGAACTCCGATCCAGCCGAGTGTTGAGGCAGATTTTCGTCAGCACGACGGTGTGGTGACGATGATGATGTTCTACCGACGCAGGGCTTCGCCTAAGCACCGCTACGATATTATCGAGGTGTAATATGGTGGAGGGGGGCACCGCACATGGCTAAGAGATCAATAGATCAATTGTTGTGTCTATGGGGTGCCCCCTTCCCCCGTATATAAAGGAGCAAGGGGGGAGGCGGCCGGCCTAGGAGGAGGGCGCGCCAAGGGGGGAGTCCTACTCCCACCGGGAGTAGGACTCCTCCTTTCCTTGTTGGAATAGGAGAAGGGAAGGGAGAAGGAGAAAGAAGGAAGGGGGCGCCCCCCTCCCTAGTCCAACTCGGACTAGACCATGGGGAGGGGTGCGGCCACCCTTTGGGGCCTTTCTCTCCTTTCCCGTATGGCCCATTAAGGCCAATACGAATTCGCGTAACTCTCCGGTACTCCGAAAAATACCCGAAACTCTCGGAACCTTTCCGAAGTCCGAATATAGTCGTCCAATATATCGATCTTTACGTCTCGGCCATTTCGAGACTCCTCGTCATGTCCCCGATCTCATCCGGGACTCCAAACTCCTTCGGTACATCAAAACACATAAACTCATAATATAACCGTCATCCTAACGTTAAGCGTGCGGACCCTACGGGTTCGAGAACTATGTAGACATGACCGAGACACCTCTCCGGTCAATAACCAATAGCGGAACCTGGATGCTCATATTGGCTCCCACATATTCTACGAAGATCTTTATCGGTCAGACCGCATAACAACATACGTTGTTCCCTTTGTCATCGGTATGTTACTTGCCCGAGATTCGATCGTCGGTATCTCGATACCTAGTTCAATCTCGTTACCGGCAAGTCTCTTTACTCGTTCCGTAATACATCATCCCGCAACTAACTCATTAGTTACAATGCTTGCAAGGCTTATAGTGATGTGTATTACTGAGTGGGCCCAGAGATATCTCTCTGACAATCGGAGTGACAAATCCTAATCTCGAAATATGCCAACCCAACAAGTACCTTTGGAGACACTTGTAGAGCACATTTATAATCACCCAGTTACGTTGTGATGTTTGGTAGCACACAAAGTGTTCCTCCGGTAAACAGGAGTTGCATAATCTCATAGTCATAGGAACTTGTATAAGTCATGAAGAAAGCAATAGCAACATACTAAACGATCGAGTGCTAAGCTAACGGAATGGGTCAAGTCAATCACATCATTCTCCTAATGATGTGATCCCGTTAATCAAATGACAACTCATGTCCATGGCTAGGAAACATAACCATCTTTGATCAACGAGCTAGTCAAGTAGAGGCATACTAGTGACACTCTGTTTGTCTATGTATTCATACATGTATCAAGTTTCCGGTTGATACAATTCTAGCATGAATAATAAACATTTATCATGATATAAGGAAATAAATAATAACTTTATTATTGCCTCTAGGGCATATTTCCTTCAGTCTCCCACTTGCACTAGAGTCAATAATCTAGTTCACATCGCCATGTGATCAATAGTTCACATCACCATGTGATTAACACCCATAGTTCACAACGTCATGTGACCAACACCCAAAGGGTTTACTAGAGTCAGTAATCTAGTTCACATCGCTATGTGATTAACACCCAAAGAGTACTAAGGTGTGATCGTGTTTTGCTTGTGAGATAATTTTAGTCAATGGGTCTGTCACATTCAGATCCGTAAGTATTTTGCAAATTTCTATGTCTACAATGCTCTACACAGAGCTACTCTAGCTAATTGCTCCCACTTTCAATATGTATCTAGACCGAGACTTAGAGTCATCTAGATTAGTGTCAAAACTTGCATCGACGTAACCCATTACGACGAACCTGTTGTCACTTCCATAATCGAGAAACATATCCTTATTCCACTAAGGATAATTTTGACCGTTGTCCAATGATCTACTCCTAGATCACTATTGTACTCCCTTGCCAAAATCAGTGTAGGGTATACAATAGATCTGGTACACAGCATGGCATACTTTATAGAACCTATGGCCGAGGCATAGGGAATGACTTTCATTCTTTTTCTATCTTTTGCCATGGTCGGGCTTTGAGTCTTACTCAATTTCACACCTTGTAACACAGGCAAGAAACTCTTTCTTTGACTGTTCCATTTTGAACCACTTCAAAATCTTGTTAAGGTATGTACTCATTGAAAAAACTTATCAAGCGTCTTGATCTATCTCTATAGATCTTGATGCTCAATATGTAAGCAGCTTCACCGAGGTCTTTCTTTGAAAAACTCCTTTCAAACACTCCTTTATGCTTTGCAGAATAATTCTACATTATTTCCGATCAACAATATGTCATTCACATATACTTATCAAAAATGATGTAGTGCTCCCACTCACTTCCTTGTAAATACAGGCTTCACCGCAAGTATGTATAAAACTATATCCTTTGATCAACTTATCAAAGCGTATATTCCAACTCCGAGATGCTTGCACCAGTCCATAGATGGATCGCTGGAGCTTGCATATTTTCTTAGCACCTTTAGGATTGACAAAACCTTCTGGTTGCATCATATACAACTCTTCTTTAATAAATCCATTAAGGAATGCAGTTTTGTTTATCCATTTGCCAGATTTCATAAAATGCGGCAATTGCTAACATGATTCAGACAGACTTAAGCATAGACACGAGTGAGAAACTCTCATCGTAGTCAACACCTTAAACTTGTCGAAAACTTTTGCGACAATTCTAGCTTTGTAGATAGTAACACTACTATCAGCGTCCGTCTTCCTCTTGAAGATCCATTTAATCTCAATGGCTCGCCGATCCAAGGGCAAGTCAATCAAAGTCCATACTTTGTTCTCATACATGGATCTGATCTCAGATTTCATGGCCCCAAGCCATTTTGCGGAATCTGGGCTCATCATCGCTTCCTCATAGTTCGTAGGTTCGTCATGGTCAAGTAACATGACCTCCAGAACAGGATTACCGTACCACTCTGGTGTGGATCTCATTCTGGTTTACCTACGAGGTTCGGTAGTAACTTGATCCGAAGCTTCATAATCATCATCATTAACTTCCTCACTAATTGGTGTAAGTATCACTGGAACTGATTTCAGTGATGAACTACTTTCCAATTTGGGAGAAGGTATAGTTACCTCATCAAGTTCTACTTTCCTCCCACTCACTTCTTTTGAGAGAAACTCCTTCTCTAGAAAGGATCCATTCTTAGCAACGAATGTATTGCCTTCGGATCTGTGATAGAAGGTGTACCCAACAGTCTCCTTTGGGTATCCTATGAAGACACATTTTTCCGATTTGGGTTTGAGTTTATCAGGATGAAACTTTTCACATAAGCATCGCAACCCCAAACTTTAAGAAACGACAACTTTGGTTTCTTGCCAAACCACAGTTCATAAGGCGTCGTCTCAACAGATTTAGATGGTGCCCTATTTAATGTGAATGCAGCTATCTCTAATGCATAACCCCAGAACGATAGTGGTAAATCGGTAAGAGACATCATAGATTGCACTATATCCAATAAAGTACGGTTATGACGTTCGGACACACCATTATGCTGTGGTGTTCCAGGTGGCACGAATTTGTGAAACTATTCCACATTGTTTTAAGTGAAGACCAAACTCGTAACTCAAATATTTGTCTCCGCGATCAGATCGTAGAAACTTTATTTCCTTGTCACGATGATTTTCCACTTCACTCTGAAATTCTTTGAACTTTTCAAATGTTTCAGACTTATGTTTCATCAAGTAGATATACCCATATCTGCTCAAATCATCTGTAAAGGTAAGAAAATAACGATACCCGCCGCGAGCCTCATCACTCATCGGATCGCATACATCAGTATGTATTATTTCCAATAAGTCAGTTGCTCGCTCCATTGTTCCGGAGAACGGAGTCTTAGTCATCTTGCCCATAAGGCATGGTTCGCAAGCATCAAGTGATTCTTAATCAAGTGATTCCAAAAGCCCATCAGCATGGAGTTTCTTCATGCGCTTTACACCAATATGACCTAAACGGCAGTGCCACAAATAAGTTGCACTATCATTATTAAATTTGCATCTTTTGGCTTCAATATTATGAATATGTGTATCACTACGATCGAGATCCAACGAACCATTTTCATTGGGTGTGTAACCATATAAGGTTTTATTCATGTAAACAGAACAACAATTATTCTCTAACTTTAAATGAATAACCGTATTGCAATAAACATGATCAAATCATATTCATGCTCAACGCAAACACCAAATAACACTTATTTAGTTTTAACACTAATCCCAAAAGTATAGGGAGTGTGCGATGATGATCATATCAATCTTGGAACTACTTCGAACACACATCGTCACCTCGCCTTTTACTAGTCTCTGTTTATTCTGCAACTCCCGTTTCTAGTTACTACTCTTAGCAACTGAACCAGTATCAAATACCGAGGGGTTGCTATAAACACTAGTAAAGTACACATCAATAACATGTATATCCAATATACCTTTGTTCACTTTGCCATCCTTCTTATCCACCAAATAGTTGGGGTAGTTCCGCTTCCAGTGACCAGTCCCTTTGCAGTAGAAGCACTTAGTCTCAGGCTTAGGTACAGACTTGGGCTTCTTCACTTGAGTAGCAACTTGCTTGCCGTTCTTTTTGAAGTTCCCCTTCTATCCCTTTGCCCTTTTCTTGAAACTAGTGGTCTTGTTAACCATCAACACTTGATGCTCTTTCTTGATTTCTACCTTCGTCGATTTCAGCATCGCGAAGAGCTCGGGAATTACTTTCGTCATCCCTTACATACTATAGTTCATCACGAAGTTCTACTAAGTTGGTGATGGTGACTAGAGAATTCTGTCAATCACTATTTTATCTGGAAGATTAACTCCCACTTGATTCAAGCGATTGTAGTACCCAGACAATCTGAGCAGATGCTCGCTGCTTGAGCTATTCTCCTCCATCTTTTAGCTATAGAACTTGTTGGAGACTTCATATCTCTCAACTCGGGTATTTTCTTGAAATATTAACTTCAACTCCTGGAACATCTCATATGGTCCATGACGTTCAAAACGTCTTTGAAGTCCCGATTCTAAGCCGTTAAGCATGGTGTACTAAACTATCAAGTAGTCATCATATTGAGCTAGCCAAACGTTCATAACGTCTGCCTCTGCTCCTGTAATAGGTCTGTCACCTAGCGGTGCATCAAGGACATAATCCTTCTGTGCAGCAATGAGGATAATCCTCAGATCACGGATCCAATCCACATCTTTGCTACTAACATCTTTCAACATAATTTTTCTCTAGGAACATATCAAAAATAAATACAGGGAAGCAACAACGCGAGCTATTGATCTACAACATAATTTGCAAAATACTATCAGGAATAAGTTCATGATAAATTTAAGTTCAATTAATCATATTACTTAAGAACTCCCACTTAGATAGACATCCCTCTAATCCTCTAAGTGATCACGTGATCCATATCAACTAAACCATGTCCGATCATCACGTGAGATGGAGTAGTTTCAATGGTGAACATCACTATGTTGATCATATCTACTATATGATTCACGCTCGACCTTTTGGTCTCCGTGTTCCGAGGCCATATCTGCATATGCTAGGCTCGACAAGTTTAACCTGAGTATTCCGCGTGTGCAACTGTTTTGCACCCGTTGTATTTGAACGTAGAGCCTATCACACCCGATCATCACGTGGTGTCTCAGCACAAAGAACTTTCGCAACGGTGCATACTCAGGGAGAACACTTTTATTTTGAAATTTTAGTGAGAGATCATCTTATAATGCTACCGTCAATCAAAGCAAGATAAGATGCATAAAAGATAAACATCACATGCAATCAATATAAGTGATATGATATGGCCATCGTCATCTTGTGCTTGTGATCTCCATCTCCGAAGCACCGTCATGATCACCATCGTCACCGGCGCGACACCTTGATCTCCATCGTAGCATCGTTGTCGTCTCGCCAATCTTATGCTTCTACGACTATCGCTACCGTTTAGTGATAAAGTAAAGCATTACAGGGCGATTGCATTGCATACGATAAAGCGACAACCATATGGCTCCTGCCAGTTGCCGATAACTCGGTTACAAAACATGATCATCTCATACAATAAAATATAGCATCATGTCTTGACCATATCACATCACAACATGCCCTGCAAAAACAAGTTAGACGTCCTCTACTTTGTTGTTGCAAGTTTTACGTGGCTGCTACGGGCTTAGCAAGAACCCTTCTTACCTACGCATCAAAACCACAACGATAGTTTGTCAAGTTGGTGCTGTTTTAACCTTCGCAAGGACCGGGCGTAGCCACACTCGGTTCAACTAAAGTGAGAGAGACAGACACCCGCTAGTCACCTTTAAGCAACGAGTGCTCGCAACGGTGAAACCAGTCTCGCGTAAGCGTACGCGTAATGTCGGTCCGGCCGCTTCATCTCACAATACCGTCGAACCAAAGTATGACATGCTGGTAAGCAGTATGACTTATATCGCCCACAAATCACTTGTGTTCTACTCGTGCATAACATCAACGCATAAAACCTGGCTCTGATACCACTGTTGGGGAACGTAGTAATTTCAAAAAAATCCTACGCACACGCAAGATCATGGTGATGCATAGCAACGAGAGGGGAGAGTGTTGTCCACGTACCCTCGTAGACCGATAGCGGAAGCGTTAACACAACGCGGTTGATGTAGTCGTACGTCTTCACGATCCGACCGATCAAGTACCGAACGTACCACACCTCCGAGTTCAGCACACGTTCAGCTCGATGACGTCCCTCGAACTCCGATCCAGCCAAGTGTTGAGGGAGAGTTTCGTCAGCACGACGGTGTGGTGACGATGATGATGTTCTACCAACGCAGGGCTTTGCCTAAGCACCGCTACGATATTATCGAGGTGTAATATGGTGGAGGGGGGCACCGCACACGGCTAAGAGATCAATAGATCAATTGTTGTGTCTATGGGGTGCCCCCCTGCCCCCGTATATAAAGGAGCAAAGGGGGAGGCGGCCGGCCTAGGAGGAGGGTGCGCCAAGGGGGGAGTCCTACTCCCACCGGGAGTAGGACTCCTCCTTTCCTTGTTGGAATAGGAGAAGGGAAGGGAGAAGGAGAAAGAAGGAAGGGGGCGCCCCCCTCCCTAGTCCAATTCAGACTAGACCATGGGGAGGGGTGTGGCCACCCTTTGGGGCCTTTCTCTCCTTTCCCGTATGGCCCATTAAGGCCCAATACGAATTCCCGTAACTCTCGGTACTCCGAAAAATACCCGAATCACTCGGAACCTTTCCGAAGTCCGAATATAGTCGTCCAATATATCAATCTTTACGTCTCGGCCATTTCGAGACTCCTCATCATGTCCCCGATCTCATCCGGAACTCCGAACTCCTTCGGTACATCAAAACACATAAACTCATAATATAACCGTCATCGTAACGTTAAGCGTGCTGACCCTACGGGTTCGAGAACTATGTAGACATGACCGAGACACCTCTCTGGTCAATAACCAATAGCGGAACCTGGATGCTCATATTGGCTCCCACATATTCTACGAAGATCGTTATCGGTCAGACCGCATAACAACATACGTTGTTCCCTTTGTCATCGGTATGTTACTTGCCCGAGATTCGATCGTCGGTATCTCGATACCTAGTTCAATCTCGTTACCGGCAAGTCTCTTTACTCATTCCGTAATACATCATCCCGCAACTAACTCATTAGTTACAATGTTTGCAAGGCTTATAGTGATGTGTATTACTGAGTGGGCCCAGAGATACCTCTCCGACAATCAGAGTGACAAATCCTAATCTCGAAATACGCCAACCCAACTAGTACCTTTGGAGACACCTGTAGAGCACCTTTATAATCACCCAGATACGTTGTGACGTTTGGTAGCACACAAAGTGTTCCTCCGGTAAACGGGAGTTGCATAATCTCATAGTCATAGGAACTTGTATAAGTCATGAAGAAAGCAATAGCAACATACTAAACGATCGGGTGCTAAGCTAACGGAATGGGTCAAGTCAATCACATCATTCTCCTAATGATGTGATCCCGTTAATCAAATGACAACTCATGTCCATGGCTAGGAAACATAACCATCTTTGATCAACGAGCTAGTCAAGTAGAGGCATACTAGTGACACTCTGTTTGTCTATGTATTCACACATGTATCAAGTTTCCGGTTGATACAATTCTAGCATGAATAATAAACATTTATCATGATATAAGGAAATAAATAATAACTTTATTATTGCCTCTAGGGCATATTTCCTTCAGCGCCCAGGGGGTGGGCGCGCGCCCCTGCCTCGTGCCTTTCTCGTTGCTTTCTTGACGTGGACTCCAAGTCTCCCGGGTTGCTTTCCTTCCAAAAATAACTTCTCCAGAAGGTTTCATTCCGTTTCGACTCCATTTGATATTCCTTTTCTTCGAAACACTGAAACAAGGGAAAAAATAGGAACTCGCACTGGGCTCTGGGTCAATAGGTTAGTCCCAAAAGTAATATAAAAGTGCATAGTAAAGCCCATAAAACATCCAAGATGGATAATATAATAGCATGAATACTTCATAAATTATAGATACGTTAGAGACATATCAGCATCCCCAAGCTTAATTCCTGCTCGTCCTCGAGTAGGTAAATGATAAAAGAAAGAATTTATGAAGGGTGAATGCTAGCAGGTGCACAAGTTTGATCAATGATAATTTCAATCACCTTTTCTAGCATCATTATATGTCATAACAGTAGCTCATATCATAAAACTTTGCATGATCAAGTAACAAACTATTCACATGTTAAAGTATAGAACATAAACTTTCTTGAAAACTAACAAACGTGTTATTAGTCATCAAACAATTACAGTTCATCTTATTTCTAGGAAGAGTCTATGTCAGAGCTTTCATTCCGCAAACTTCACATACTCAACTATCATTTAGTCTTCCATGATTGCTACCACTCAAAGCATATTTTTAGAACAAATAGTATTCATCGAACACAGAGAAAGATAGGGGCTTAATGTTTCGCCTCCCAACCTTTTACCTCAAGGGTAATGTCAACAGTAATAATTCATGATCAAATATATTTGAATGTCCATATATGCTTAGATCTTTCCATCATATGATGCTTGCCAACTAAAGAGTAGGTTGGAATGAGAAGGAATAATACTGACTCATGCATAAAAGTAAAAGATAGGCCCTTCGCAGAGGGAAGCAGGGATTTGCAGAGGTGCCAGAGCTCGGAGCAAAAACAGATATGAAAATAATTTTGAGAGGTATGCTTTCATTGTCAACATAACGACCAAGAGTTCCCAATATCTTCCATACTACATACATTATAGGCGGTTCCCAAACAGAAAGGTAAAGATTTTTAGTCCCCCTCCACCAACAATCACCAATCCATGGCTTGCCCGAAACAACGGGTGCCTCCCACTAACATCAATCCTGGGGGAGATTTGTTTGCAATTATTTCTTATTTGATTTCGATCTTTTGATCATGGGACTGGGCATCCCAGTTACCAGCCATTTTCTCGTGAATGATGAGCGGAGTCCACTCATCGTGAGAATAACCCACCTAGCATGGAAGATACTGCTAGCCCCTAGTCGCTACATGCGCGGGTGAGGACAGCTGGCTGGCTCCTAGCAAAAACACAGCCAACGAGGCAGGCCCCTCCGAGGCCAAAAGCAGCACCGGCAAGCTCCCGCACAATAGACCAAAACGCCGAAGCAATGGCGATAACACCGATGACACTACATTTAACGCCGGATTCAGCGGCTCCAAGTTCGGCCAGCGGAAGAAGCCCTACAAAAGGAACAGTGAGGGACCATCCAGCTTGGACCGCATACTCGACCGTCCATGCCAGATACATGGCACCCCAGACAAACAAGCCAATCATAGCAACAGAGATTGTTGGGTTTTCAAACAAGCTGGCAAGTTAAATATCGAGAACAAGGAAAAGGGATCACAAAGTGAGGACGATGACGAAGAGCCCCGACAGCCGAACACTGGGGGCAGAAGAAATTTCCCCCTCAAGTTAAAACGGTGAACATGATATATGCTACACACATCCCCAAAAGGGAGCGCAAGCGCGCACTCAGGGACGTCTACGCGGTAGAGCCAGTCGCCCCAAAATTCAATCCGTGGTCGTCATTCCCGATCACCTTCGATCGTCGAGATCGTCCAACTAGCATTCGCCATGGCGGTTCGGCTGCACTGGTCCTCGACCCAATCATCGACGGATTTCACCTAACACGAGTCCTAATGGACGGTGGTAGCAGCCTCAACCTGCTCTATCAGGATACAGTGCGCAAAATGGGCATTAATCCCTCACAAATCAAACCCACAAAGACTACCTTTAAAGGAGTCATACCAGGCGTAGAGGCCCGTTGTACGCGCTCAATCACGCTGGAAGTGGTCTTCGGTTCCCCGGACAACTTCCGAAGCGAAGAGCTAATCTTCGATATCGTCCCCTTCCGCAGCGGCTACCACACATTGCTCGGACGAACCACGTTTGCTAGATTCAACACGGTGCCACACTATGCTTATCTCAAGCTCAAAGTGCCCGGTCCACGCGGCGTCATAACATTCAATGGAAACACCGAACGCTCCCTCCGTACAGAGGAGCACACAGCTACCCTAGCAACAGAGGTACAGAGCGGCCTTCTCAAGCAGAACTATAATCCGGCTGCCGAGCCCCTGGACATCACTAAGAGGGTCCGAACCACACTGCAACAGGACAGCTCGGCTCGTCAAGAGCTCGATTAGAAATTCGGCCTCCGCCCCAGTCCCGATGAGGTAGCGGTATTCGTACCACGCGTACATAATTACGCACTCAAAATCCCATGGGCATCGACGGAGGCACAGCTAGCTTGTAGTCCACAGTTCGGCTACACCGGTCCCGGACTCACCTGTATCTTTACTATTTCCTTTTTTCTTCTTTTTCTTTCAGGTCTCTTTTATACAGGCCTCCTTCGATGGCCTGATTACTGGTCCTGTCAAAGGACAAGTACACCATATTGGCACAGAGCACAGGCATACAGGGGAAGCTCTAGAGGACAATCCAACGGTTACTCTACCTGTTTTCAGTACCAAACGCAGCTCTCCTTTGGTAATGGCATGTTAAATAGCCGGTTGCTTATCGCACTATTTGTATAAATGCGCTTTGACGCATTAACCCAACTATAATGGAAACAGTTCATGGCCCAAGTCCAAGGGCCCCAGATACGACCTCCGCTCTCTTTCTGTTTTCCTTTGCCAGTAATTACTTATCTTCTCGCACCCGTACACTTTGGTACATTTCATATTTGCCCGGGGATCCCCATCGCCCCATAATGCGGCAACAAAGTCCGAACACTTCTTACCGATAAGTTCGGCACCCCGAATTTAGCATTATATGCATTGGCTCCGAATCATGTCTTCGGTCAATAGTTGGGTTGCCCGGCTCCTGTGCTTGCTACCCTACGTTCCGCTACATCGGCTAGGGTGGTAAAGGGAGAACTACTACGATTGTGCCCTAATCTAAACCGGATGAGCACCTCAGTAGAGAAAGCCGAAAACTGACTGTCATGATGCGGCGAGAGCCGGTCAGCTGTTCGGAGGTTACAAATCGTTGGAGATTTTTTCCGCATTCCGCGAAGGATCCGTACTTCCCGATCAGACGCTGACAACACTCTGGTTCGTATACCAGGGGCTGCGCCCATTTTTTATTATAAAACTCCAATGGCTAAGTGAGGGCGTTTAAGCCGCATAGTCTGATTACCTGGTTCGTTGCGCTAAACAACTCCTTCAAGGACCATATAATTGGATCAAGATTGTTTAGATTCCATCCCAAACACCTCCGTACTACCTACGTGAGGGCAGAAGCCGACGACTGGCCAATCCTCAGATTCCATACAACACGGCCGCACAGGAGGAAACAATTAAAACATAGTAAACATTATATTACAAACATGATTTGTTTTCATCATACAAGGCAAAGACAAAACACGAATGTATTTATTCAAAAATAATGTCCTGCCCGCACTGCGCTGCTGCAAGTTGAGACCCCTCTAGGACATCCGCAAAATATCGCTCGGGTGTGAGGTGCTCCTTGCCCTCTGGCGGCCCCCTGGCCACCTCGACGGCATCCATCTTCGCCCACCACATCTTGCAACGGGCGAAGGCCATGCGGGCACATTCAATGCAGACTGATCGCTTGACAATGTCTAGCCGCGGACAGGCTTCCACCACCCGCTTCACGAGGCCAAAATAACTGCTAGGTATAGCTTCAGCTGGCCACAGCCGGATTATTAAATCCTTCATGGCCAGTTCGGCCACCCTGTGCAGCTCGACCAACTGTTTCAGTTGATCGGCAAAGGGCACCGGATGTTCTGGCACAACATACTGCGACCAGAACAGCTTCTCCGTGGAATTCCCTTCTCTGGCTCGGAAGAACTCCGCAGCATCGGACACGCTGCGTGGTAGATCCGCAAAAGCCCCTGGGCAACTCCAAATCCGGGTTAAGGTATTTCCTCTCCGCATACTTGCTTTGCATGTTAAAAGCCTTACCCGTCGCGATCTTCTTGGCCTCCCGGATCTCATGGAGAGCATCCCGGGCCTCATTCCATGCGGCCTCCATGCTCTGGCGAGCCTTGGTAAGTTTAGTCTCTTGAACCGATGCCTCGCGCTCCAAGGCTTCGCACTTCTTCACCGCGTCCTGGAGCTCCTGCTGGACCTCGTTGACCCGGGCCTTGAGCTTCTTACGGGCGGCTTGCTGCTGGACAGCCTTCCCCTCGGCTTCGGCCAGGGAACTTTTCAGGGCCTTGACCTCGGTCGCCGCCCCTACACATATTATGATACTCCGGTTAATATCCACCGCTTATTCTTTCCGAATACACAGCAAGTCGTTACTCACCTTGCCTCTCCTGGAGCTGAATCTTCACGTCGCTGAGCTCGTTCTCGGTCCGCTCCAACCTCTGCTTCAGTTCAGAGACTTCGGCGGCATGCGAGGTCGCGGCCAACAGCGACGCTTGCTTATTCATACATATCAGGTTAGTCTCCTACAAAGGGTTGATCCTCTGTCCGACCTTTCTTTCCGAACACCGGACAGTGTCTCAGGGGCTACTGTCAGCACGGGGTGTTCTCTTTCTATGTGACTTACCTCAAAACCTGTCAATAGATTGTTGCAGGCCTCGTTTAGTCCGCTCTTGACGGACTGAACCTTATCGATCACCATACCCATAAGGACACGGTGCTCGTCCACAATGGAGGCGCCTCGTAGCGCCTCCATCAGGTTATCCGGTGCCCCTGGTTGGACAGGGGCCATCGGTGGAATTGGCGCACCCCGCTCCTTCGAAGGAAGGTACGCGCCGGATTTCGGGGCCGCATCGGTCCCTGGAATCGTATTCGGCTGAGGGCCGAACTGAATACGTCCCTCCTCGCCAATCTCCATGGGGATCTGCTCCCCCATGTGTCCGGCATCGGAGGTCTCGCCTTGCTGCGCCTCCTAGATAGTGTCTTGGGCCCCTCCCCGGCTCGGAGCAGTCCTCCGAGACAACACTTCAGTGTCGTCCTTGGCCTTGGGGGAATAAGCGGTCAGCGGTGACATGCTAGCCATTTTCGCCGGATCCAACGAACTTCCAGACGAGGATCGCTGGATGCTGTCGCGGGCCGGACTGCAATAGCACAATTAACCACGTCAAAACGATAAAAAGGAGAGGCCGGGTATACGGGTATACGTGAGTCATAGTACTTACGATGCGGCCCGAGGTTTAGTGCGGGGGCGTCGCTCCGGACTGCTGTCAACGTCCCATGCGGTGTTGACCGCAAGGGAGCCCTTCCCCTTCTTGGGCGTTCCCGCCTCCAGATTCGTGGAAGCCCCCCTTTTGTTCTTTCCCTCCTCAGGGGGAGGGTTCTTCTCCTCCTCCTCTTCCTCTTCCTCGTCGTCGTCCTCAGGGACGGAGGAATGGGCTTCTTCGTCTTTGGACGTCACGTCCGAAGCGCCCTTGCCACGGGGGCCACTTTTGGCCCCCTTGGCATTCTTCTCCGGCGCCTTATATGGTGCCGGCACCAGCATCTTCGCTAGACGCGGGATGACCGATTCTTCGGGCAGCGGAGCCGGACACTGGATTCGCTTCGCCCTCTCCATCCAATCCTGAAAGAGCAATGATAAAAGCTCAGACATCATCCCCGAAACAAACAAGTAGGGGATACGTTAAAAATAACATACCTCGCTGGCGAGGTGTTTAATGTCGTGCCCAAGATCTGAATCCGTGGCCGGCGGTTTCTCGTTTCCCTGAAAGAGCAACTTCCAGGCACCTTCGTGAGTGGTTTCGAAGAGCCTCACGAGGGTTTGGTGCTTCTTCAGATTAAACTCCCATAGAGGGCGACTTCTGCGCTGGCACGGGAGGATCCGGCGAACCAGCATCACCTGGACTACATCGACAAGCTTGACGTTCTTGGCTATCATACTTTGAACGCGCGTCTGCAGCGCTATCAGCTCATCGGGCGAACACCACTTCAGACTCTTCTCGACCCAGGAGATGAGTCGCATGGGAGCGCCGGAGCGGAATTCGGCAGCTGCGGCCCAGGTGGTGCCGCGGGGTTATGTGATGTAGAACCACTGCTTCTGCCACTCCTTTATTGTGTCCACAGAAGTGCCTTTCGGCCAGGAGACGTTGGAGAGCTTACTCACCATGGCTCCTCCGCACTCCGCGTGCTGGCCATCCACCACCTTCGGCTTCACGTTGAAGACTTTGAGCCACAGCCTGAAGTGGGGTTGGATGCGGAGGAAGGCCTCACACACGACGATAAACGCCAGGGACACATCATGGAAATCTATCCCGTAGTAATACATCAGCCCACGGACGAAAGGGTGGAGTGGGAACCCTAGTCCGCGAAAGAAATGAGGGATGAATACCACCCTCTCTTTGGGCTTCGGCGTGGGGACGACTTGTCCCTCAGCCGGCAGACGGTGGGCGATTTCCTTCGCCAAGTATCCGGCCGCCCGAAGCTCGGTAATGTCCTCCTCCTTGACAGAGGAGACCATCCACTTGCCCTGACCTCCGGATCCGGACATGGTTGAGTGCTAGCTCGAATGGAAAGGAGATGAGAACTTGGGCGCTAGAGCTCAAGATTGGAAGGGCGGAGATAGAGAGAAGGCGTGGGAGAGGAAGAGGGAATCCTTATCCCCTTATAAAGGCAGTGAATATTGAACGCCTCCCCACTCGCCTTAGAACTCGCCTATTCCCAAGGGCTGTATAAACGGCACGGTTGGGATACCCATGCCCGCATTGATGAGAATCCCACGTTAAGGGGACACGATCTCTGCTTTGACAAGATGTGCCAATGGCAACCGCGTCTCGGAACGTGGAGCGGCGGACACAAAAACGGTTTGGAATTATGACCGGTCAGACGTAATGTCGTGCTACAAAAAGTTGTCAGTGGACTAGACTCGTGTAAAATTATATTCTCTCTGCGGTTGTGTATGGTGTGTGTGACAGGTCCGGATACTATCATCGCATTCGAAGACTATGTTGGAGTTGGAAAGAAGGGAACCCACCTTGCAATGCCGAAGACAATCTGCGCGATAGACTCTCGTCGTTGAAGCCAGGTTCAGGGGCTACTGAGGGAGTCCTGGACAAAGGGGTCCTCGGGGGTCTGGCCTATTATCAATGGGCCGGACTGATGGGCTGTGAAGACAAGAAGGCCGAAGACTGTACCCGTGTCCGGATAGGACTCTCCTTGGCGTGGAAGGCAAGCTTGGCGACCAACTATGAAGATTCCATCTTATGTAACCGACTCTATATAACCCTAGATCCCCCCGGTATCTATATAAACCGGAGGGAGTAGTCCAGAAAGCATATACTCATTACCATAGTCATACAGGCTAGGCTTCTAGGGTTTAGCCATTATGATCTCGTGGTAGATCAACTCTTGTAATATTCATATTCATCAAGATCAATCAAGCTGGAAGTAGGTTATTACCTCCATAGAGAGGGCCCGAACATGGGTAAACATCGTGTCCCCTATCTCCTCTAACCATCGACCTTAGACGCACAGTTCGGGACCCCCTACCCGAGATCCATCGGTTTTGACACCGACATTGGTGCTTTCATTGAGAGTTCCACTGTGCCTCAACGAAAGGTTCAATGGCCCCGTCAATCATCAATAGTGATGCTGTCCAAGGAGAAACCTTCCTTCCCGGATAGATTTTCGTACTCAGCGGCTTCGTATTGTGGGCCAACTCGCTTGGCCATCTGGAGCAGATCGATAGCTACGCCCCTGGCCACCAGGTCAGATTTGGAAGCTTGAACTACATCGCAGATATCCGTGGAGACCTGATCTTCAATGGATTTGAGACCACGGTGGTCACTCCCCCTCGTTTCGATGAACATGACGTAAATCTGTCATCGGACCAATTTCATGAGATGGTTCCTATAACTGCTACGGCCTTAGATCCGGAGCAGATCGCGCCATTCGAAGCCACAGAGTCCGCGGCGTTGGAGCCACACACAGACTCAACACCTGGGAATATCTGCGTCAACGGAATTCCGGACTCGTTTCTGGCTATAAGTTTCGAACCGCGTACGCCTGCGGACACCGAGCTGGATCGGTCATCGATCTTCGAGTTCAGCGCCGCAGACGTCTTCCAACACTCGCCCTTGGGCGATGAGCTAAATTCATTAAAAAATGTCCCTGGCGGGGGACTCACAGCTGAACTATGTCCGGTTCGAACTAGAGGCTGATGATGGAGAATTTTGCTTCCCACCCGCCACCCACTTCATAACCACAGTCGAGGACTTAACCAACATGCTTGATTATGGCTTCGAAGACATCGACTGTATGGACGACGATGCCGACAAGGAGCAAGGCCAAGACCCACCATTCACTGGACGTTGGACGGCCACCTCTTCGTACGATGTGTACATTGTTGACACACCTAAAAAAGCTAGCGACGATGACAAAGAAGATCCAGTTGCGAATAAACCTTCTGAGACACAGTCCAATCGTCGGCGCCCTAAACGCCGTTCTAAGTCATGTCGCTCAAAAGATAGCAACACTGGCACCGGAGAAAATAGTACTCTAGACGACGCCGAAAACAATGAAGACCGTGTTGGAGTAACATCCGAACAGGAGGAACAAGACAACGGGCAAGTTAACCCTGATAAACAGGCCATGCCCAACGACCCAGATGACGATAGTTGTCGTCCACTCTCCGAGGACGAGGAGAGCCTCGGCAATGAGGATTTCATCGTGCCTGAGGCATCCCTCGAGCAAGAGCGCTTCAAGCGCCAGCTAATAGCTACTGCAAGAAGCCTGAAGAAGAAGCAGCAGCAGCTTCAAGTTGATCAAGACCTACTCATTGACTGATGGACTGATGTCCTGGCAGCCGAAGAATACGGCTTGAAGCGTCCAGCCAAGAGTTACCCAAAGCGCAGACTGCTACCTCAGTTCGATGAGGAGGCGCCGGAGCCCATACCTCCCTCGCGCAATGCGGAACGACCACCACGTGGTCGGGATAGTGCGGCGGACCGACCACCCCGCGGTCGGGATAAAACGACAACTCAGGCCGAACAGCAGCCCGCACCACCGCCTCGTAAAAACAGAGACAAAACAGCTCAGGACTATACATACGACCTTCGGCGGGACCTGGACAGTAGAGCAGGACACACCAGATCAATCTACGGATCGCGAGGACGCTTTCCGACTCGCGATGATGGCTACCTATTCGGACGTGACAAACCTAGTCACGCCCGGGCCGATAACCGCAGGCGGACTTCATCGGAGGTGCGCTACGACGCGGCCCGATATAGAGGCGCTGCACACCCTCTTTGCTTCACAGATGAGGTAATGGATCATGAATTCCCCGAGGGGTTCAAGCCCGTCAATATTGAATCATACGACGGAACAACCGATCCCGCAGTATGGATCGAGGATTTTATTATCCACATCCATATGGCCCGAGGAGACGATCTCCACGCCATCAAATACCTCCAACTAAAACTAAAAGGGCCAGCTAGACACTGGTTAAATAGCCTGCCTGAAAATTCCATCGGCAGCTGGGAGGACTTGGAAGAAGCTTTTCTTGACAACTTCCAAGGTACTTATGTCCGGCCTCCAGACGCCGATGACTTAAGTCATATAATTCAACAACCGGGAGAATCAGCCACAAAACTCTGGACTAGGTTCCTAACCAAAAAGAACCAAATCATTGACTGTCCGGATGCCGAAGCCCTAGTGGCCTTCAAACACAACATCCGTGACGAATGGCTCGCCCGCCACCTCGGCCAAGAAAATCCGAAATCCATGGCAGCCCTCACGGCACTCATGACCCGCTTTTGCGCGGGTGAGGGCAGCTGGCTGGCTCGTAGCAAAAACACAGCCAACGAGGCAGGCCCCTCCGAGGCCAAAAGCAGCACCGGCAAGCTCCGGCGCAATAGACACAAATGCCGAAGCAATGGCGATAACACCGACGACACTACAGTTAACGCCGGATTCAGCGGCTCCAAGTCCGGCCAGCGGAAGAAGCCCTACAAAAGGAACAGTGAGGGACCATCCAGCTTGGACCGCATACTCGACCGTCCATGCCAGATACATGGCACCCCATACAAATAAGCCAATCATACCAACAGAGATTGTTGGGTTTTGAAACAGACTCGTGGTAGATCAACTCTTGTAATACTCATATTCATCAAGATCAATCAATCAGGAAGTAGGGTATTACCTCCATAGAGAGGGCCCGAACCTGGGTAAACATCGTGTCCCCTGTCTCTTGTAACCATCGACCTTAGACGCACAGTTCGGGACCCCCTACCCGAGATCCGCCGGTTTTGACACCGACAACGGTGGCAAAAGTAACAGTAGCAGTTTTGTAGTAATTGTAACAGTGGCAACGAAAAAGTACTAAGCAAAGATCAATATGTGAAAAGCTCGTAGGCACTAGATCAGTGATGGATAATTTGTTGGGAATCGTAGCATAATTTAAAAAATTTCCTACGTTCACCAAGGTGCATCTATGGAGTATACTAGCAACGAAGGGAAGGGAGTGTATCTACATACCCTTGTAGATCGCGAGCGGAAGCGTTCCAATGAACGTGGATGACGGAGTCGTACTCGCCGTGATCCAAATCACCGATGACCGAGTGCCGAACGGACGGCACCTCCGCGTTCAACACACGTACGGTGCAGCGACGTCTCCTCCTTCTTGATCCAGCAAGGGGGAAGGAGAGGTTGATGGAGATCCAGCAGCACGACGGCGTGGTGGTGGATGTAGCGGGTCTCGGCAGGGCTTCGCTAAGCTTCTGCGAGAGAGAGAGGTGTTGCAGGGGAGGAGGGAGGCGCCCAAGGCTGTTGTGTGCTGCCCTCCCTCCCCCCCTTTATATAGGCCCCCTGGGGGGGGCGCCGGCCCCAAGAGATGGGATCTCAAGGGGGGGAGGCGGCCACAAGGGGGGAAGGGGTTGCCTTGCCCCCCAAGGCAAGGGGGAACTCCCCCCCTAGGGTTTCCCAACCCTAGGCGCATGGGGGGAGGCCCAAGGGGGGCGCCCCAGCCCACTAAGGGCTGGTTCCCTTCCACTTTCAGCCCACGGGGCCCTCCGGGATAGGTGGCCCCACCCGGTGGACCCCCGGGACGCTTCCGGTGGTCCCGGTACAATACCGGTAACCCCCGAAACTTTCCCGGCGGCCGAAACTGGACTTCCCATATATAATTCTTCACCTGCGGACCATTCCGGAACCTCTCGTGACGTCCGAGATCTCATCCGGGACTCCGAACAACTTTCGGGTTTCCGCATACATATATCTCTACAACCCTAGCGTCAACGGACCTTAAGTGTGTAGACCCTACGGGTTCGGGAGACATGCAGACATGACCGAGACGCCTCTCCGGTCAATAACCAACAGCGGGATCTAGATACCCATGTTGGCTCCCACATGTTCCACGATGATCTCATCGGATGAACCACGGTGTCAAGGATTCAATCAATCCGTATGCAATTCCCTTTGTCAAACGGTATGTTACTTGCCCGAGATTCGATCGTCGGTATCCCAATACCTTGTTCAATCTCGTTACCGGCAAGTCTTTTTACTCGTACCGCAATGCATGATCCCGTGACTAACGCCTTAGTCACATTGAGCTCATTATGATGATGCATTATCGAGTGGGCCCAGAGATACCTCTCCGTCACACGGAGTGACAAATCCCAGTCTCGATCCGTGCCAACCCAACAAACACTTTCGGAGATACCCGTAGTGCACCTTTATAGTCACCCAGTTACGTTGTGACGTTTGGCACACCCAAAGCACTCCTACGATATCCGGGAGTTGCACGATCTCATGGTCTAAGGAAAAGATACTTGACATTGGAAAAGCTCTAGCAAGCGAAACTACACGATCTTTTATGCTATGCTTAGGTTTGGGTCTTGTCCATCACATCATTCTCCTAATGATGTGATCCCGTTATCAATGACATCCAATGTCCATAGTCAGGAAACCATGACTATCTGTTGATCAACGAGCTAGTCAA
This sequence comes from Aegilops tauschii subsp. strangulata, assembly GCF_002575655.3. Lineage (NCBI taxonomy): Eukaryota > Viridiplantae > Streptophyta > Magnoliopsida > Poales > Poaceae > Aegilops > Aegilops tauschii. Next base: position 443,053,340 of record NC_053037.3, read on the forward strand.
CTAGAGGCTTACTAGGGACACGTTGTGGTCTATATATTCACACATGTATTACGATTTCCGGACAATACAATTATAGCATGAATAATAGACAATTATCATGAACAAAGAAATATAATAATAACCATTTATTATTGCCTCTAGGGCATATTTCCAACAGTCTCCCACTTGCACTAGAGTCAATAATCTAGTTACATTGTGATGAATCGAACACCCATTGCGTCCTGGTGTTGATCATGTTTTGCCCTAGGGAGAGGTTTAGTCAACGGATCTGCTACATTCAGGTCCGTATGTACTTTACAAATATCTATGTCTCCATTTTGAACACTTTCACGAATGGAGTTGAAGCGACGCTTGATATGCCTGGTCTTCCTGTGAAACCTGGGCTCCTTCGCAAGGGCAATAGCTCCAGTGTTGTCACAGAAGAGAGTCATTGGGCCCGACGCATTGGGAATCACCCCTAGGTCGGTAATGAACTCCTTCATCCAGACTGCTTCCTGTGCTGCCTCCGAGGCTGCCATGTACTCCGCTTCACATGTAGATCCCGCCACGATGCTTTGCTTGCAACTGCACCAGCTTACTGCTCCTCCATTCAAAATATACACGTATCCGGTCTGTGACTTCGAGTCATCCAGATCTGTGTCGAAGCTAGCATCGACGTAACCCTTTACGACGAGCTCTTCGTCACCTCCATAAACGAGAAACATATCCTTAGTCCTCTTCAGGTACTTCAGGACATTCTTGACCGCTGTCCAGTGTTCCTTGCCGGGATTACTTTGGTACCTTCCTACCAAACTTACGGCAAGGTTTACATCAGGTCTAGTACACAACATGGCATACATAATAGACCCTATGGCCGAGGCATAGGGGATGACACTCATCTCTTCTATATCTTCTGCCGTGGTCGGGCATTGAGCCGTGCTCAACTGCACACCTTGCAATACAGGCAAGAACCCCTTCTTGGACTGATCCATATTGAACTTCTTCAATATCTTGTCAAGGTATGTACTCTGTGAAAGACCAATGAGGCGTCTTGATCTATCTCTATAGATCTTGATGCCTAATATATAAGCAGCTTCTCCAAGGTCCTTCATTGAAAAACACTTATTCAAATAGGCCTTTATAGTTTCCAAGAATTCTATATCATTTCCCATCAATAGTATGTCATCCACATATAATATGAGAAATGCTACAGAGCTCCCACTCACTTTCTTGTAAACACAGGCTTCTCCATAAGTCTGTGTAAACCCAAACGCTTTGATCATCTCATCAAAGCGAATGTTCCAACTCCGAGATGCTTGCACCAGCCCATAGATTGAGCGCTGGAGCTTGCATACTTTGTTAGCATTCTTAGGATCGACAAAACCTTCCGGCTGCATCATATACAACTCTTCCTTAAGGAAGCCGTTAAGGAATGCCGTTTTGACGTCCATCTGCCATATCTCATAATCATAGTATGCGGCAATTGCTAACATGATTCGGACGGACTTCAGCTTTGCTACGGGTGAGAAAGTCTCATCGTAGTCAACCCCTTGAACTTGTCGATAACCCTTAGCGACAAGTCGAGCTTTGTAGATGGTCTCATTACCATCTGCGTCCGTCTTCTTCTTAAAGATCCATTTGTTTTCTATGGCTCGCCGCTCATCGGGCAAGTCAGTCAAAGTCCATACTTTGTTTTCATACATGGATTCTATCTCGGATTTCATGGCTTCTAGCCATTTGTCGGAATCCGGGCCTGCCATGGCTTCTTCATAGTTCGAGGGTTCACCGTTGTCTAACAACATGATTTCCAGGACAGGGTTGCCGTACCACTCTGGTGCGGAACGTGTCCTTGTGGACCTACGAAGTTCAGTAACTTGATCCGAAGCTTCATGATCATCATCATTAACTTCCTCCCCAGTCGGTGTAGGCACCACAGGAACATTTTCCCGCGCTGCGCTACTTTCCGGTTCGGAAGGGGTGACTATCACCTCATCAAGTTCCACTTTCCTCCCACTCAATTCTTTCGAGAGAAACTCCTTCTCTAGAAAGGACCCGTTCTTGGCAACGAAGATCTTGCCCTCGGATCTGAGGTAGAAGGTATACCCAATAGTTTCCTTAGGGTATCCTATGAAGACGCATTTTTCTGACTTGGGTTCGAGCTTTTCAGGTTGAAGTTTCTTGACATTAGCATCGCATCACCAAACTTTTAGAAACGACAGCTTAGGTTTCTTCCCAAACCATAATTCATACGGTGTCATCTCAACGAATTTCGACGGAGCCCTATTTAAAGTGAATGCGGCAGTCTCTAAAGCATAGCCCCAAAATGAGAGCGGTAAATCGGTAAGAGACATCATAGATCGCACCATGTCCAATAGAGTGCGATTACGACGTTCGGACACACCGTTTCTCTGAGGTGTTCCAGGCGGCGTGAGTTGTGAAACTATTCCACATTTCCTTAAGTGTGTACCAAATTCGTGACTTAAATATTCTCCACCACGATCTGATCGTAAGAATTTTATTTTCCTGTCACGTTGATTCTCGACTTCACTCTGAAATTCCTTGAACTTTTCAAAGGTTTCAGACTTGTGTTTCATTAGGTAGACATACCCATATCTACTTAAATCATCAGTGAGAGTGAGAACATAACGATATCCTCCGCGAGCCTCAACACTCATTGGACCGCACACATCGGTATGTATGATTTCCAATAAGTTGGTTGCTCGCTCCATTGTTCCGGAGAACGGAGTCTTGGTCATCTTACCCATGAGGCATGGTTCGCACGTGTCAAATGATTCGTAATCAAGAGACTCCAAAAGTCCATCTGCATGGAGCTTCTTCATGCGCTTGACACCAATGTGACCAAGGCGGCAGTGCCACAAGTATGTGGGACTATCGTTATCAACTTTACATCTTTTGGTATTCACACTATGAACATGTGTAACATCACGTTCGAGATTCATCAAAAATAAACCATTGACCAGCGGGGCATGACCATAAAACATATCTCTCAAATAAATAGAACAACCATTATTCTTGGATTTAAATGAGTAGCCATCTATAATTAAACGAGATCCAGATACAATGTTCATGCTCAAAGCTGGCACTAAATAACAATTATTGAGGTTTAAAACTAATCCCGTGGGTAGATGCAGAGGTAGCGTGCCGATGGCGATCACATCGACCTTGGAACCATTCCCGACGCGCATCGTCACCTCGTCCTTCGCCAGTCTCCGTTTATTCCGTAGTTCCTGTTTTGAGTTACAAATATGAGCAACCGCACCGGTATCAAATACCCAGGAGCTACTACGAGTACTGGTAAGGTACACATCAATTACTTGTATATCACATATACCTTGGGTGTTGCCGGCCTTCTTCTTGTCCGCTAAGTATTTGGGGCAGTTCCGCTTCCAGTGACCACTTCCCTTGCAATAAAAGCACTCAGTCTCGGGCTTGGGTCCATTCTTTGACTTCTTCCCAGCAACTGGTTTACCGGGCGCGGCAACTCCCTTGCCGTCCTTCTTGAAGTTCTTCTTACCCTTGCCCTTCTTGAACTTAGTGGTTTTATTCACCATCAACACTTGATGTTCTTTTCTGATCTCTACCTCAGCTGATTTCAGCATTGAATATACCTCGGGAATGGTCTTTTCCATCCCCTGCATATTGTAGTTCATCACAAAGCTCTTGTAGCTTGGTGGAAGCGACTGGAGGATTCTGTCAATGACCGCGTCATCCGGGAGATTAACTCCCAGCTGAGTCAAGCGGTTGTGCAACCCAGACATTCTGAGTATGTGCTGACTAACAGAACTGTTCTCCTCCATTTTACAGCTGAAGAACTTGTCGGAGACTTCATATCTCTCGACCCGGGCATGAGCTTGAAAAACCAGTTTCAGCTCCTCGAACATCTCATATGCTCCATGTTTCTCAAAACGCTTTTGGAGACCCGGTTCTAACCTGTAAAGCATGCCGCACTGAACGAGGGAGTAATCATCAGCACGCTGCTGCCAAGCGTTCATAACGTCTTGGTTCTCTGGGATTGGTGCTTCACCTAGCGGTGCTTCTAAGACATAATCTTTCTTGGCTACTATGAGGATGAGCCTCAGGTTCCGGACCCAGTCCGTATAGTTGCTGCCATCATCTTTCAGCTTGGTTTTCTCTAGGAATGCTTTGAAATTGAGGACAACGTTGGCCATTTGATCTACAATACATAGTGTAAAGATTTTAGACTAAGTTCATGATAATTAAGTTCATCTAATCAAATTTTTAATGAACTCCCACTCATATAGACATCCCTCTAGTCATCTAAGTGAAACATGATCCGAATTCAACTAGGCCGTGTCCGATCATCACGTGAGACGGACTAGTCAAGATCGGTGAACATCTCCATGTTGATCGTATCTTCTATACGACTCATGCTCGACCTTTCGGTCCTCCGTGTTCCGAGGCCATGTCTGTACATGCTAGGCTCGTCAAGTCAACCTAAGTGTATTGCGTGTGTTCCGAGGCCATGTCTGTACATGCTAGGCTCGTCAACACCCGTTGTACTCGAACGTTAGAATCTATCACACCCGATCATCACGTGGTGCTTCGAAACAACGAACCTTCGCAACCGTGCACAGTTAGGGTGAACACTTTCTTGAAATTATAATAAGGGATCATCTTACTTACTACCGTCGTTCTAAGCAAATAAGATGCAAAAACATGATAAACATCACATGCAATCAAATAGTGACATGATATGGCCAATATCATTATGCTCCTTTGATCTCCATCTTCGGGGCACCATGATCATCTTCGTCACCGGCATGACACCATGATCTCCATCATCATGATCTCCATCATTGTGTCTTCATGAAGTCGTCACGCCAACGATTACTTCTACTTGTATGGCTAACGCGTTTAGCAACAAAGTAAAGTAAATTACATGGCGTTATTCAATGACACGCAGGTCATGCAAAATAATAAAGACAACTCCTATGGCTCCTGCCGGTTGTCATACTCATCGACATGCAAGTCGTGATTCCTATTACAAGAATATGATCAATCTCATACATCACATATATCGTTCATCACATCTTCTGGCCATATCACATCACATAGCACTTGCTGCAAAAACAAGTTAGACGTCCTCTAATTGTTGTTGCAAGTTTTACGTGGTTTGTAGGTTTCTAGCAAGAACGATTTCTTACCTACGTATGACCACAACGTGATTTGCCAATTTCTATTTACCCTTCAGAAGGACCCTTTTCATCGAATCCGTTCCGACTAAAGTAGGAGAGACAGACACCCGCTAGCCACCTTATGCAACTAGTGCATGTCAGTCGGTGGAACCTGTCTCACATAAGCGTATGTGTAAGGTTGGTCCGGGCCGCTTCATCCTACAATGCCGCCGAAACAAGAAACGACTAGTAGCGGCAAGAAGAATTGGCAAACTCAACGCCCACAACTTCTTTGTGTTCTACTCGTGCATAGTAACTACGCATAGGCCTGGCTCATGATGCCACTGTTGGGAATCGTAGCATAATTTTAAAATTTTCCTACGTTCACCAAGATGCATCTATGGAGTATACTAGCAACGAAGGGAAGGGAGTGTATCTACATACCCTTGTAGATCGCGAGCGGAAGCGTTCCAATGAACGTGGATGACGGAGTCGTACTCGCCGTGATCCAAATCACCGATGACCGTGTGCCGAACGGACGACACCTCCGCGTTCAACACACGTACGGTGCAGCGACGTCTCCTCCTTCTTGATCCAGCAAGGAGGAATGAGAGGTTGATGGAGATCCAGCAGCACGACGGCGTGGTGGTGGATGTAGCGGGTCTCGGCAGGGCTTCGCTAAGCTTCTGCGAGAGAGAGAGAGAGGTGTTGCAGGGGAGGAGGGAGGCGCCCAAGGCTGTTGTGTGCTGCCCTCCCTCCCCCCCTTTATATAGGCCCCCTGGGGGGGCGCCGGCCCCAAGAGATGGGATCTCAAGGGGGGGCGGCGGACACAAGGGGGGAAGGGGTTGCCTTGCCCCCCAAGGCAAGGGGGAACTCCCCCCCTAGGGTTTCCCAACCCTAGGCGCATGGGGGGAGGCCCAAGGGGGCGCCCCAGCCCACTAAGGGCAGGTTCCCTTCCACTTTCAGCCCACGTGGCCCTCCGGGATAGGTGGCCCCACCCGGTGGACCCCCGGGACGCTTCCGGTGGTCCCGGTACATACCGGTAACCCCCGAAACTTTCCCGGTGGCCGAAACTGGACTTCCTATATATAATTCTTCACCTTCGGACCATTCCGGAACCTCTCGTGACGTCCGGGATCTCATCCGGGACTCCGAACAACTTTCGGGTTTCCGCATACATATATCTCTACAACCCTAGCGTCACCGGACCTTAAGTGTGTAGACCCTACGGGTTCGGGAGACATGCAGACATGACCGAGACGCCTCTCCGGTCAATAACCAAGAGCGGGATCTGGATACCCATGTTGGCTCCCACATGTTCCACGATGATCTCATCGGATGAACCACGGTGTCGAGGATTCAATCAATCCGTATGCAATTCCCTTTGTCAAACGGTATGTTACTTGCCCGAGATTCGATCGTCGGTATCCCAATACCTTGTTCAATCTCGTTACCGACAAGTCTCTTTACTCGTACCGCAATGCATGATCCCGTGACTAATGCCTTAGTCACATTGAGCTCATTATGATGATGCATTACCGAGTGGGCCCAGAGATACCTCTCCGTCACACGGAGTGAAAAATCCCAGTCTCGATCCTTGCCAACCCAACAAACACTTTTGGAGATACCCGTAGTGCACCTTTATAGTCACCCAGTTACGTTGTGACGTTTGGCACACCCAAAGCACTCCTACGGTATCCGGGAGTTGCACGATCTCATGGTCTAAGGAAAAGATACTTGACATTGGAAAAGCTCTAGCAAGCGAAACTACACGATATTTTATGCTATGCTTAGGTTTGGGTCTTGTCCATCACATCATTCTCCTAATGATGTGATCCCGTTATCAATGACATCCAATGTCCATAGTCAGGAAACCATGACTATCTGTTGATCAACGAGCTAGTCAACTAGAGGCTTACTAGGGACACGTTGTGGTCTATATATTCACACATGTATTACGATTTCCGGACAATACAATTATAGCATGAATAATAGACAATTATCATGAACAAAGAAATATAATAATAACCATTTATTATTGCCTCTAGGGCATATTTCCAACATAATTATGTTGGTTGCGATTCCTCATGCAATAGTTATAACATAGGGTGACACAAAACTAGCTCCAGTTCATCAATGTAATGTAGGCATGTATTCCGAATATAGTCATACGTGCTTATGGAAAAGAACTTGCATGACATCTTTTTTCCTACCCTCCCGTGGCAACGGGGTCCTATTGGAAACTAAGGGATATTAAGGCCTCCTTTTGATAGAGTATCGGACCAAAGCATTAACACTTAGTGAATACATGAACTCCTCAAACTACGGTCATCACCGGTAAGTATCCCAATTATTGTCACTTCAGGGTTAACGGATCATAACACATAATAGGTGACTATAGACTTACAAGATGGGATCAAGAACTCACATATATTCATGAAAACATAATAGGTTCAGATCTGAAATCATGGCACTCGAGCCCTAGTGACAAGCATTAAGCATAGCAAAGTCATAGCAACATCAATCTCAGAACATAATGGATACTAGGGATCAAACCCTAACAAAACTAACTCGATTACATGGTAAATCTCATCCAAACCATCACCGTCCAGCAAGCCTATGATGGAATTACTCACGCACGGCGGTGAGCATCATTAATTTGGTGATGGAGGAAGGTTGATGATGACGATGGCGACAGATTCCCCTCTCCGGAGCCCCAAACGGACTCCAGATCAGCCCTCCCGAGATAGATTAGGGCTTGGCGGTGGCTCCGTGTCATAAAACGCGATGAATCCTTCTCTCTGATTTTTTTCTCCCCGAACATGAATATATAGAGTTGGAGTTGAGGTCGGTGGAGCTCCAGGGGGCCCACGAGACAGGGGGCGCCCAGGGGGGTCGACGCGCCCCCACCCTCCTGGACAGGGTGTGGGGCCCCTGGTCTTGATTCTTTCGCCAGTATTTTTTATAAAATTCAAAAATATTCTCCGTGAAGTGTCAGGTCATTCCGAGAACTTTTATTTCTGCACAAAAATAACACCATGGCAATTCTGCTGAAAACAGCGTCAGTCCGGGTTAGTTCCATTCAAATCATGCAAGTTAGAGTCCAAAACAAGGGCAAAAGTGTTTGGGAAAGTAGATAGGATGGATACGTATCAACTCCCCCAAGCTTAAACCTTTGCTTGTCCTCAAGCAATTTAGTTGACAAACTGAAAGTGATAAAGAAAAACTTTTACAAACTCTGTTTCTCTTGTTGTTGTAAATATGTAAAGCCAACATTCAAGTTTTCAGCAAAGATTATGAACTAACCATATTCACAATAACACTTAGGTCTCATATTTACTCATATCAATGGCATAATCAACTAGCGAGCAATAATAATAAATCTCGGATGACAACACTTTCTCAAAACAATCATAATATGATATAACAAGATGGTATCTCGCTAGCCCTTTCTAAGACCGCAAAACATAAATGCAGAGCACTTATGAAGATCAAGGACTGACTAAACATTGTAATTCTTGGTAAAAGAGATCCAGTCATACTCAATATAAATTAATAGTAATGCATGCAAATGACAGCGGTGCTCTCTAACAGGTGCTTTTTAATAAAAGGATCATGACTCAACATAAAAGTAAATAGATAGGCCCTTCGCAGAGGGAAGCATGGATTTGTACAGGTGCTAGAGCTCGTTTTTTAAATAGAGATGAAATAATATTTTGAGCGGCATACTTTCATTGTCAACATAACAACCGAGAGATCTCGATATCTTCCATGCTACACACATTATAGGCAGTTCCCAAGCAGAATGGTAAAGTTTATACTCCCCCCCCCCCCACCAACAAGCATCAATCCATGGCTTGCCCGAAACAGTGGGTGCCTCCAACTAAGAACAGTCCTGGGGGAGTTTTGTTTGCAATTATTTTGATTTGTTTTGAGCATGGGACTGGGCATCCCGGTGACCAGCCATTTTCTCGTGAGTGAGGAGCAGAGTCCACTCCTCTTGAGAATAACCTGCCTAGCATGGAAGATACAGACAGCCCTAGTTGATACATGAGCTATTCAAGAATACAAAACAGAATTTCATTTGAAGGTTTAGAGTTTGGCACATACAAATTTACTTGGAACGGTAGGTAGATACCGCATATAGGAAGGTATAGTGGACTCATATGGAATAACTTTGGGGTTTATGGAAGTGGATGCACATGCAGTATTCCTGCTTAGTACAACTGAAGGCTAGAAAAAGACTGGGAAGCGACCAACTAAAGAGCGACAACAGTCATGAGTATGCATTAAAATTAATAAACATTGAGTGCAAGCATGAGTAGATATAATCCACCATGAACATAAATATCGTGGAGGCTATGTTGATTTTGTTTCAACTACACGTGTGAACATGTGCCAAGTCAAGCCACTTGAATCATTCAAAGGAGGATACCACCCTATCATACCACATCACAACCATTTTAATAGCATGTTGGCACGCAAGGTAAACCATTATAAACTCCTAGCTAATTATGCATGGCATAAGATGTCGACGTTCTGGGAACGGGGGTCCCCAGACTTGCCTGCCTGCGGCCCGCAGCGTGGCCAAGCTAGTAGGCCGTACGGCCCATCTTCATCAACAAGGCATCCAAGACCCTCGCAAGGGTCCAAGCCTCGCGAGGCGGACGACGCAAGACCTCCTCTGGAGTGGCCTAGCCAGGCAGGCTCACGAGGAGCGGAGATATCAAGGCGGGGCAAACCTCACGAGGCTCTCGTGACGTGAGCCATGACGAATGGCACAGGCGGGCGCCAGCGCGTGCAGCGTCCTTATTTCCTCTTTGGTGCAAAGGAGGCCAGCGCAGGCGAAGAGTACCGAGGCATCAGGCAAAGGTTTCTATATTGGTGCAACAAGACCAAGACCAGGAGGACGGCAAGGCGGAGGTCATCGTGGAGCCCAAGACGGCGTCACCCCAGAGCTTTTCGCAGGCGAAGACCGCTTTTGTCAGGATAGCTTGTACTAGCTGTCCCCCTTTAAATTTGCCCGCCGTTGTTGGCTCCCTTCCTGCTCGATATTTGGGAAGAGGACCAGGGCCTCTATAAATAGGACTAGCCACCACAGTAGGAGGCAACTGATCTTGAACTGGTTCAGATCATCCTCAACTACACAAGCACAAGAACACCTCAACCTCAGGAGGCTGTTCTTCCCTTGTACTGTTCATTATCAGCCCAAGAGGCAATCCACCACCACAACACTGGAGTTGGGTATTACACCACAACGGTGGCCCAAACCAGTATAAACATCATGTCTTTCTATGTTGTGAGTTCGTCGAGTTCATCCGCGAGATCTTAGCGAGCTAGAGCGTAGATCGGTAGGAGGGAAAGACTTCGCGCGCACCCCAGTGTCCGAACCTTAAGGGTTTGCCGAAACCCCACATCCGACATTTGGCGCGCCAGGTAGGGGTGCGCCGGAGCTCCTCTCCACCAACCTGTGCCTCGTACCGCCGCACTACGCTCCCATGACAGGTGCCCCGCCGCCCACCTCCGCAGCCGACACCAGCAGCAGGGAGTCCGGGTACCGAGCCCTGGCCCCCGCCCTGTGGCGAGTGCAGTGGCCAACCAAGTTCAAGCCGGAGATGCCGCCGCGTTACGACGGCGCGGCAGACCAGGCACCGTTCCTGCTGGCGTACGAGGAGGCCGTCCTCGAAGCCGGAGGCGGCGACAAGATCATGGCCAACTGGTTCCCCATGGCCCTCGCCGGCGAACCGCGCGCCTGGCTGCTCAACCTCCCGGGATCCACGGTGGCATCCCGGGGGCAACTCCGCAACCTCTTCACCGCGCGCTACGCGGAGCCGGCGCCCCACGCAGTCGCGGCACTGCTGGGTGGCTCTCAAACACCGCCTTCAGATCGCCACGTCAAACCTTTCTTCCGTCAGATTGGCGCAGCCTCCAAGCGCCCGGGGGCTCCGCCGGGTTGGGCTGCGCCGGAGGCCGACCTCACCTTCGGCTCGGAAGACCACCCCGACTCCACCGCCGGCTCCGGCATGCTCCCAATGCTCTGCACGCCCACCATCTGCAATGTGGCCGTCACCAAGACCCTCATCGACGGCGGTGTCGGCCTCAACTTGCTCTCCGTAGAAGCCTTCAGCCTTCTCCACGTGCCGCCCGAGCGGCTCAACCTCAGCAAGCCTTTTTCGGGAGTGGGTGGTGGAGCTGCCCACTCTCCGGGGTAGATCCGCCTCCCTGTCACCTTCCGCACACGCGACAACTACCGCACTGAGCTGGTGGACTTTGACATCGCCCGCATCGGTCTCCCGTACAATGCCATACTCGGGTACCCGGCTTTCGCCCAGTTCATGGTGGCGACTCACCCGGCCTACAACCTCATGAAGATGCCAGGGAGCAAGGGCGTCCTCACCATCAAGGGGGACACTAAGGAGGCCGTGACGGCGCTCAGGCTCGCCTTCAAGACCGCGGCAGCAGCACAGCCAGCCGGCGCCGGTACGCCCGAGGCCAAGGAGACCGCGCCCGCCAAGAAGAAGCAGTTGTTCACCCAAGACAAGGCGGAGACCAAGCAGGTGCCGGTTGACGAGGACGGGTCTTCAGGAGCCACCTTTACCATAGGAACCAGCCTTGACCCGGGACAAGAAGAAGCTTTGGTGAGGTTTTTGCGCGCGAACAAGCAGATATTCGCGTGGGAGCCCAATCAGCTGGTAGGGGTCCCGAGAGAGGTGATCCAGCATCATCTAAGGGTGTGCCCCAACATACGCCCCGTGAAGCAGCGGGCGAGACGGCAGTCCATTGAGAAGCAGGCCTTCATCGTTCAAGAGACACGCAAGCTGGAGGCGGCTGGTACCATTTGAGAAGTTCAATACCCTGATTGGCTGGTGAACCCCGTCGTAGTACCGAAGAAAGGTGGGAAGGAGCGGATGTGCGTCGACTTCACCAACCTCAACCAAGCCTGCCCCCAAGATCCGTTCTCGCTCCCGCGCATCGACCAAATCGTCGACTCCACCGCCGAGTGCGACTTGTTGTGCTTCCTGGACGCGTTCTCGGGGTATCATCAGATCAAGATGGCGGTGGAAGATGTGGAGAAGACAGCTTTCCTAACACCATGTGGGGTGTACTGCTACACCTGTATGCCCTTCGGGCTGCGCAACGCAGGCGCCACCTTCCAGCGGTTGATGCACATCGCCCTGGGGCGGCAGCTCGGGAGGAACACAGAGGCCTACGTCGATGACATAGTGGTCAAATCTCGCGAGGCAAGGACATTGATTAAAGACTTGGAGGAGACCTTCAAGAGCTTGCACCAAGTGAACTTGAGGCTCAACTCGGAGAAGTGCGTGTTTGGCGTCCCTTCCGGCAAGCTACTAGGGTTCCCCGTATCCCATAGAGGGATCGAGGCGAACCCGGAGAAGATCAAGGCCATTGAAGACATGAGCCCGCCGCAGACCCTCAAGGAGATGCAGAAGTTAGCGGGGCGAGTGACCGCGTTAGGGCGATTCATCTCCAAGCTAGGCGAGCGCGCCTTACCCTTCTTTAAGCTCATGAAGAAAAAGGGCCCATTTCGAGTGGACCCCGGAGGCCGACCGGGCCTTCCAAGACCTCAAGAAATACCTCACCAGCCCCCCGGTGATGGTGGCACCGCGGCCTCTCGAGCCTCTGGTACTCTACCTTGCCGCCACCCCGTACTCCGCCAGCGCGGCGCTGGTGGCGGTTCGGGAGGAGCGCCAAGACAAGGGTGTGCCGCGCCAAGCCAGAGCAGATGCAACGCAGTGTCAGGAAGGCGCAGCAAAGCCATCAATGGCGGAAGACCAAGCTCAGCAGGGCAACATCGCAGAAGCTCCTGAGGACGGTCGGGTCTAAGGAAACCCTCCACCTCAGGATATGCCACAATCTCCACAGGACCCGAGCCTCGACAGTGTGACAGCCCTCGTCGAGCACCCGGTGTACTTCGTCAGCACCGTACTGTGGGACGCGAGGGCACGCTACCCCATGCCGCAAAAGCTCGTGCTCGCACTCTTGGTGGCCTCACGCAAGCTGTGGCACTACTTCCAGGGCCACCCCATCAAGGTCGTCTCAGCTTACCCATTGGAGAGGGTACTCAGGAGCCCAAACTCAGCCGGAAGGGTCGCTGAATGGAACATCGAGCCGCAAGCATTCCAGTTGGACTTCAGCACTACCAGGGTCATCAAGGGAGCCGCGCTCGCCAATTTTGTGGCAGAATGGACAGATGCCCCGGCTCTTGAGGAAGGAGAAGACCGGTCCACCTCCCCAGGAAGCGAGGCACCAGACGGCTGGGTCATTTATTTCGATGGTGCCTTCCCGCACCAGGGCGCGGGGGCTGGAGCAGTGGTCATCTCGCCCACTCAGTACAAGCTTTACTACGCCGTGCAACTCTGCTTCCAGCATGACGAGAAGGTCTCCAACAATACCGCAGAATACGAAGGCCTCATAGCTGGCCTGAAGGTTGCGGCGGCTCTGGGGGTGAGGTGCCTCACTGTCAAAGGCGACTCGCAGCTCCTCGTCAACTTCTCCAACAAGGTGTACGAGCCGAAGGACGAGCACATGGAGGCCTACCTTGCGGAGGTGCGCAAGATGGAAAAGCAGTTCTCGGGCCTGGAGCTGCAGCACGTGCCCCGGGGCACCCACAAGGAAGCCGACGACATCGCCAAGAGAGCATCCAAGCGGCAATTGCAAGAGCCCGACGTCTTTGAAGAGCGGCTCTTCAAGCCATCAGCTACGCCACCTCTTTCAAGCATGACTCAGGCCCGGGAGGAACTCCCACAGCCCCCGGCCATGGGAGCCCCAGCCTGTGGCCCGACATCAGGAGCTCGGCTACTCTTGGCGCTCGAGCCCCAGGAGGAGTGCTGGACTAAGGAATTCAAGGAGTACCTGATGCACGGGACGCTGGCGGAGAAGGAAGAGGACGTGGAGCGCGTGGCCCGGCAAGCCACGACATACTGCATTCAAGACGGCGAGTTGTACAGGAAACGGCCGAACGACGTCACGCCGGGCTGCATCTCCAGCGATCAAGGAAGGGAGCTGCTGATTGACATACACGGCGGGGACTGTGGGCATCACTCGTCGTCACGGACCCTCATCGGCAAGGTGTTCCGCAGTGGATTCTATTGGCCTACAACGCTCAACGACGCAGCCGAGCTGGTGAAGTCCTGCGAAGCTTGCCAATTCCATGCCAAGCAAATCCATCAGCCTGCCCAGGGCCTCCAAACCATCCCTCTCATATGTCCGTTCGCAGTCTGGGGGCTGGACATCTTAGGCTCGTTCCCACGGGCGCCAGGGGGCTACCGCTATCTCTACGTCGCCATCGACAAGTTCACCAAGTGGGCAGAAGTGGAAGCCGTCCGTACCATCCCAGCCGGCTCTGCCGTCAAGTTCATCAAGGGCCTCGTGAGCCGCTTCGGGGTCCCCAACTGCATCATCACGGATAACGGCTCGCAGTTTACTAGTAAACTCTTTAAAACCTACTGTGCTAACCTTGGAACGCAGATCTGCTACGCTTCGGTGGCCCACCCCAGGAGCAATGGTCAGGCTGAGCGCGCCAACGCAGAGGTCCTGAGGGGCCTCAAGACCAGGGCCTTCAAGAGGAAGCTGGAGGCCTGCAGCAGGGGCTGGCACGACGAGCTCTAGTCCGTGTTGTGGTCCATCCGTACCACCGCTACCATGCCAACGGGCGAGACTCCGTTCTTCCTCGTCTACGGAGCCGAAGGAGTCCTCCCTCACAAGGTCAAGCATCGCTCCACGCGGGTCCTGGCGTTCGACGAAACGCAGTAGGACGCCATGCGGGGGATAGATCTCGTGCTGGGGGAGGAACGCCGACGTGAGGCCGCATTGAGGGCGGCAAGGTACCAACAAGCGCTGCGGCGGTACCACTGCCGCAACATCCGCTCCAGGACGCTCGAGGTGGGCGACCTCATCCTGAGGCGGGTCCTCTCCAGAGAAGGGCTGCACAAGCTTTCGCCCATGTGGGAGGGCCCGTTCAGGGTCGTCCATGTCTCCAGGCCGGGTGCAGCGTGCCTGGAGACGCGGGACGGGATACCCATCCAGAACGCCAGGAACATCGAGCACCTCCAGAAGTTCTATCCATGAAGCGAGGCCCAGAGCCTGAGAAGCAAGGCCCAGAGCCTGAGAAGCAAGGCCCAGAACCTGAGAAGAAAGGCCCAGAGCCTGTGAAGAAGGCCTGGTGCCTGTGAAGAATCGCCGCCCGTGACACTCTCACGTAATAATGAGTGGTGTTGTACACGCCCCGGAGTCTCAGGAGCGCCGGCCTCAGGCCCTGGGGCTCCCTCCCATGCCTAGTGGACAGCACTTAGCTCTGCGCTGGTGAGAAGACTTGAAGACTAGATTAGGTGCCAGACGCGGCTTTTCATTTGCTTTCCGTAGTTGGCTCGCTTTTCCTTAATCGGAGTTGCTCTTGGTGTTCGTTGCTGATTTGGTTCCCTAGCCTTTTACCGCATTTTTCGGCTCTAGTTTTCTCATGTTCTCTCTCTCGCATGCCTCGCGAGGGGGCTAGGCAGGTGCCCTCGCGAGCATTTCTCTTCTCTCTGCCTTCTCGCGAGCCACCCTCGTTCGAGCCTGGAAGCTGGCACATCTCTCCTAATCAGTGCCCCTCGGGTACCGCGATACAAGGCGCCAAGTCAAGGCTTGGGTGGACGGCAAATCCTTTAGTACACCCTTAATGAATTTTTTGCAGTTTCCGAGCAACGCAGACACCCCTTGAGGGAAAGGGCGTCCCAAACACGCCAGGTTAAGCTATCTTTGCGCAAAATAACAACACGGCATGGGAACAACACGCACAGTGCATTAACCAAAGAACCACAATTCGATACACGCCCCTCTGGGCCCATACTAGTTTCGTTTTTTGATGCAGGGGAAAAGAAAAAGATAAACAAAGTGGCGTTGCAGCAATCCGCGGAGGCAGGCCCTCAGCGACGCCCCGAGCCTAGCCAGACCCCTCCTCGCGCTTCACGGAGGCGCGACGACGAGATGACCCGCTGCCTCCTTCGAAGCGGGCGCGGCGGCTGGTCGTAGCCACCACTGCTGGAGCTGTCACCGGAGGAAGAGCCGCTGTAGCTGGAGGAGACGCGGTCGCCACCGAGGGCAGGCTCGCCCTCGTCCTCGTCGCGACCATCACCAAGGCCGAGCACCTCCTCACTGTCGTTCGTCTCGGGGCAGCACCCGGCGCGGCAACCGTCTTCCCCGAACACCCTCACATAGAGGGTCGATCCACCATCATACCTGAAGTGGAGGGTGCACCGCCTGCCCAGGCCGCGCGTGCGGGCGAATGTCTGCCAGCCGCGGGCCAGGGCTATGTTTCCCGCGGCAGAAGTCTCGACCGCAACCCAAGAGGCCCTGCTACAGCAGCCATCCGCCTGCAGCCAGAGTCCGCCCGGACCAGAGGCCGGCAAAGAAGCGCGGAAATTGGAGCCAGTTGCCGGCCGCGTTCTCCGACCAGACGATGAACTCCGGCGACACCTCCGCCGAATGGAAGTGCGGGCGGGGAGGCCGCGCCACCATCGCGCGCCTCCCCTCATCGGCTGGACCACCATGGATGGGACGATCCCCTCCGCGTGCCGCGGCTGCGCTTGGGCGCCAGGGAACCAGGGCCCTCGCGAGGGGCCTTTCCCTTCTTGGTGGCAGAGAACTTCCTTCGTGGCGCCATCGGTGGCACTGCAAGCAATGGAGCAGAGAAGCAAGCAAGCGAGGAAGAGATGGGCAACGGGTGCTCCGCCCCCCACCCCATTTATAGCAAGAGAAGGCCAACCGATGTCTCCCACGATCGCATGTAATGATGGTTTTCCTTGCATGTCGCAGGGACTTGTCAAGTCGTGCAGTTGCCGAGGCAGCGTGGGGAAGCGGAGACGCCCACGTCCAATCAACCGCCACGCGTCAACCGAGGCCGCAGGCTTTTGGGACCCGCGGTGCTCCGAACTTGACCCTTGGCTTCGCCGCGAAGCCAAGCCCGCGGCACCTTGGGCCCGGGGGCTACTGTCGGCGTTCTGGGAACGGGGGTCCCCAGACTTGCCTGCCTGCGGCCTGCAGCGTGGCCAAGCTAGCAGGCCGTACGGCCCATCTTCATCAACAAGGCAGACCCTCGCGAGGCGGACGGCGCAATACCTCCTCTGGAGTGGCCTAGCTAGGCAGGCTCACGAGGAGCAGAGATATCAAGGCGGGGCAAACCTCACGAGGCTCTCATGACGTGAGCCATGACGAACGGCGCAGGCGGGCGCCAGCGCGCGCAGCGTCCTTATTTCCTCTTTGGTGCTAAGGAGGCCAGCGCAGGCGAAGAGTACCGAGGCATCAGGCAAAGGTTGCTATATTGGTGCAGCAAGACCAAGACCAGGAGGACGGCAAGGCAGAGGTCATCGTGGAGCCCAAGACGGCATCACCCCATAGCTTTTCACAGGCGAAGACCGCTTTTGTCAGGATAGCTTGTACTAGTTGTCCCCCTTTAAATTTGCCCGCCGTTGTTGGCTCCCTTCCCGCTCAATATTTGAGAAGAGGACTAGGGCCTCTATAAATAGGATTAGCCACCACAGTAGGAGGCAACTGATCTTGAACTGGTTCAGATCATCCTCAACTACACAAGCACAAGAACACCTCAACCTCAGGAGGCTGTTCTTCCCGTGTACTGTTCATCATCAGCCCAAGAGGCAATCCACCACCACCACACTGGAGTAGGGTATTACACCACAACGGTGGCCCGAACCAGTATAAACCTCGTGTCTTTTTGTGTTGTGAGTTCGTCGAGTTCGTCCGCGAAATCTTAGCGAGCTAGAGCGTAGATCGGTAGGAGGGAAAGACTTCGTGCGCACCCCAGTGTCCGGACCTTAAGGGTTTGCCGTAACCCCACATCCGACATAAGAAACTATAATTTCTAATTGTCATTGCAAACATGTTTCATTCATAATAGGCTGAATCAGGAACGATGAACTAATCATATTTACAAAAACAAGATAGGTCGAGTTCATACCAGCTTCTCTCATCTCAATCAGTCCATCATATATCGTCATTATTGCCTTTCACTTGCATGGCCGAACGGTGTGGACAATAATAATAGTGCACGTGCATTGGACTAAGCTGGAATCTGCAAGCATTTAATACAAGGGAGAAGACAAAGTAATATGGGCTCTTGGTAAAATCAACAATAATGCATATAAGAGCCACTTCAACATTTTAATGATGGTCTTCTCATCTCGACCCCCAAAGAAAATAAAAGGAATAAAACTATTTACACGAGAAAGCTCCCAACAAACAAAAGAAGAACGAGAAATCTTTTTGGGTTTTCTTTTAATTACTACTACTACAGGCATGGAAAGTGAACTAGCTAAAAGCTACAACTAATTTTTTTTCTTAAGGTTTTTCAAACACACAAGAAGAAGCTTAGAAAAGAAAAATAAACTAGCATGGATAGTACAGTGAAAAAGTATGAGCATCGACAACTAGAATGAGTGTGTGAACATGAATGTAATGTCGGTGAGAAATACGTACTCCCCAAGCTTGGGCTTTTGGCCTAAGTTGGTATATGCCCATGGATCAAAGCTGCTCTCTCTGGGGTACTGAGGAGGTTCCTCAGGGTGCCACTGGTTGGCAATCTCCTCCGGATCCCACTGATAAACAGACTGCCGATAAGGTTCAAGTGGTGGCTCCGGCTCAGCCTCTGGAGCAGGTGTCACGCTCAAGTATGCTTGAATGGCCTCCGGCAAATTGAGGTATGCTACCTCTAGAGCACTGCGTTGGTTTTCCCTTGAAGAGAAAAGGGGGATGCAGCAAAGTAGCGTAAGTATTTCCCTCAGTTTTTGAGAACCAAGGTATCAATCCAGTAGGAGGCCACACGCAAGTCCCTCGTACCTACACAAGCAAATAAGAACCTTGCAACCAGCGCGATAAAGGGGTTGTCAATCCCTTCACCGCCACTTGCAAAAGTGAGATCTGATAGAGATGATAAGATAATATTTTTGGTATTTTTATGATAAAGATTAAAAGTAAAGAAAGCAAAATAAACGGCGATAGAAATAGCTAGTTGACGGAAGATTAATATGATGGAAAATAGACCCGGGGGCCATAGGTTTCACTAGTGGCTTCTCTCAAGATAGCATAAGTATTACGGTGGGTGAACAAATTACTGTCGAGCAATTGATAGAAAAGTGCATAATTATGAGAATATCTAGGCATGATCATGTATATAGGCATCACGTCCGTGACAAGTAGACCGACTCATGCCTGCATCTACTACTATTACTCCACACATCGATCGCTATCCAGCATGCATCTAGAGTATTAAGTTCATAAGAACAGAGTAACGCATTAGGTAAGATGACATGATGTAGAGGGATAAACTCATGTAATATGATATAAACCCCATCTTTTTATCCTCGATGGCAACAATACAATATGTGTCGTTTCCCCTACTGTCACTGGGATCGAGCACCGCATGATTGAACCCAAAGCTAAGCACTTCTCTCATTGCAACAAAGGTCAATCTAGTAGGCCAAACCAAACTGATAATTCGAAGATACCTGCAAAGATAGTCAATCATACATAAAAGAATTCAAAGAAGATTCAAATATTGTTCATAGATAATATTGATCATAAATCCACAATTCATCGGATCTCGACAAACACACCGCAAAAAGAGTTACATCGAATAGATCTCCAAGAAGATCGAGGAGAACTTTGTATTGAGATCCAAAGAGAGAGAAGAAGCCATCTAGCTAATAACTATGGACCCGAAGGTCTGTGGTAAACTACTCACGCATCATCGGAGAGGCTATGGTGTTGATGTAGAAGCCCTCCGTGATCGATGCCCCCTCCGGCAGAGCGCCGGAAAAGGCCCCAAGATGGGATCTCACGGGTATAGAAGGTTGCGGCGGTGGAATTAGGTTTTCGTGGTGCTCCTCGATGGTTTCGGGGTACGTAGGTATATATAGGAGGAAGAAGTAGGTCGGTGGAGCCACGAGGGGCCCACGAGGGTGGAGGGCGTGCCCATGGGGGGTAGGCGCGGCCCCCTGCCTCGTGGCCTCCTCGTTGATTGCTTGACGTCCACTCCAAGTCCTCTGGATCACGTTTGTTCCAAAAATAACTCTCCTGAAGGTTTCATTCCGTTTGGACTCCGTTTGATATTCCTTTTCTGCGAAACACTGAAATAGGAAAAACAACAACAATTTGCACTGGGCCTTGGGTTAATAGGTTAGTCCCAAAAATAATATAAAAGTGTATAAATAAGCCCATTAAACATCCAAAACAGAATATATAATAGCATGGAGCAATCAAAAATTATAGATACGTTGGAGACATATCAAGCATCCCCAAGCTTAATTCCTGCTCGTCCTCAAGTAGGTAAATGATAAAAATAGAATTTTTGTTGTGGAATGCTACTTAGCATATTCTTCAATGTATTTCTCTTTATCGTGGCATGAATGTTCATATCCGAAAGATTCAAGATAAAAGTTTAATATTAACATGAAAATAATAATACTTCAAGCATACTAACAAAGCAATCATGTCTTCTCAAAATAACATGGCCAAAGAATGTTATCCCTACAAAATCATATAGTCTGGCTATGCTCTATCTTCACCACACAAAGTATTTAAATCATGCACGACCCTGATGACAAGCCAAGCAATTGTTTCATACTTTTGATGTTCTCAACTTTTTCAATCTTC
The DNA here is from genome assembly GCF_002575655.3 of Aegilops tauschii subsp. strangulata. Taxonomy (NCBI): domain Eukaryota; kingdom Viridiplantae; phylum Streptophyta; class Magnoliopsida; order Poales; family Poaceae; genus Aegilops; species Aegilops tauschii. The sequence continues at coordinate 443,074,141 of NC_053037.3, forward strand.
ACGCAATATATGAGCGTGAGCCATGGACATAGCACTATAGGTGGAATAGAATGGTGGTTGTGGAGAAGACAAAAAAGGAGAAGATAGTCTCACATCAACTAGGCATATCAACGGGCTATGGAGATGCCCATCAATAGATATCAATGTGAGTGAGTAGGGATTGCCACGCAACAGATGCACTAGAGCTATAAGTGTATGAAAGCTCAACAAAAGAAACTAAGTGGGTGTGCATCCAACTCGCTTGCTCACGAAGACCTAGGGCATTTTGAGGAAGCCCATCATTGGAATATACAAGCCAAGTTCTACAATGTAAAATTCCCACTAGTATATGAAAGTGACAACATAGGAGACTCTCTATCATGAAGATCATGGTGCTACTTTGAAGCACAAGTGTGGAAAAAGGATAGTAACATTGTCCCTTCTCTCTTTTTCTCTCATTTTTTTATTTGGGCCTTCTTTCTTTCTTTTTTCTTTTGGCCTCGTTTCTTTCCCTTTTTTCGACCGGAGTCTCATCCCGACTTATGGGGGAATCATAGTCTCCATCATCCGTTCCTCACATGGGACAATGCTCTAATAATGATCATCACACTTTTATTTACTTACAACTCAAGAATTACAACTCGATACTTAGAAAAAAATATGACTCTATGTGAATGCCTCCAGCGGTGTACCGGGATATGCAATGAATCAAGAGTGACATGTATGAAAGAATTATGAAGGTGGCTTTGCCACAAATACGATGTCAACTACATGATCATGCAAAGCAATATGATAATGATGAAGCGTGTCATAAAAAATGGAACGGTGGTAAGTTGCATGGCAATATATCTCGGAATGGCTATGGAAATGCCATAATAGGTAGGTATGGTGGCTGTTTTGAGGAAGGTATATGGTGCGTATGTGATACCGGCGAAAGGTGCACGGTATTAGAGAGGCTAGCAATGGTGGAAGGATGAGAGTGCGTATAATCCATGGACTCAACATTAGTCATAAAGAACTCACATACTTATTGCAAAAATCTATTAGTTATCGAAACTAAGTACTACACGCATGCTCCTAGGGGGATAGATTGGTAGGAAAAGACCATCGCTCGTCCCCGATCGCCACTCATAAGGAAGACAATCAATAAATAAATCATGCTCTGACTTCATCACATAACGGTTCACCATACGTGCATGCTACGGGAATCACAAACTTTAGAACAAGTATTTCTCAAATTCACAACTACTCAACTAGCATGACTCTAATATCACCATCTTCATATTTCAAAACAATTATCAAGTATCAAACTTCTCTTAGTATTCAATGCACTTTATAGTTTTTATCTTGGATGCCTATCATATTAGGACTAATTCTATAACCAAAGCAAATTACCATGCTGATCTAAATGACTCTCAAAATAATATAAGTGAAGCATGAGAGATCAATAATTTATATAAAATATAACCACCACCGTGCTCTAAAAGATATAAGTGAAGCACTAGAGCAAAATTGTTTAGCTCAAAAGATATAAGTGAAGCACATAGAGTATTATAATAAATTCCGAATAATGTGTGTCTCTCTCAAAAGGTGTGTACATCAAGGATGATTGTGGTGAACTAAAAAGCAAAGACTCAAATCATACAAGACGCTCCAAGCAAAACACATATCATGTGGTGAATAAAAATATAGCTCCAAGTAAAGTTACCGATGGACGAAGACAAAAGAGGGGATGCCTCCCGGGGCATCCCCAAGCTTAGGATTTTGGGTTGTCCTTAGATTTTACCTTGGGGTGCCTTGGGAATCCCCAAGCTTAGTCTCTTGCCACTCCTTGTTCCATAATCCATCAAATCTTTACCCAAAACTTGAAAACTTCACAACACAAAACTTAATAGAAAATCTCGTGAGCTCCGTTAGCGAAAGAAAACAAAACACCACTTCAAGGTACTGTAATGAACTCATTTTTTATTCTTATTGGTGTTAAACCTACTGTATTCCAACTTTTCTATGGTTCATAAGCTCCATTACTAGCCATAGATTCATCAAAATAAGCAAACAACACGCGAAAAACAGAATCTGTCAAAAACAGAACAGTCTGTAGTAATCTGTAACTAACGCAAACTTCTGAACTCCAAAAATTCTAAAATAAATTTCTGGACGTGAGGAATTTATCTATTAATTATCTGCAAAAAGAATCAACTAAATAGCACTCTCCAGTAAAAAGTTGTAGCTAATCTCATGAGCGCTAAAGTTTCTGTTTTTTACAGCAAGATCGCAAAGACTTTCCCCAAGTCTTCCCAAAGGTTCTACTTGGCACAAACACTAATTAAAACACAAAACCACATCTAAACAGAATATAGATGTATTATTTATTCCTAAAAATAACCAAAAAGCAAAAAAAAATTGGGTTGCCTCCCAACAAGCAGTATCGTTTAACGCCCCTACCTAGGCATAAAGGCAAGGATAGATCTAGGTGTTACCATCTTTGGTAGGCAATCCATAAGTAGCTCTCATAATAGATTCATAAGGTTATTTTATTTTATTTCTAGGAAAGTTTTCCATGCCTTTCCTTAACGGAAATTGGAATCTGATATTTCCTTCCTTCATATCAATAATTGCACCGACCGTTCTAAGAAAAGGTCTGCCAAGAATAATAGGACATGAAGGATTGAATCTATATCAAGAACAATGAAATCTACAGGCACATAATTCCTATTTGCAACAATAAGAACATCATTAATTCTTCCCATAGGTTTCTTAATGGTGGAATCCGCAAGGTGCAAGTTTAAGGAACAATCATCAAATTCACGGAAACCTAGCAAATCACACAAAGTTTTTGGAATTGTGGAAACACTAGCACCCAAATCACACAAAGCATAGCATTCATGATCCTTAATTTTATTTTTAATAGTAGGTTCCCACTCATCATAAAGTTTCTAGGGATAGAAACTTCCAATTCAAGCTTTTCTTCATAAGATTGCATTAAAGCATCAACGATATGTTTAGTAAAAGCTTTATTTTGACTATAAGCATGCGGAGAATTTAGCACGGATTGCAACAAGGAAATACAATATATTAAAGAACAATTATCATAATTAAATTCCTTGAAATCCAAGATAGTGGGTTCATTGCTATCCAAAGTTTTGACCTCTTCAATCCCACTTTTACCAAATTTTGCATCAAGATCTAAAAACTTCGAAACATTGGGACACCTTTTAACTAAAGTTGACTCATCTCCAGTCCCATCATTATCAAGATTCATATTGCAAAACAAAGATTTAATAGGGGACACATCAATCACTTTTAGCGGCCATCTTATTGACTAAGGTGGCCTGCTTATCCGAAATTTGGGCTATTAATTTTTCAAGATGAGCAAACTGAGATCTCAAGCCATAAAATTCCTTAGACATATCATCAAGCTCTTTATTCATGTACCCCATAAAGCTTTTTTGTTCCTTAAGCTCGTTTCTAAAGAAATTATTATGCTCAAATTGCAAAGTCATAAAGCTTCTAACGTTGTTTTCAATTTCTTCCAACCTTTTAAGGTAAGGATCAACGTTTTTAGGCAGAGCCATTAGGGCGAACAGACAACGAGAAGCAAGCGAAAAAGAGGCGAACGGAAAGAGAGGGCGAATAAAACGGCAAGGGTGAAGTGGGGGGGAGGAAAACGAGAGGCAAATGGCAAATAATGTAATGTGAGGGATAAGAGTTTGTGATGGGTACTTGGTATGTCTTGACTTGTGCGTAGACTCCCTGGCAACGGCGCTAGAAATCCTTCTTGTTACCTCTTGAGCACTGCGTTGGTTTTCCCTTGAAGAGGAAAGGGTGATGCAGCAAAGTACCGTAAGTATTTCCCTCAGTTTTTGAGAACCAAGGTATCAATCCAGTAGGAGGCCACACGCAAGTCCCTCGTACCTACACAAACAAATAAGAACCTTGCAACCAACGCGATAAAGGGGTTTTCAATCCCTTCACGGCCACTTGCAAAAGTGAGATCTGATAGAGATGATAAGATAATAATTTTGGTATTTTTATGATAAAGATTAAAAGTGAAGAAAGCAAAATAAACGGCGATAGAAATAGCTAGTTGACTGAAGATTAATATGATGGAAAATAGACCCGGGGGCCATAGGTTTCACTAGTGGCTTCTCTCAAGATAGCATAAGTATTACGGTGGGTGAACAAATTACTGTCAAGCAATTGATAGAAAAGTGCATAATTATGAGAATATCTAGGCATGATCATGTATATTGGCATCACGTCCGTGACAAAGTAGACCGACTCCTGCCTGCATCTACTACTATTAATCCACACATCGACCGCTGTCCAGCATGCATCTAGAGTAATAAGTTCATAAGAACAGAGTAACGCATTAGGTAAGACGACATGATGTAGAGGGATAAACTCATGCAATATGATATAAACCCCATCTTTTTATCCTCGATGGCAACAATACAATATGTGTCGTTTCCCCTACTGTCACTGGGATAGAGCACCGCATGATTGAACCCAAAGCTAAGCACTTCTCCCATTGCAAGAAAGATCAATCTAGTAGGCCAGGCCAGATTGATAATTCTAAGAGACTTGCAAAGATAACCAATCATACATAAAAGAATTCAGAGAAGATTCAAATATTGTTCATAGATAATCTTGATCATAAACCCACAATTCATCGGATCTCGACAAACACACTGCAAAAAGAGTTACATCGAATAGATCTCCAAGAAGATCGAGGAGAACTTTGTATTGAGATCCAAAGAGAGAGAAGAAGCCATCTAGCTAATAACTATGGACCCGAAGGTCTGTGGTAAACTACTCACGCATCATCGGAGAGGCTATGGTGTTGATGTAGAAGCCCTCCGTGATCGATGCCCCCTCCGGCAGAGCGCCAGAAAAGGCCCCAAGATGGGATCTCACGGGTATAGAAGGTTGTGGCGGTGGAATTAGGTTTTTGTGGTGCTCCTCGATGGTTTCAGGGTACGTAGGTATATATGGGAGAAAGAAGTAGGTCGGTGGAGCCACGAGGGGCCCACGAGGGTGGAGGGCGCGTCCAGGGGGTAGGCGCGCCCCCTGCCTCGTGGCCTCCTCGTTGATTGCTTGACGTCCACTCCAAGTCCTCTGGATCACGTTTGTTCCAAAAATAACTCTCCCGAAGGTTTCATTCCGTTTGGACTCTGTTTGATATTCCTTTTCTGCGAAACACTGAAATAGGCAAAAAAACAACAATTTGTACTAGGCCTTGGGTTAACAGGTTAGTCCCAAAAATAATATAAAAGTGTATAAATAAGCCCATTAAACATCCAAAACAGAATATATAATAGCATGGAGCAATCAAAAATTATAGATACGTTGGAGACGTATCAAGGTACGTGTTGTTCGCGCTGGTCGCGGAGGAAGTCGGTGAGGCCTGCATTCTCAGCCAAATAATAAAAATCATCATGAATCCCGGCTGCCTTCAAGAACTCATCACAAGGCCATTCACACGGACGAACTTCCGCGGTGCGAGGAAGATTATATTTGGGCTTCTTATTCTCTTCACTTTGCTTATCCTTCGAGCTTCGGCTTGAAGAGCCCCTCAGTAATCTCTTCATCATTTTCTGAAAAATTCTGAAATTTTTAGTAACTCAAAATAAAAGTGAACCAAACTCAACAAGATTGATAGCAACTACTCCCACAAGTTCCTAGAGGCTATATCATGCATTAAAACTACTTGGGACCAAATAAATTTGACATGCAAGCTCAAGAACAGGGTCACCTAAGCAGCAAAAATTTGCAATGAATAAAGCACTAGAACAAAAACTAATTGGACCATTGGAGGAGTCGCATACCAAAGAACAATCCCCCAAAGCAGTTTTGTGAATGGAGCTTTGAGCAAGGAGATCGAAAATGGTAGCAATATGAGCTAGAACACGGGTTTGAGCTAGGTGGTGATTTTTTCTGGAGGAATACGAAGTGTGTGGGTGCTGGAATAAGTGGAGAGGGGCCACATGGGGCCCACGAGGCAGGGGGCGCGCCCTGGACCCTCGTGGACAAATGGTGGGTCCCCCTGGTGTGTTCTCAGTGCCAGATATTCTTAAATATTCTAGAAAAAATTATATTTCAATTTCGGGACATTTGGAGAACTTTTATTTTCAGGGTATTTTTTATTGCAAGGATAATTCAGAAAACATAAAGTAAAAGGAGGGTACAGAAGGTTGTGCTTTCTAACTTCATCCATCTCATGCTCATCAAAAGGAATCCACTAACAAGGTTGATCTCTTTTCGAATAAGATGGAACCGGAGAAATTTCGAATAACACTAGGTTACCTCAACGGGGATATGCACTCCCCAACAATAATAATATCATATTTCTTCTTGACAGTAGGAAGAGGAAATTCAAAACCTCCAATAATAATCGATGGAATTTTTCCAATAGAATTTATACTGTGGACTTGAGATTGTTTCCTCGGAGTGTACCGTATGCTCATTACCATTAACATGAAAAGTGACATTGCCTTTGTTGCAATCAATAACAGCCCCTGCAGTATTCAAAAAGGTTTTACCAAGGATAATCGACATACTATCGTCCTCGGGAATATCAAGAATAACAAAGTCCGTTAAAATAGTAATGTTTGCAACCACAACAGGCACATCCTCACAAATACCGACAGGTATAGCAGTTGATTTGTCGGCCATTTGCAAAGATATTTTAGTAGGTGTTAACTTATTCAAATCAAGTCTACGATATAAAGAGAGAGGCATAACACTAACACCGGCTCCAAGATCACATAAAGCAGTTTTAACATAGTTTCTTATAATGGAGGATGGTATAGTTGGTACTCCTGGATCTCCTAGTTTCTTAGGTATTCCACCCTTGAAAGAATAATTAGCAAGCATGGTGGAAATTTCAGCTTCCGGTATCTTTCTTTTATTTGTAACAATATCTTTCATATACTTAGCATAAGGATTCATTTTAAGCATATCAGTCAAACGCATACGCAAAGATAGGTCTAATCATTTCAGCAAAGCGCTCGAAATCCTCATCATCCTTTTTCTTGGATGGTTTAGGAGGAAAGGGCATTGGTTTCTGAACCCATGGTTCTCTTTCTTTACCATGCTTCCTAGCAATGAAGTCTCTCTTATCATAACGTTGATTCTTTGATTGTGGGTTATCAAGATCAACAGCAGGTTCAATCTCTACATCATTGTTATTGCTAGGTTGAGCATCAACATGAACATCATCATTAACATTATTGCTAGGTTCATGTTTATCACTTGATTGTGTTTCAGCATCAGAAATAGAAATATCATTGGGATTCTCAGGTGTGTCTACAACAGGTTCACTAGAAGCATGCAAAGTCCTATCATTTTTCTTTTTCTTCTTTTTAGAAAGACTAGGTGCATCAACATTAGTTCTCTAAGAATCCTGCTCAATTCTCTTAGGGTGGCCCTCGGGATACAAAGGTTCCTGAGTCATTTTACCCCCTCTAGTCATAACTCTAACAGCATTATCATTTCTCTTATTATTTAATTCATTGAGTAAATCATTCTGAGCTTTAAGCACTTGTTCTACTTGAGTGGTAACCATAGAAGCATGTTTACTAATGAGTTTAAGTTCACCTTTAACTCTAGACATATAATCAATCAAGTGTTCAATCATATAAGCATTACGTTTCAATTGTCTACCAAAATAAGCATTGAAGTTTTCTTGTTTAATAATAAAATTATCAAACTCATCTAAGCATTGGCTAGCAGACTTATAACAAGGAATATCACCTTCATCAAATCTATAGAGAGAATTTACCTTTACTACCTGTGTCGGGTTATCAAGACCATGTATTTCTTCAATAGGTTGTAAATTCTTAACATCTTCAGCTTTAATACCCTTTTCTTTCATAGATTTCTTTGCCTCTTGCATATCTTCAGGGCTGAGAAATAGAATACCCCTTTTCTTCGGAGTTGGATTAGGAGTTGGTTCAGGAAGTGCCCAATTATTTTCATTAGTCAACATATTATTCAATAGCAATTCAGCTTGATCAACAGTTCTTTCCCTGAAAACACAACCAGCACAACTATCTAGGTGGTCTCTGGAAGCATCCGTTAGTCTATTATAAAAGGTATCAAGTATTTCATTTTTCTTGAGAGGATGAGCAGGAAAAGCATTAAGTAATCGGAGAAGCCTCCCCCAAGCTTGTGGCAGACTCTCTTCTTCAATTTGCACAAAATTATATATTTCCCTTAAAGCAGCTTGTTTCTTATGAGCGGGGAAATATTTAGCAGAGAAGTAATAAATCATATCCTGGGGACTACGCACACAACCAGGATCAAGAGAATTAAACCATGGTTTAGCATCACCCTTTAATGAGAACGGAAATAACTTAAGGATATAGAAGTAGCGAGTTTTCTCATCATTAGTGAATAGGGTGGCTATATCATTTAATTTAGTAAGATGTGCCACAACAGTTTCAGATTCATAGCCATAAAAAGGATCAGATTCAACCAAAGTAATTATCTCAGGGTCCACAGAGAAATCATAATCCTTATCGGAAATACAGATAGGTGAAGTAGCAAAAGCAGGGTCATATTTCATTCTAGCATTCAAAAAATTTCATTTTATTGGAATTCATTTAGCAACCGATTTTTATCTTCCGTTTGAACTCCTTAGCTAATAATTTCTTAAGATCATATCTATCATTGCAAGCAAGAAAGTCTCTAGCAGTTTCTTCATCCATAACATGACCCTCAGGCACAACAGGCAATTCATATCTAGGGGGAGAATCTTCATTATCACTTTCAACAATATTATCAGTTTCAATAATTTCATTCTCTCTAGCCCTAGCAAGTTGTTCATCAAGAAATTCACCTAATAGCACAGTAGTATCAAGCATAGAAGTAGTTTCATCATAAGCATCATGCATAGTAGAAGTGACATCATCAATAACATGCGACATATCAGAATTAATGGCAGAAGCAGGTTTAGGTGTCGCAAGTTTACTCAAAACAGAAGGAGAATCAAGTGCAGAGCTAGATGGCAGTTCCTTACCTCCCCTCGTAGTTGAGGGATAAATTTTGGTTTTCTCGTCTTTCAAGTTCTTCATAGTGACCAGCAGATATAAATCCCAAGTGACTCAAAGAATAGAGCTATGCTCCCTAGCAACGGCGCCAGAAAATAGTCTTGATAACCCACAAGTATAGGGGGTCGCAACAGTTTTCGAGGGTAGAGTATTCAACCCAAATTTATTGATTTGACACAAGGGGAGCCAAAGAATATTCTCAAGTATTAGCAGTTGAGTTTTCAATTCAACCACACCTGGATAACTTAATATCTGCAGCAAATTATTTAGTAGCAAAGTAGTATGGAAGTAACGGTAACGGTGGCAAAAATAACAGTAGCAGTTTTGTAGTAATTGTAAAAGTGGCAACGGAAAAGTACTAAGCAAAGATCAATATGTGAAAAGCTCGCAGGCACTGGATCAGTGATGGATAATTATGTCGGATGTGATTCCTCATGCAATAGTTATAACATAGGGTGACACAGAACTAGCTCCAGTTCATCAATGTAATGTAGGCATGTATTCCGAATATAGTCATACGTGCTTAAGGAAAAGAACTTGCATGACATCTTTTGTCCTACCCTCCCGTGGCAGCGGGGTCCTATTGGAAACTAAGGGATATTAAGGCCTCCTTTTAATATAGTACCGGACCAAAGCATTAACACTTAGTGAATACATGAACTCCTCAAACTACGGTCATCACCGGTAAGTATCCCGATTATTGTCACTTCGGGGTTAATGGATCATAACACATAATAGGTGACTATAGACTTGGAAGATGGGATCAAGAACTCACGTATATTCATGAAAACATAATAGGTTCATATCTGAAATCATGGCACTCGGGCCCTAGTGACAAGCATTAAGCATAGCAAAGTCATAACAACATTAATCTCAGAACATAATGGATACTAGGGATCAAACCCTAACAAAACTAACTCGATTACATGGTAAATCTCATCCAACCCATCACCGTCCAGCAAGCCTACGATGGAATTACTCACGCACGGCGGTGAGCATCATGAAATTGGTGATGGAGGAAGGTTGATGATGACGATGGTGACGGATTCCCCTCTCCGGAGCCCCGAACGGACTCCATATCAGCCCTCCCGAGAGAGATTAGGGCTTGGCGGCGGCTCCGTATCGTAAAACACGATGAATCTTTCTCTCTGATTTTTTTCTCCCCGAACATGAATATATAGAGTTGGAGTTGAGGTCGGTGGAGCTTCAGGGGGCCCACGAGACAGGGGGCGCGCCCAGGGGGTAGGCGCGCCCCCACCCTCATGGACAGGGTGTGGGCCCCCTGGTCTTGATTCTTTTGCTAGTATTTTTTATAAATTCCAAAAATATTCTCCGTGAAGTTTCAGGTCATTCCGAGAACTTTTATTTCTGCACAAAAATAACACCATGGCAATTCTGCTGAAAACAACTTCAGTTCGGGTTAGTTCCATTCAAATCATGCAAGTTAGAGTCCAAAACAAGGGCAAAAGTGTTTGGAAAAGTAGATACGATGGAGACGTATCACCAGCCCACCAGGGTTCAAGTCTCGGCTTGAGCGTTTGGTGCTCACCGAGTTTTCTTCTATAAAAATGCCAACAGGCTAGTCTAGCCCGGGTTGGTCTCGTTTATTTATATGCGTGCTCCAAGGTTCGCAACTGCCATGTTCGGGTTGCGCTTGGCTCTTCGCCTCTTCGAGAAGACGAACAATGATGTTACTACTAGTGCTTCTACAGTATCGAATCCATTGCTGCATGTCCGTCCATCGCGAGCGGGAGGGATAGCTTGTTGTAGTACTATAAGCAGAAGCATGTCCTCGTCCGCGAGCCACCGCGCGCATGGGCGAGGGAGAAGGCGTGTAGTAGTAAAATCAAGCTTCTCCTCGTTGTACGAGTTGATGTGACACATCATAGCACTGGCCCCACATGGTTGCCTCTAAACTTGGCTGAAAGACCCGCAGTGTACAATACTCCATTTGCTGCAACCTCTAACATTTACCCCACCACAAATTAAAATATATATTCCGATCTTGACCAGATGAGAGTGCAAACTAGAATCACCAGGATGACAGGTAGGGCCACAAGATTATTTTAATAAAAAAAAGCATGGAGCCGACCCCAACGATTTTAAGCTTACATGCATGGTACACGCGATCCTAGACTACTCTACACATGAAACTGCCACACGAGCGTCCGGGCTGCGCTTGGCTCTTCACCTCTTCGGGAAGTCGAACAATGATGGAGTACTATTGCAGTGGAGGAGTACTACAGTATGCTTCTGGCCATCTGACACCGATTGAACTGCTGCATGTCCACCGCGTGCGGGAGGGAGAGCGTGTAGCGAACGAAAGCTTCTCCTAGTCCTGCCAGCCACAACGCTCATGGGTGAGGGAGGGACGCAGCTTCATTGACTTACTGCTCCTGCCTTTGCGTCTATGACAGGTGGGCCCAACAGGTGGGTGGCCCACCTGTCATGCAGCCAAAGGTAGGTCCGGTTAAGGCAAGAGGGCATTGTAGTAATCAAACTTCTCGGTCTTGTACGAGTTGACGCGACACATCAAAGCACTACACTTGATATATTTCAATAATTTGCGTTTACCGATGCATTAATTACAACGCATGCATGCATGTCGTGACTCTCCTTTTGATACTTGCATGTGTTGATTTAATGCACCTTGAAGTAGTATGAATATGTGACGGTAAAGCTTTGTAATGCCCCGGTGAGGGAGTCCTGGACTAAGGGGTCCTTGGACGTCCGGCCTGTTAGCCATGGGCCGGACTGATGGGCTGTGAAGATGCGAAGACTGAAGACTGCACCCGTGTCTGGATGGGACTCTCCTTGGCGTGGAAGGCACACTTGGCGGCCGAATATGTAGATTCCTTTCTTTGTAACCAACCTTGTGTAACCCTAGATCCTCCCGGTGTCTATATAAACTGGAGGACTTAGTCCGGAACGACATATACTCATAACCATAGTCATACATGCTAGACTTCTAGGGTTTAGCCATTACGATCTCGTGGTAGATCAACTCTTGTAATACTTATATCCATCAAGATCAATCAAGCAGGAAGTAGGGTATTACCTCCATAGAGAGGGCCCGAACCAGGGTAAACATCGTGTCCCCTGTCTCGTGTTACCATCGACCTTAGATGCACAGTTCGGGACCCCCTACCCAAGATCCGCTGGTTTTGACACCGACATTGGTGCTTTCATTGAGAGTTCCTCTGTGCCGTCCCCAAAAGGTTTCGATGGCCCCTTCGATCATCAACAATGACGCTGTCCAAGGAGAAACCTTTCTCCCCGGACAAATCTTCGTATTCGGCGGCTTCGCACTGCGGGCCAACTCGTTTGGCCATCTGGAGCAGATCGATAGCTACGCCCCTGGCCATCAGGTCAGATTTGGGAGCTTGAAATACGTCGCGGACGTCCGTGGAGATTTGATCTTCGCTGGATTCGAGACCGCGGCAACCACTCATGGTCACCTTGATGAACATGACTTTTATCTGTCATCAAGCCGCATCCAGGGGATAGCTCCTGCAACAGCTCTGGCCTTAGATCCGGAGCATACAGCGCCGTCCAAGGATTGGAGGCTCGACCCTACCGCGGAGGCCACAGATTCCCCGGCGTTGGAGCCGCACATGGACTTAACCTCACACAATATTTGTGTCACCAAAACTACGGACTCGTTTCTAGGCGTAAGTTCCAAACCATGTGAGCCCGTGGATGCCGAACTTGATCGTTTATCGACCTTCGAGTTCAGCGCCGCAGACATCTTCCAGCACTCACTCTTGGGCGATGTGCTAAACTCATTAAAGAGCCTGTCCTTGGTGGGGAACTCACAGCCGAACTATGTTCGGTTCGAACTAGGGGCTGATGAAGGAGAATCTTGCTTCCCACCCGCCACCCACTTCATAGCCACGGTCAAGGATTTAACCGACACGCTTGATTATGGCTCCGAAGACATCGACGGTATGGACGACGATGCCGAGGAAGAGCAAGACCAAAATCCGCCATATACTGGACGCTGGACGGCCACTTCTTCGTATGATGTGTACATGGTGGATACGCCCAAAACAGCCAACGACGATGACAAAGAAAATCCAGTCGAGAATAAACCTCCTGAGACAAAGCAAAAACGCCGGCGTCCTCGGCGCCGCTCTAAGTCACGTCGTTCCAAAGACAACAATGCTGGAACCAGTGAAAATAATACTCCGGACGATGCCGAAAACAATGAAGACCTTGCTGAGGTAACATCCGAACAGGAGGAGCAAGAAAACGGGCAAGCTAGCCCCGACGAACAGGCCTGGCCCAACGACTCGGAGGACGGTAGTTACCGTCCGCTCTCCGAGGATGAGGAAAGCCTCGGCAACGAAGATTTCATCGTGCCAGAGGAACCTCTCGAGCAGGAGCGCTTCAAGCGCCAGCTAATAGCAACGGCAAGGAGCCTGAAAAAGAAACAGCAGCAGCTTCAAGCGGACCAAGATCTGCTCGTCGACAGATGGACCGATGTCCTGGCAGCCAAGAATACGGCCTCAGACGCCCAGCCAAGAGTTACCCAAAGTGAAGGCTGCTACCCCATTTTGATGAAGAGGTGCCGGAGCCCATACCTCCCCCGCGTAATGCGGACGATCGACCACTACGCGGTAGGGACAGTGCGGCGGACCGACCACCACGTGGTCGGGATAGAGCGGCAACTCAGGCCGAACAGCAGCCCGCCCCACTGCCTCGTAAAAATAGAGACGAAACAGCTCGGGGTCATACATACAACCTCCTGCAGACCCTGGATAGTAGAGCAGGACATACCCGATCGATTTATGGATCGCGAGGACGTCCCTCGACATGTGATGATGGCTACCTATTCGGACGAGACAAACCTAGTCACACTCGAGCCGATAACTGCAGATGAACTCCATCGGAGCTACGGCGTAATGCGGCCAGATACAGAGGCGCTGCACACCCTCTTTGCTTCACTGATGAAGTAATGGATCACGAATTCCCCGAAGGGTTCAAACCCGTGAATATCGAATCATACGACGGGACAACTGATCCCGCGGTATGGATCGAGGATTTTATCCTCCACATCCACATGGCCCGGGGAGATGACCTCCACGCTATCAAGTACCTCCCGCTAAAGCTTAAAGGACCAGCTCGGCACTGGTTAAACAGCATGCCTGAAAATTCTATTGGTAGCTGGGAGAACTTGGAAGAAGCCTTCCTCGACAACTTCCAAGGTACATACGTCCGGCCACTAGACGACGATGACTTAAGTCACATAGTCCAACAGCCGGGAGAGTCAGCCAGGAAATTCTGGACTAGATTCCTAACTAAAAAGAACCAGATCGTTGACTGTCCAGACGCCGAAGCCCTAGCGGCCTTTAAACATAGCATCTGTGACGAATGGCTCGCCCGCCATCTCGGCCAAGAAAAGCCCAAATCTATGGCAGCCCTCACGGCACTCATGACCCGCTTTTGCGCAGGTGAGGACAGTTGGCTGGCTCGTAGCAAAAACACAGCCAGCGAGGCGGGCCCCTCCGAGGTCAAAAACAGCAACGGCAAGCTCCGACGTAACAGACACAAGCACCGAAGCACTCGTGATAACACCGATGACACTACAGTTAATGTCGGATTCAGCGGCTCCAAGTCCGGTCATCGGAAAAAGGCGTACAAAAGGAACGGTCAGGGACCATCCAGCTTGGACCGCATACTCGATCGTCCGTGCCAGATACATGGCACCCAGACAAACCAGCCAATCATACCAACAGGGATTGTTGGGTCTTCAAACAGGCCGGCAAGTTAAACGTCGAGAATAAGGAAAAGGGATCGCAAAGTGAGGACGATGACGAAGAGCCCCGGCAATCGAACTCAGGGGGCAGAAGAAGTTCCCCCCTCAAGTCAAAATGGTGAACATGATATATGCTACACACATCCCCAAAAGGGAGCGCAAGCGCGCACTAAGGGACGTTTATGCGATAGAGCCAGTCGCCCCAAAATTCAACCTATGGTCATCGTTCCTGATCACTTTTGATCGTCGGGATCATCCGACCAGTATCCGGCATGGCGGATCAGCCGCACTAGTCCTGGACCCAATCATTCATGGATTCCACCTAACGCGAGTCCTCATGGACGGTGGTAGCAGCCTCAATCTGCTCTATCAAGACACAGTGCGCAAAATGGGCACTAATCCATCAAGGATCAAGCCAACGAAGACTACCTTCAAAGGAGTCATACCAGGTGTAGAGGCCCACTGCACGGGCTCAATCACACTAGAGGTTGTCTTCGGATCCCCCGACAACTTCCAAAGCGAAGAGTTAATCTTCGACATCGTCCCATTCCGCAGTGGTTACCACGCACTGCTCGGACGGACTGCATCTGCTCGGTTCAACGCGGTGCCGCACTATGCTTATCTTAAGCTCAAGATGCCCGGTCCACCCGGCGTCATAACGGTCAATGGAAACACGGAACGCTCCCTCCGTACAGAGGAGCACACAGCCGCCCTAGCAGCAGAAGTACAGAGCGGCCTTCTCAACCAGAACCGTAATCCGGCTGCCGAGCCCCTGGACATCGTAAAGAGGGTCCGGACTACGCTGCAACAGGACAGCTCGGCTCATCAGGAGCTCGATTAGCAATTTGGCCTCCGTCCCAGCCCCGATCAGGTAGTGGTATTCGTACCATGCGTGCATAATTATGCACTTGAAATCCCATGGGCATCGACGGAGGCACAACTAGCTTGTGATCCACAGTACGGCTTGACCGCTCATGGACACATATACTTTCACTATCTTTTTTCTGCTTTTCAGGTTTCTTTTCCAGAAGCCTTCGCTGACAACTTGATCGCAGGTCCTTTCAGAGGACAAATACACCAAGCCGGCAGTCAGCTCGGACGTAGAGGGGAATTCCTAAGTGGTTTCTTAAACAACCACTCTACCTGTCTCCAGGGTCCCACGCGCAGCTCTCCCTTGGTCGTGGCATGTCAAATAGCCCGTTGCCTATCACACTACTTGTACCAATGCACTTTGACGTATTAATCAAATCATAATGGAAACAGTTTGCGGCCCAAATTTTAGGGCCCCTGCTTATTGCTTTTGCTCCTTTTCTGTTTTCCTTTTTTACTATTCTATACCTACTAATAAAGGAAGGTGCGTTTCACCAAATTTTTAATCCGTTCACCCATATTATTATTGTTGATGTTATAACCGAGGTGGTACTAAATTTTTCGTTGGAAATATTATTCGGCTGCGCTATGTTCGTTATTGGGCTCCTGAAATACTTATTGGGCCAGCCCATGTTTAGTACGTTTTTGTGCCTCCCGTGAACTGACCATTGTTGGGCCTTAAAAAAAGAAAGCACAGCCGGATCGATCTCTTTCTTCTTCTCTAGCTCGGTCTGCTCTTTCTTCTTCTCTGCGTGTCCGACGTCGCCGCCGCCGCCCGCCGCCGCAGCCTTCCCCGCCCGTCGTAGCCACCTCCGTCGCAGGGATGCAGACCAACGTCGTCTCTCCCCAACCTCGCCCCTCCCAACGTCATCGAGCTCCCCACACATCTCGAACTCAGACTAGGAGAAGAGTCCATGTTGCGTGCGTCTTGGAGTTGTGTCCGAGGAGGAGATGTTCAGGAGCACGGAGCCGTCCAGTACACCGAAATTGATGATATAAGAAGGAACCCCTCGACCAGGATTAGATCGCATCGAAAGTTTCTTGCCCGACATCGCCGTGTTACAAGTTTCCGACATCGCCGTTCCTGTACGCCGTCGATTTTGCTGGAGATCCGTCTGCACGTGCTCCACCGCCCGCCGGAATTTCTCCCTGTCTGAGTTACATACTATAGTATCTCATCAGTTTATACATCTACCATGAACGGCGATGATTCCATGCCTCAAGAAGTCAATTCTGCCTGATGTACACATGTGAGGTCGCTGGCGCCTATGAGTCACAGAGTAACATTGAGGTGAGGAGGCGGCGGCCAGCACAAGCCCCAGGAGCCGCAGTGGGGCTGCGAGAACGGCGACAACAATGACTAGCGGCGGCCAGGTCTTGGTGGCATGACATCCTCCTTGCCCATCATAACGTACTTCTCCACCGCCCAGTGTGGGTGACGACGCGGCAGCGATCGGCCAGCACTCGTGGCGGCGCTTGCCCATCTGACGCGATGGCGGATTGGCGGCTCGGGCACTCGGCATTCGGCAGAGCGACGTTCACGATGTCTCTCTCTGGACAGGGTGGAGCTCGTGCATCCGGCGTGGCTGATGCATCTGCGCAGCACTACGGATCGCTGTGGGCACGACGACCTGATGGCGCGTGCGATGCGACGGCGGCCAGCGATGCGGCACTGTAGTTGTCTCTGGAAAGCTGACGAGCGAGACATGGGAGGCGGTGGGCGAGACATCCACCGGGGTTGACTGGATGATGAGGTGACTACTGGATGACCATGTGCTCATGGAGGACTCGGTGAATCATGAAGCAGATCGAGGAGTTCACTGACGCGCATGTATGACGGCTTTTCAAATTTCAGAGGTATGACGCACGGACTGCAATGCTTTACTAAACTGAATCTTCTATGCTTCTAACGTTTGCTTCTCTAGACTTTATGGGGAAGGTGAAATCGATTATTCTTGTACGACACTCAAAACAAATTTTCTAAACCTTTTGTCTGATCAATGTCAAGACCAGATCCGTTCATGTAACTTTTCTCATACAGCCTTCACCAGTTTCAGAGGTTGCAGTACGAGCATGTGGAAAGGATGCACTCTATGGTGTTCTTCCTGATAGATGTACTAATGGACATGATTTGTCTCTATCTAAATACTAAGATCGAGTTCACATGTGCAGGTGATGCAAAGGCTAATCTTCTTTCACATGTTTTTGTCGTCTTTACCACTGAAAATTTGTTTCCAATTTGTTCAGTTCCAGCTATACCACTTTGTTTATGCAATTAACTGTAAATTGTCGGGTATTGAGGGTCCCCTAACTGTTTGTGTCCTAGCCAGTCCACAGGATTACAATCGTGGTCGTGTGATATTTGTGATGTTCTTTACACTGATTCAATGCAAGTGATGTGTGTTCTTGTCCTTTTGAATTTCTTTTATCTCAGGTTTGATCTTCTTCTTATTGAACAAATGAAATTCACACTTGGATGGAAGGATTTGTGATTCAGCAATAAACGTTTTATTTTGTAGAAATACATATTTAGATTTGGTTAGTTTATCCACAAACCCACGTGCGTAGAACTAAAGCATGTTCTTTTCATCATGTAGTTGTGTTAAGAACAGGGAGGGCAGAGATTTTGTCTACTGATGGTTGCAGAAACATAATATGATTACTTTGTTGCTTCAGTATTATTGACATTCCTCCTCTCTGATGTTGTCCTGTCTAAGTTGAGTTAGGTCAGTGGGTTAGAAACTTAGAATCTTATTTGCATACCCGTACAAAAAAAAATATATTTAAACATCCATTCTCACAAAGCATGTCAATACGCCAGCATGCATATGGCTAACATTGCAAGTAGGGGAGTTCAAAAAAATCGTAGATCTTACACTGGGGAGCTCAGGCTACACCCCAGAACATCCAGACCCAGTCAAGCACCAAAAGACAACAATTCACCATGCAACGACAACCTAAGTTCCTAAATATTGTAATCATATAGAACTGGAAGCATATCAAAGTAATTTGTAGGTAGTTTTGTTCCTAGATTCAGAACTGTCTTTGTAGGAATATATTACTCACGAATTAAATCAACTACAAAAATCGCCGGACAATACTTACTGAGATGAATATAACGACGAGGTGGATTAGAGAGGCAATATATTGGAGCAATAGCACACCCACGACATAGCTGAGGGACCGATCGGAATTTATATGATGTCTTGACTATAGGGCGGCAGATATAGAATGGAGGCAGTGTACTACTATGTGCGAGCGGCATGAGGATTCTCAAGGAATATGCCTAACTCAATCAGTGTTGAACCACCGGAATATTTATGCACTCGATGGTTACTTATTGTAGGCAAGTATGTTTGCTATAATGAGCCCCCTACAAGTATCTTATTTGCCGTTTCGTGTAGCACAAAGAAGATAATAGAAGACTTGTTATTTAACATTATAACATAAACTATATAGCAATGTCATGATGTTTGGGTTCTCATCCGTTCTTATCTTGCATACATTCATTATCATTTTTCTCTTGTTGTGCAACTTTTGTACAATGTCGCACTTTAACGAGTAACTATGACTATTCTTTTCATACAGACATGTGTCGAGCTAAATTGTGCTACTTGGCCATTGAATTGGATTATTATGGTGGTTACAGTTTCTGACTCAAACATGTAGAAGGAATTCAAGAATGATTTTTCTGATGAGTAGATATATTTTGGAAAATCATTAGGTGGTGTCCTCTCTATAACTAAATATAAGACATTTTTATAGTTCAAGTTAAACTTCAAAAACGTCTTATATTTGGTTACAGACGTATCTATATCTATATCTTTCCCTAATAATAAAGCACGGATCGCTTCTTCCCTCTTAATTTTTGTCTGTTATTAGTTTCACCATCGATGTTCTTTTCGTCCGTCCAAGCCAGGCTAACCAAGCCCGTTTCTGCGCTCTAGCCCAATAAATCAGGCCCACCTATTTCGTTTGAAGCAAAAAAATGCATGGCCGTGAGAGGATTCGAACCCTAAACCCAACGCGCGATAGATAATGGCACAGCCAACCAAGCTAGCTATGTTTTCTATAAAAGTAGAGGTTGATTAACTTGTTAAATAGTCCCACCTCGCTCTCTGACATCCAATCTACTCAAATTATATACGTTTTCAATTTCCTTGAGTATCAGGAAGCCATCTAGAGAACATGGTGAAGTGTGGGTCTCATGTTTCCTGAAAATAAAGAAGGAAAGAAGGGTTTTCCGGGATCGACAGCAAAAAGTAGGAAAGTGGGAACCTGTCCGGTCCGGTAATAAGAAGGAAAGGAGGAAAGCTTCCCCGGCAATATTAGAAGTAAAGGAGGAAAAAGAAGTAAAGGAGTAAAGAAGTAAACGGGGGATTCAGGGATTGACAGAGAAAAATAGGAAAGGAAAGGAGGAACCCGTCTCGTAATAATAAAAGAAGAAAGGATGTGGCTCGCGGGCGCACGGGCGCCCGATCGCAGCCCCGAGCGCTCTCCCAGAAAAGGAAGGAGCCACCCGCGCGCGCGACCAGGCAGCCAGAAACGGAAATCAGCCACCCGCGCGCGAAAACAACCACACTCTGCTGTCCCCCGCGTGATTAGGAAGATGCTCTGCCACGTCAGTTCGCATGCATTAATTTGAGTTTCAAAAAATTTAAAAAGCCATAACTTTTGATTCGAGTATCAAAATTCAGATCCGTTTTCACCATTGGGTTTCTTGCGACGAGTTCTTCAAAACTAGATCTCATATGGATAGGTTTCGATGAACTTTTTTTTTGAGCAACTCTGTGTGGTATATAGGCAACTTTAGTGTTATCAGTAAGCAACTCTTCTTGTTTGTCTAATATGACTTCTTATCATCTTGGTTTGTGTAAAAACCAAGCAACTGACCTAACAAACCAAGCATCTGTCCTAGTAAACCAAGCAACTGTCCTAGTAAACCAAGCAACTGTCATAACAAAACCAATCGATTGTCCTAATAAATCAAGCAACTGTCCTAACAAAACTAAGCAACTATCCTAACAAAACCAAGCAACTGTCCTGACAAATCCATGCAACTACATTATCAAAACACACAATGCATAATGTCTAAGCAAACCAAGCAACTGACCTAACAAACCAAGCAACCATCTTAACAAAAAACAAACAATTTCAATAACAAAACCAAGCAACTGTCCTGGCAAATCCATGCAACTATCCTATCAAAATATGTTGTCATCACCAAAGTTGGCTACCGAAGATGCTTAGTTGCCCATATACGGTCAAAAATATTATTTGCCGTGATTTCTAAGTGGTATATGACATACTTGCTTGATAAATTCATTAGTACATATGATTTAATAAAAGTTGCTTATGTTTAAAACTAAAGTTGCCTCATTTAGGATCAAAGTTGCTTTTTAAAAAATAATCGAAACGTGCTCATATGGGATCTAGTTTTGAAGATCTCGTCGCGAGAAACCTAACGGTGAAAACGGATCTTTGTTTCACGCTCGGTTGAAAAGTTATTACTTTTTTTAATGAAACGGAATAAAGAGTGTGTCAGCACATGCATGCGCGTTAGTATCTCTTCCGTAATTATGGGACGCGGTCCCCTTAGCTGTCGCTATCATCAATAAAAGTTGAACGCATCTGACGGCTGGAGCGCGTGCGCTCGCGCGAGCGAACGAGCGCAGCTGCACGAGTCAGACTTTAGGAAGAAGAAAGTGTCCTAATAAGGATAAGGACGAAGGGAGAGAAAATAAAAAAGGAAAGGAGGGATTCCAGGAAGAGAAAGTAAAGAAGTAAAGGAGGAATTTCCGTGATTGATAGGGAAAGTGAGAAGCCATCCTGTAATAATAATTGGTAATGAAGGAAAGTGTCCTAATAAATCCTGTAAGTCAGGTCATTTTCTATCATTTGTTTTATATAGAGTTGATTGATCGTTAAAAAGATCGTGGAAACACAGTAAACCGGCTAGAAATCAACGTGTCATGTGTTATTGGGCCGTGGATCTTATTAGGCCATCGACACGATCAGATGAACTGAGCCACAACCATCATCATCACGATCAAAAAGTTCGCATTGCTTCGTTCTTTGTTCAATACGCACGAGCACAAACCCTAGCATCATAGTACTACGCGTGAGGCCGGCGGCGAGCACGAGGTGTTTCTGATTTTTCAGTGAAAAAAGAGGAAAATGAATGGGAAGAGAAAACAGAAGACGCATGAGGGAGATAATTGTTTTCAAATTTTAGTATCACTTTGAGAAAATGACCTGACAATGGAGTAATTTCAAAAAAAAAGTATATTTCTGATAAAAGTATTTGTGTGCATTTTAGTAATTTGCGTCGAAAGAGTTTCTTTTATGCTTTAGAGTTCGCCGCCCTCAAATTTTTTTAGTCCTCCGCCACTCGCTATAGTCCCACGAACGCGTAGTCTTACCCCATCCATAACTTGAGAGAAAATTATGTTATAATTGTTTAACACCTGCAAAATAATACTATGTATAAATCATAATAAAAAATGTTTATTTATTGTTGTTCATGTACAATATTTTTTTGAAAATTATAATGAAAAAGAGAGTACCTGTTAAAAATAGGTGCTTGATTGTTTGGGGGGGGGGTGTCTTGAGCCATTGGGTTAGGAAAGTGTTTTTTTACACCCGTTGCAACGCACGGGCATTTGTGCCAGTAATAAGCTTATCAGATAGCACCCGTACACTGTGGTACGTTTCACTTTGCCAGGGGCTTCATAGCGCCCCGCACTATGGCAACAAAGTCCGAACACTTTTTACAGTATAGTTCGGCACCCCGAAGTTAGCACTATATGCATTGGCTCTGAATCATGTCTTTGGTCAATAGTTGGGTTGCCCGGCTACTGTGCTTACTACCTTACGTTCCGCTATATCGGCTAAGGTAGTAAAGGGAGAACTACTGCGAGAGTGCTCTGGTTTATCCAAAGGAGCACCTCACTAGAGAAAGCCGAAAACTGACTGTCATGATGCGGCGAGAGCCGGTCAGCTGTTCGGAGGTTGCAAATAGTTGGAGATTTCTTCCGCGTTACGCGAAGGATCGGTACTTCCCGATCAGACGCTTATAGCACTCTCATTCGGAAACTAGGGGCTGCGTCCATGTTTTTATTGTCGAACTCCTATGGCTAAGTGAGGGCATTAAAGCCGAATAGTCTGGTTGTCTGGTTCGTTGCGCTAAACAACTCCTTCAAGGACCATATAATTGGACCAAGATTGTTTAGATTCCATCCCGAACACCTCCGTACTACCTACGTGGGGGCAGAAGCCGACGACTGGCCAACCCTCAGATTTCATACAACACGGCCACACAGGAGGTAAAATTAAAAACATAACAATCATTATATTACAAACCCACTTTGTTTCATCATACAAGGCAAAGAAAACACGAATGTATTCATTCAAAAATAATGTTCTGCCCACACTGCGTTGCCACAATGCGAGACCCCTCCAGGACATCCGCAAAATAGCGCTCGGGTGTACAGTGCTCCTTGCCCTCTGGCGCCCCCCCGGCCAGCTCGACGGCGTTCATCTTCGCCCACCACATCTTGCAACGGGCGAAGGCCATACGCGCACCTTCAATGCAGACCGATCGCTTGACGACGTCCAGCCGAGGACAGGTGTTCACCAGCCGCCGCACGAGTCCGAAGTAGCTGCAGGGCATAGCTTCGGCTGGCCATACCGGATTATCAAATCCTTCATGGCTAGTTCGGCCACCCTATGCAGCTCCACCAGCTGTTTCAGCTAATCGGTGAAGGGCACGGGATGCTCTGGCGTTAGATATTGCGACCAGAACAACTTCTCCATGGAGCTCCCTTCTTCGGCTCGGAAAAACTCCGCGGCGTCGGACACACTTCGCGGCAGATCAGCAAAAGCCCCTGGAGAACTCCGAATCCGGGTTAGTAAAAGATATTTCCTCTTCGCATATTTGCTTTGCATACTGAATGCCTTACCCGCCGCGATCTTCCTCGCCTCTTGGATCTCTTGGAGGGCGCCCTGGGCCTCATTCCGGGCCGTCTCCATGCTCTGACGAGCCTTGGAAAGTTCGGCCTCTTTAGCCGGCGCATCACGCTCCAAGGTCTCGCACTTCTTCACCGCGTCATGAATCTCTTGTTGGACCTCATTGACCTGGGCCTTGAGCTTCTTACGGGCAGCCTGCTCCTTGACTGCCTTCCCCTCGGCTTCGCCCAGGGCCTTTTTCAGGACCTCGACCTCGGTCGTTTCTCCTATTTATATCAAGACACTTCGGTCAATATATCATCCCACTCTTTCCGAATACTTCTTGGGTTATTACATACCTTGACTCTCGTGGAGCTGCCTCTTCACCTGGCCGAGCTCCTCCTCTGCCTTCTCCAGTCTCCGCTTAAGTTCGGAGACTTCGGCAGCATGTGAGGCCACGGACAGTAGCGACGCCTGCATATTCATTCCCGTCAAATCCGGATTATTTGCCTAAAATGAAGGATTGACCCCCTGTCCGGCTTTTCTTTCCGAACACCGGACAGTGTCTCAGGGGCTACTGACTATATTGGGATTTTTACGTCGCTTACCTCAAAGCCTGTCAGCAGGCTGCTGCAGGCTTCCGTCAGTCCGCTCTTGGCAGACTGGACCCTCTCAATCACCGTACCCATAAGGATACGATGCTCGTCCACAATGGAGGCGCCTCGAAGCGCTTCCACTAGATTATCCGGCGCCCCTGGTTGGACAGGGGCCACCGGCGAAATGGGCGCACCCTCCTCTTTCAAAGGAGGTCGCTCGCCGGATTCCGGAGCCGTATGGGTCTCCATAACCATATTTGGCTGAGGGCCGAACTGAATACGGCCCTCCTCGCCAGTCTCCGTGGGGATTTGCTCCCCCGTGTGTCCGGCGGTAGAGGTTTCGCCCTCTGGCGCCCCCTTGACAGCGTCTGGAGCCTCTCCTCGGCCTGGAACGGTCCTTCGGGACAACACCTCGGTGTCGTCCATGGCCTTGGGAGAGTGAGCGGTCGGCGGTGACATGCTGGCCATCTCCTTGGAGTCCAGGGAACCTCCTGACGAGGATCGCTGGAAGCTGTCGTGAGCCGGACTGAAATAACACAACTAACCATGTTAATACAATGAGGAGAAGAGGTTGGATATATGGATATGCATGAATCGTAGTACTTACGATGCGGCCTGAGGCTTGGCGCGGGAGCGGCGCTCCGGACTACTGTCAACATCCCATACGAAGTTATCCGCAAGGGAGCCCTTCCTCTTCTTGGGCGTCCCCACCTCCAAATTCATCGAGGCCGCCCTCTTCTCCCTCCCCTCATCGTGGGGAGGTATATCCTCCTCCTCCTCCTCGTCCTCAGGGACGGAGGAACGGGTCTCTTCATCTTCGGAAGTCACGTCCGAAGTGCCCTTATGACGGGGGCCACCTTTGGTCCCCTTGGCCTTCTTCTCCGGCGCCTTATAGGGCGCCGGCACCAGCATCTTCGCTAAACGCGGGATGACTGGTTCTTCAGGCAGCGGAGCCGGACACTGGATCTGCTTCACCCTCTTCATCCATTCTTGAAAAAGCAATGACTAAAGCAGACGAGTAGAGGACGTGTTGAAAACTCACCTCGCTGGCGGGGTGGTTAATGTCATGCCCACGGTCCGAATCCGTGGCTGGCGGTGTCTCGTTGCCCTTGAAGAGCAATTTCCAGGCATCTTCGTGAGTGGTCTCGAAGAGCCTCTTCAGGGTATGGTGCTTCTTCGGATTGAACTTCCATAGCGGGAGGCTTCGGCTTTGGCACGGGAGAATCCAACGAACTAGCATCACCTGGATTATATCAACGAGTTTGACATTCTTGTCCACCATGCTTTGAACGCGCGTCTGCAACGCTATCAGCTCGTCTGACGAACACCAGTTCGGGCTCTTCTCGACCCAGGAGGTGAGCCGCATTGGAGCACCAGAGTTGAATTCGGCGGTTGTGGCCCAGTTGGTGCCGCGGGGTTCTGTGATGTAGAACCATTGTTTCTGCCATTCCTTGACAGACTCCACGAAAGTGCTTTTCGGCCAGGAGACATTGGGCAGCTTGCTCACCATGGCCCCTCCGCACTCCACGTGTTGGCCATCTACCACCTTCGGCTTCACATTAAAGATTTTGAGCCACAGCCCGAAGTGAGGTTGGATGCGGAGGAAGGCCTCACACACGACGATGAACGCCGAGATGTTGAGGAAGGAGTTCGGGGATAGATCATGGAAGTCTATCCCGTAATAATACATCAGCTCGCGGACAAAAGGGTGGAGTGGAAACCCTAACCCGTGGAAGAAATGAGAGATGAATACCACCCTCTCGTTGGGCTTCGGTGTGGGGACAACTTGTCCCTGGGCCGGAAGATGGTGGGCGATCTCCTTCGCCAAGTACCCGGTCGCCCGAAGCTCAGTAATGTCCTTCTCCTTGACGGAGGAGACCATCCACTTGCCTTGGCCTCCGAATCCAGACATGGTTGAGTGCTAGCTTGAATGGGGAGAAGATGAGAACTTGGGCGATGGAGCTCAAGAGTGGAAGGGCAGAGGAAGAGAGAAGGCGTGGGAGAAGAAGGAGGAATCCTTATCCCCTTATAAAGGGTCGCGAATGCCAAGCGCCTCCTCACTCGCCTTAAAACTCGCCTATTTCCAAGGGCTGTGTAAACAGCACGGTTGGGTTACCCATACCTGTATTGATGAGAATCCCGCAATAAGGGGACACGATCTCTGCTTCGACAAGATGTGCCAATGGCAACCGCCTCTCGAAACGTGGGGCGGCAGACGGAAAACGGTTCGAAATTATGACCGGACAGACGTGATGTCATGTTACAAAAAGTTATCAGTGGATTGGATTCGTGAAATATTGTATTCTCTCTACGGTTGTGTGGGGTGTGTGTGTTACAGATCCGGACACATCGACACATCCGAAGACTATTTCGGGTACAGTTCGGAAGGAGGAACCCGCCTTGCAATGCCGAAGACAGATCTACGTGCCGGATACTTTGTCATTGAAGCCAGGTTCAGGGGCTACTGAGGGAGTCCTGGACTAAGGGGTCCTCGGACGTCCGGCCTGTTAGCCATGGGCCAGACTGATAAGCTGTGAAGATGTGAAGACTGAAGACTGTACCCGTGTCCGGATGGGACTCTCCTTGGCGTGGAAGGCAAGCTTGGCAGCCGAATATGTAGATTCCTTTCTTTGTAACCAACCTTGTGTAACCCTAGATCCTCCCGGTGTCTATATAAACCGGAGGACTTAGTCCGGAAAGACATATACTCATAACCATAGTCATACAGGCTAGACTTCTAGGGTTTAGCCATTACGATCTCGTGGTAGATCAATCTTGTAATACTCATATCCATCAAGATCAATCAAGCAGGAAGTAGGGTATTACCTCCATAGAGAGGGCCCGAACCTGGGTAAACATCGTGTCCCCTGTCTCCTGTTACCATCGACCTTAGACGCACAGTTCGGGACCCCTACCCGAGATCTGCCGGTTTTGACACCGACACCCGGCCCTAATAAAGCGAGAGATGGTTGTGCACGAGGAGGGCGAGATCATGCAGACGGAACAGGACCCAATGATGGAGCTCTCTATGGTCTCGATGGACCTCAACTTGCTCCACTGCCCCTTGTGCCTCCGCCCCTTGAAGCCTCCAGTGTATGAGGTTCGAATACACCTCCTCCGTTCGGCTGATCGAGCAAGGTGCAGGTTTCTTGATTGATGTGCTATTGGACTGATTTGTGCAATGCAAGGGAGGGCACCTGGCCTACGCGGACTGCCGCGTCGAGTGCCTCAGGAACCAGTGGCAGTGCCAGAAGTGCGAGCGCGGCGGTGGCTTAGATGTGCGGAACACGGTGGTGGACGCCGTCCTCTCCTCGGTGAGGGTGGAGTGCCCGCACGAAGGCTGTGGGCTCTACGTCACTTACCACAAGCTCGCCGATCACCAGAGCGTGTGTCCGCTCATGCCCTGCAAATGCCCCATGCCCGTCTGCGGCTACGAAGGCCCGCCGCGGGCGCTCTCCCACCACATCAGCACCGTACATCCCATTCCCGTGCACAGGATCCAGTACGGCAAGGTGCTCCAGCTGCAAGTGCCACTGTCGGAGCCACAGCTCTTGCTGTTCGCGGAGGAGGATGGCCGCGCATTTTTCTTGGTCGGCGACGTGCTTGACATCGGCGCGCCTATCACCGTGTCAGTCGTCTGCATCAGAGCGGGGTCGTCCCCACTGCCGCACTACGTGGCCAAGCTGTGGGCGAACGGCCCGCTGGGGGAGCCCAAAGGCAGGACCGACGCCGTCAAGGTGGAAATGGAGGTGACAAGCAGCAAGGATCCCGGCGACGTCGCCGTGCACGAGCTGACCTTCTTCACAGTTCCGCCCAAGCTGCTGGCCGGGGCTAAGCTGGTGTCCCTCCACATTCAGATTGACAAGCTCATGTCCTAAATGATTCTACAGTGCCTTTTGTTTATCTTAGTAATATGCTAATATAAGGGTTAGCTTGGTCTACTTTAGCTTAAGAGATGGTGGGCTTTGGTGGCGATGCAGCAATTACTTCGACATAGATCAACAGTTAAAGTAATTTCCAACAGTCGAACAGATATTTTTGTGTCTGTTGGATAGTATAAAGATCCTTTGGGTAAGAAGTATAACAGCTTATAAGAAGTAAGTATAACAGCTTATATGCTTGTTTGTTTAGGAAGTGTTGCATACTTGTGCGAGTTGACGCGACACATCAAAGTAGTACTACTACTAGTAGTACTCCCTCCGATCCTAATTTCTCTGCGCATAAGGCTGGTCATAGTGGGAGTAACATAGGTAGTAACATAGATGCCACATAAGCAAAAATGATGAGGTGGCAAGTAATTAATGAGGAAAGAGGCAAATAGAGTAACATAGTATGTTACCATCACATAGCGCTTTCCAATGCAAAATGAGTCTACAAAGTAATAAATGAAGACATCTAGTACTATCTCAAGGCCAAGGAGGAACGTGAAACCTATGATAGAGCCTATCGGATGGTTGAGAACACTACAATTCCTAGCAACTGATGCGTGTGTGAGAGAGGACGAGTGCGTGCGTGCACCTCTTCTCTTCCTGTATAACGTACTAAACTCAGAGTACAAGTGTATGTGGGTGGCATTGACCTAGGGAGCTAGAGATGGTGCGTGAGAGAAGTCCCGAGAGATAGGTGTAATGCATCTGGAAAAAAACTAGTCTATAGCTCGTCACGAGGCTATTCCCGTCGAACGCCCCAATAAGCGTAAGATATGTATCCGACGGTGCCAGTTATTGCACGTACACAGCAGTAGAAAAAGAACTAGTACCATGGCATATGCTACACCACGGCCGAGAACACGTGCCCACCTTACGCCATCCGGGAATAGTGCCGCACTTCGAAACTAAACCGTCAATAAATTTTGAGCGCGTCTCGTCACATTCCAAATTACTACTACTACCAAGCTATATTTAATTGCAAACCTGTTCACACCGATCGCAACCTACTCCCTTCATCGTCACCATGACAAAGGAGGAGGGGAAAATGAGAAAACTTAATGTTTATTTGCTAATTAATAGCATTGCATGCAGTGAACTAACCACGGCATGTCGTGTTTGGTAGTCTCAAGTCATTAAAAGCATGCACACCCACATCTCTTATTGGTTGATATGTCAAGAAATAAGAAACGAGGTAGAAGTTACTGCACCGCGCCTAAGTGTTTTGGGATTATTTGGTTTCCCACTTAGGAGCGTATTAGTACTCGGTTATAAACACTACTATGCCAAGATGACTGCTGATAACCCACAAGTATAGGGGATCAATTGTAGCCCCTTTCGATAAGTAAAAGTGTCGAACCCAACGAGGAGCTAAAGGTAGAACAAATATTCCCTCAAGTCCTATCGACCACAGATACAACTCTACGCACGCTTAACGTTCGCTTTACCTAGAACAAGTATGAAACTAGAAGTACTTTGTAGGTGTTGTTGGATAGGTTTGCAAGAATATAAAGAGCGCGTAAATAAAAACTAGGGGCTGTTTAGATAAAGACACAACTAAGTTAGTTTTAGTAGAGAGCTTTTTGTCACACAAGAAAATTATTTGTCCCTAGGCAATCGATAACTAGACCGGTAATCACTATTGCAATTTTATTTGAGGGAGAGGCATAAGCTAACATACTTTCTCTTCTTGGATCATATGCACTTATGATTGGAACTCTAGCAAGCATCCTCAACTACTAAAGATCATTAAGGTAAAACCCAACCATAGCATTAAAGCATCAAGTCCCCTTTATCCCATACGCAACAACCCCCTTACTCGGGTTTATGCTTCTGTCACTCAAGCAACCCACTATAAGCGACTCATGAACGTATTGCAACACCCTACAGCGGGAATCCCTCACGCTTGCGCGACACTGTGAGCACCATAGGACAGCACCAATAATAAAACATGCAACTCAAACCAATCACGATCATGAATTAACCCATAGGACAAAACGAATCTACCCAAACATCATAGGATAGCCATACACCATTGGGAAATAATATATAGCGTTGAACACCATGTTTAAGTAGAGATTACAGTGGGTAAAAGAGGGGTTACACCGCTGCATAGAGGGGGGGAGAGTTGGTGATGATGGCAGTGAAGTTGTTGGTGTAGATTGCGGTGATGATGATGGCCCCGGCGGCACTCCGGTGCCAGCGGAAGCGAGGGGGAGAGAGCCCCCCTCCTTCTTCTTCTTCCTTGACCTTCTCCCTAGATGGGAGAAGGGTTTCCCCTCTGGTCCATGGTCTCCATGGCCTGGGAGGGGCGAGAGCCCCTCCAAGATTGGATCTGTCTCTCTGTTTCTGCGCTCCAGATTCTGCCCTTTCACCGTTTCTTTTATAACCGGAGATCCGTAACTCCGATTGGGCTGAATTATGGACACGATCTCTATCCGGATATTAGCTTTCTTGCAGCGAAAGAAGGGCTCCAACCGCCTTATGGGGTGGCCACGAGGGCCCAGGGTGCGCCTGGCCCCCTAGGGCGCGCCCCCCTGCCTCATGGCTCCCTTGGGCATCGTATCGCGTTGATTCTTCTTCCCAAAAATCACATATATTCCAAAAAAAATCTCCGTCAGTTTTTATCCCGTTTGGACTCCGTTTGATATGGATTTTCTGCGAAACAAAAAACATGCAACAAATAGGAACTGGCACTGGGCACTGGATCAACATGTTAGTCCCAAAAATAGTATAAAAAGTTGCCAAAAGTATGTAAAAGTTGTAGAATATTGGCATGGAACAATAAAAAATTATAGATACGACGGAGACGTATCAGCATCCCCAAGCTTAATTTCTGCTCATCCTCGAGTAGGTAAATAATAAAAAAAGATAATTTTTTATGTGGAATGCTACCTAGCATAATCTTGATCATGTATCTATTCATGGTATGAATATTAATACACGAGTGATTCAAAGCAATAGTCTATCATTTGACATTAAGACAATAATACTTCAAGCATACTAATAAAGCAATCATGTCTTTTCAAAATAACATGGCCAAAGAAAGTTATCCCTACAAAATCATATAGTCTGGCTATGCTCCATCTTCACCATAAAAAATATTCACATCATGCACAACCCCGATGACAAGCCAAGCAATTGTTTCGTACTTTTGACGTTCTCAAACCTTTTCAACTTTCACGCAATACATGAGCGTGAACCATGGACATAGCACTATGGGTGGAATAGAATATGATAATGGGGGTTGTGTGGAGAAGACAAAAAGGAGAAAGTCTCACATTGACGCGGCTAATCAACGGGCTATGGAGATGCCCATGAATTGATGTCAATGCAAGGAGTAGGGATTGCCATGCAACAGATGCACTAGAGCTATAAGAATATGAAAGCTCAAACTGGAAACTAAGTGGGTGTGCATCCAACTTGCTTGCTCATGAAGACCTCGGGCATTTGAGGAAGCCCATCATCGGAATATACAAGCCAAGTTCTATAATGAAAATTCCCACTAGTATATGAAAGTGATAACTCAAGAGACTCTCTATATGAAGAACATGGTGCTACTTTGAAGCACAAGTGTGGTAAAAGGATAGTAACATTGCCCCTTCTTTGGCGGGCTTCTTTTCCCCCTTTTTTTATTTAGGCTTCTTTGGCCTCTCTTTTTTTCTTTTTTTTTCTTTTTTTTATGGGGCAATGCTCTAATAATGATGATCATCACACTTTTATTTACTTACAACTCAATATTACAACTCGATACTAGAACAAAGATATGACTCTATATGAATGCATCCGGCGGTGTACCGGGATGTGCAATGATCTAGCGTAGCAAATGACATCAAAAAACGGACAAGCCATGAAAACATCATGCTAGCTATCTTACGATCATGCAAAGCAATATGACAATAAATTCTCAAGTCATGTATATGATGATGATGGAAGTTGCATGGCAATATATCTCAGAATGGCTATGGAAATGCCATGATAGGTAGGTATGGTGGCTGTTTTGAGGAAGATATAAGGAGGCTTATGTGTGACAGAGCGTATCGTATCACGGGGTTTGGATGCACCGGCGAAGTTTGCACGGTATCGAAGAGGCTAGCAATGATGGAAGGGTGAGAGTGCGTATAATCCATGGACTCAACATTAGTCATAAAGAACTCACATACTTATTGCAAAAATCTATTAGTCATCGAAACAAAGTACTACGCGCATGCTCCTAGGGGGATAGATTGGTAGGAAAAGACCATCGCTCGTTCCCGACCGCCACTCATAAGGAAGACAATCAATAAATACCTCATGCTCCAACTTCGTTACATAACGGTTCACCATACGTGCATGCTACGGGAATCACAAACCTCAACACAAGTATTTCTACAATCCACAACTACCCACTAGCATTACTCTAATATCACCATCTTTATATCGCAAAACTATTGCAAGGAATCAAACATATCATATTCAGTGATCTACAAGTTTTATGTAGGATTTTATGACTAACCATGTGAATGACAAGTTCCTGTCAACTTTCTAAATAAATATAAGTGAAGCAATAGAGTTTAATTCTTTCTACAAAAGATATGCCCACACTCTAACAAATATAAGTGAAGCAAAAGAGCATTCTACAAATGGCGGTTATCTATGTGAAGAGAAACAGGGAATCCAAATTTCAAATGATATAAGTGAAGCATATGAAGCATTCTATAAAGCCATACTCAAAAGATATAAGTGAAGTGAAAAGAGCATTCTATAAATTAAGCATGGAGTATCTCATACCAGCATGGTGCATAAAAAAAGTGAAAACTAAATGCAAAAGACGCTCCAAGATTTGCACATATCGCATGAACGAAACGAATCCGAAAACATACCGATACTTGTTGAAGAAAGATGGGATGCCTTCTGGGGCATCCCCAAGCTTAGACACTTGAGTCTCCTTGAATATTTACTTGGGGTGCCTTGGGAATCCCCAAGCTTGAGCTCTTGTCTCTCCTCCTTCCCCTCATATCGAGACCTTCTCGATCTTCGAAGACTTCATCCACACAAAACTCAATAGAAAGCTCGGTAAGATCCGTTAGTATAATAAAGCAAATCACTACTCTAAGTACTGTTGCAAACCAATTCATATTTTGTTTTTGCATTATAGCTACTGTAATATAACTTTTCCATGGCTTAATCCACTGATAAGAATCGATAGTTTCATCAAAACAAGCAAACTATGCATCAAAAAACAGAATCTGTTTTAAACAGGACAGTCTGTAGTAATCTGAACATTCACCATAACTCTGGTACTCCAAATATTCTGCCAAAATTAGCAAAATAAAAAATTTGTATAAAAAGACAGTGCAAAAAGTTTCAGAACCGTTTGACGTTCCAGTAAAAAATGTAAAATCGTGCACTACAGCCAAAGTTTCTGTTCTGCACCGCACAAACCAACAAGCAATGTAAACATCCTAAAGGCAAATCTTGGCACATTATTTTTATAATACAATGGAATTGTACAAGGGGGTAATTATTTTTGTTGAAAATTTTCTGCAATCAAGATTCACAAAGTTTCCATGAGCATGAACAAAGTTCAAGGCTAGCTCCCACTTCAACAATGCTCGTCTTTCTCACTTTCACTTTCCTTTTTTGAAAAAGTTTTAGGTTCCCCTCTTTATTTTTTTGTTTTTAAACTATATAAAAGCACACAACAGAAATAAATGACTCTCTAAAACTTCCGGGTTGTCTCCCTGGCAGCGCTTTCTTTAGAGCCATTAAACTAGGCATATAGTGCTCAAGTAATGGATCCACCCGGATCCCAAGGTATATCAAAGCCAATTTTAATTAGCAATGACTAGCAAACATGCCCGTGCGTTGCAACGGGAGAAAATAACCCTCACACACCATTACCCACTGAGCATGGCTAAAGACCTCACCCTCATGACATAAAATAATAAACATGACTAATACCTCATCGTCATGTCCACATCCTCCATTTTAGTATAACACGAGACACTTGTTTCCGCTTGTCGTCTTTGTCGTCCTCATCGCTCGTGATCGTAGTACCAGTTGTCACTAACCCAGGTTGGCCAGGTCCAATAGCTGGATTGTTGACCGCCTTTGTGTCCGACGAAGATCAAGAGTGTTGATCAAAGTTTTTCTTTATCATCTGGGTAATATAATAGGGAAAGGCACAACACATTATATATGTCCGTGTCATCATGTAAATTGAATAGTTTGTGTCAGATAGACCATGAAACCTTAGTTGGACACCTCATGCATTTTGACAGGAGTCACTGGACCGAGTGAGACTTGTCGTACATGAAGAGGCGACAGACAAAAAGATTTATTCCATATCCCTAGTTTAATAAATTGAACTAAAACCATGCATCAGGTGCGCACATTTAAAAAATTCGCCAAGTTTTATTAATAGATATAGATTAAAACAATTTAGCTACAGTACCTCCAATTTAAAAAAAACATGTTTTAAAAAAATGTTTGCCTTTTCAAATTTGAAGTTCAAAAATATTGATGTTTTTAAAATGTTTGCAAATTCAAAAATAATCACAACAGTACCTCCTAGTTGTAAAAAAATGTTTGTGTTTTAAAAAATACTCAGGTTTTAGAAAATTATTGAAAGAGAAATATTGTTCTTTTTAAAAAATCGAGTTTAAATTTTTTATTAACAACTTTGCAAAAAAAAATGGGGTTCTAAAATATATTCACTTTTTCAAAAAAAAGTTTTCCTCTCAATATGTGGCGCGACTGTGAGCTCATTTTAAATGATCGCACAACTAAGTAAACAGTAAGTCTTCTTTAGTCTAGTGGCTAGGATTCTGAGCGCTCTAGCGTGAGCTTGTTGGTTCGATACCTGTGCCATTCTAATTTTTTTGGGAGTTTATTGCTGGCGCGGACTGTTGGTACCCTAATGGGCCGGCCCATTGCGTCTCTGTGCCTCATGTGAATTTTTTTTACAGCAACGAATCGGGAGAAGGAGAAATCGCCCGCACAAGGAATCACCTACGACGTACGAAAATTATATGGGTCCCACCGTAAACCAAAAAATGTGGAGAAACAATCCTCCCTTTAATATTAGGTAAAGATTTGTAATTTAGTAGTGAGCACAAAGTAACATATATCATGTAATGGCGAAGTCTAACTCTCTTCCTATGCATCGGCATGTCATAAAAAAACAATTCATGCACACATAGTAAAGGCCAATGCATAGTATAAACAGTTCCTTGCAATTTCATCATGTGGGAAACATAGAGAGGTGGAGATATAGTTCCTCTCTCATAATAATTGCAAGTAGGAGCAGCAAGCACATGCATATTATATCTATCAAAATCATCATGTATAGCGGTAAAAGGCAACCCATCAATATAATCCTTAATAAGTGCAAACTTCTCTGATATAGTGTAGTCGGGAGAATTCAAAAAGATAATAGGACTATCATGCGTGGGTGCAATAATAACAATTTCATGTTTAACATAAGGAACTATAGCAAGTTCATCTCCATAAGCATAATTCATATTGGCATCTTGGCCACAAGCATAGCAAGCATCATCAAAAAGGGATATTTCCAAAAGAATCAATGGAATCATAACAGTCATCATAGCAATCATCCTTTGGTAAGCACGAAGGAAAATTAAACAATGTATGAGTTGGAGGGTTACTCTCATTAGAAGGTGGGCATGGGTAGCTAATCCGTTCTTCCTCCTTTTGTTCTTCGCTCTCCTCGTCATCTTTTTCATCCAATGAGCTCACAGTTTCATCAATTTCTTCTTCCATAGACTCCTGCAAAATATTAGTCTCTTCTTGGACAGTGGAGACTCTCTCAATAAAATCATCAATATCGGAATTGAGTTCATAATTCTCATAGCAATATTTAAGGATAGCTAAATTTTCTTGGTCTATAAACGGAATCATCAAAATCTTCAAACTCTTTAAACAAAGATTCAATTTCACATGCACCCTTAAAAGCAACAAATTCTTCTATTCATTCCACGTCATAGTAATCATATATACCTCTAGCATAAGAAGCCAAGGTTTCATTATCATTAAATTTGCATGAAAAGGGAACATGTGGAGCCTTCATTTTAGAGCAACAAGTATAATCATATCTCAAGCATAGTTCCCGAGCATACCAATGCAACATATGAATTTGGTCCCACAATAGTTTCCTTTTTTGAGTCAAGCGATAATCCCTAAAGTATTCACGTTGATCCAACGTGTCTCCCATTACAAAGTTGAATGGGGTTTTCTCAGGATTATCAAAGTAGTACATAATATTTTTCACATAACCAGCATCGAGGGTTTTAGGAGGTCATTTTTTTGGTATTTTGTGTTCCATATCCATAACTAAAGATAGAGAACAACTTAGAACAGCAAATAAAAATTACTTAGTGATAAAGCAAACAAGCACACATGAGAATATTCACCCCACGCTATAACTCACCGGCAACGGCGCCAGAAAAAGGTCTTGATAAACCACAAGTATAGGGGATCAATTGTAGCCTCTTTCGATAAGTAAGAGTGTCAAATCCAGCGAGGAGCTAAAGGTAGAACAAATATCCCCTCAAGTTCTATCGACCACCGATACAACTCTACGCACGCTTAACGTTCGCTTTACCTAGAACAAGTATGAAACTAGAAGTACTTTGTAGGTGTTGTTGGATAGGTTTGCAAGAATATAAAGAGCGCGTAAATAAAAACTAGGGGCTGTTTAGATAAAGACACAACTAAGTTAGTTTTAGTAGAGAGCTTTTTGTCACACAAGAAAGTTATTTGTCCCTAGGCAATCGATAACTAGATCGGTAATCACTATTGCAATTTTATTTGAGGGAGAGGCATAAGCTAACATACTTTCTCTTCTT
This sequence comes from Aegilops tauschii subsp. strangulata, assembly GCF_002575655.3. Classification (NCBI taxonomy): domain Eukaryota; kingdom Viridiplantae; phylum Streptophyta; class Magnoliopsida; order Poales; family Poaceae; genus Aegilops; species Aegilops tauschii. Next base: position 443,111,119 of record NC_053037.3, read on the forward strand.
GGATCATATGCACTTATGATTGGAACTCTAGCAAGCATCCGCAACTACTAAAGATCATTAAGGTAAAACCCAACCATAGCATTAAAGCATCAAGTCCCCTTTATCCCATACGCAACAACCCCCTTACTCGGGTTTATGCTTCTGTCACTCAAGCAACCCACTATAAGCGAATCATGAACGTATTGCAACACCCTACATCGGGGATCCCTCACGCTTGCGCGACACGGAGAGCACCATAGGACAGCACCAATAATAAAACATGCAACTCAAACCAATCGCGATCATCAATTAACCCATAGGACAAAACGGATCTACTCAAACATCATAGGATAGCCATACATCATTGGGAAATAATATATAGCGTTGAGCACCATATTTAAGTAGAGATTACAGCGGGTAAAAGAGGGGTTACACCACTGCATAGAGAGGGGAAGATTTGGTGGTGACGAAGGTGAAGTTGTTGGTGTAGATTGCGGTGACGATGATGGCCCCGGTGGCACTCCGGTGCCACCGGAAGCGAGGGGGAGAGAGCCCCCCTCCTTCTTCTTCTTCCTTGACCTTCTCCCTAGATGGGAGAAGGGTTTCCCCTCTGGTCCATGGTCTCCATAGCGTGGGAGGGGCGAGAGCCCCTCCGAGATTGGATCTGTCTCTCTGTCTCTCTCTGTTTCTGCGCTCCAGATTCTGCCCTTTCACCGTTTCTTTTATAACCGGAGATCCGTAACTCCGATTGGGCTGAATTTTAGACACGATCTCTATCCGGATATTATCTTTCTTGCTGCGAAAGAAGGGCTCCAACCGCCTTACGGGGTGGCCACGAGGGCCCAGGGCGCGCCTGACCCCCTTGGGCGCCCCCTGCCTCGTGGCCCCCTCGGGCATCGTATCGCGTTGATTCTTCGTCCCAAAAATCACATATATTCCAAAAAAAATCTCCGTCGGTTTTTATCCCGTTTGGACTCCGTTTGATATGGATTTTCTGCGAAACAAAAAAGCATGCAGCAAAAGGAACTGGCACTGGGCACTGGATCAATATGTTAGTCCCAAAAATAGTATAAAAAGTTGCCAAAAGTATGTAAAAGTTGTAGAATAATGGCATGGAACAATCAAAAATTATAGATAGGACGGAGACGTATCAACTGCACATTCCTCCTCAACTCCTCATCCACAAAAACAAACAAGTCATTCAGCATCCTTCCCTAGCGTCTGCCATGGCCAGCGTGAGTTCTGGGTTGAGTGATTACCACCAGGGAGAGGCGAGCATGGAAGCGGAAGCACGAGAGATGTCCCGCCTTGCCTCGAAAGCAGCTGACATGTCCCGCCGCGCGGAAGTAGCGGCACAGAGGTCCTGCCGCGCCGCCGAAGCAACACGGAGGTCCCGCCGCACCGTCGATGCAGCAGACTGCTCCGGCCGCGCCGCGGAAGCAGCAGAGATGTCCCGCCGCGCCGCGAATGCAGCAGAGATGTCCCGCCGCACCGCGGCGGCCTGGGAAAATGTCTCTTGGATAGACGACGACTCTTACAGGCGCATGCATGCGATAGTCCATAGCCAGATGGATCAGATCTCCGGCTGGGCGAGGTTGCAGGACGACATGAAAGCCTCATTTGAACAGGCTACCGGCGTCATCCGGCAACTAAGTGAGGGAAATGAGAGGCTCCGGGACGAGCGCGACCTGCTGAGGGCGAAGATCGTCTGAAGTGCAGAGCAGCAGGAGGAGACCAGTGCGTTGTTGAAGAGGACCAGCGTCATCGTCAAGAAACTTATGGACGAGAATGTCATGCTCCGCATCGAGCGCCAAAGGCTGGTGGAGGAATCTGTGGATGCTCTCAAGCAGCGTCTTGAGGACACGACAGAGCTCGTTGTCGCTCGCCGCGGAGACTAGTTCCCACGACCTGCAGCAACGCATCAAGAAAGTAGAGATCAGCGAGCCAGATCGTTGTCTTCCTTCTTCTTTTGCCCTTCGGGCCTAGCCGCATGTGGCTTTTTTAATTATCTTCCTAATTATGCAAGACAATTATTATCCACTGTCGTCGTCCTTATATATTCATCAGTCTTGCTATAAGTCGCAGTAGATGCTATATAGGTCCGTCGGATCTTCAATCAAGATCCGTGCAAGAATTTCTTTTCAGATTTTATTTTTTCTCTCTTAAATCTTAGTCGAGGGAGACATAGCCATGCCATTAAGCAGAGGCTCGGGCGCCATTAATGGAGACCTTGGGAGAGAGGTGGACGACAGATGGAGGTCAAAGGGCTCTCCTCCCGATAAGCACGTGTCACGACCGGTTTTTCAATAAAATAAATATTGAGAGACCAATCCCTTTTACGGACCAGCGAGGAAGAATTCCTTCTCACTGGTAGACAATATCTTGGTCACAGAAGAAAAATACCAGGAGTACTAAATATAATACAAGGTTGAGCAGAGACTGCCCAACAATTTATTACATGCACGCCGCTAAAACAATACGGCGGATAGGGTGGCAACTACTAACTCACGATAATAACGGTGGTGGAAATATCACCGCGAAGCGAGTGATATGATTCCAGAAGACTACAACTCTTCGAGCGTCGGAGTGAGGCTCGAGGAGACTTATTGCGGGTGGCGGAAGCGTATACAATACAAGTGACCAATATCCGGGATCGCGCAGGACTGACTGGGACTCCTCTAGGCATCGGACGCGCTATCAAACTCTTCATCCAAGAGATCGCCTTCGTCAACATCTGACCAAATCAACAAGCCAGGCGAGTACTATGAAAGTACTCGCAAGACAGTTCGGACATAAGATATAACAAATGTAAACATGAAGCACATGGACAAGTTAACCGGTGCGATCAGACATAGAGGTAATAAATACTGGGTGCCAAGCGAGGGTCTGAATGACGCCTCGAGCGGAAACTGCAGAATAGTAATACTGGTGCCAAACGAGTGTCTGAAAGACTCCTCGAGCGGAAAATGCAAAATAGTGATACTGGTGCCAAACGAGTGTCTGAAAGACTCCTCGAGCGGAAAATGCGGAATAATAATGCCACAGTCGGGCGTCGGGGCGACACCACATAAAGGGCTTATAACAGAAAATAAATACAGTGCATGCCACAGTCGGACGTCTGAGCGACATCACAAAAAGGGCTCATATTTAAAGTAAGGAACAAGAACACGCCACAGTCGGACGTATGCGCGACGTCACATAAAGGGCTTATATCACAACTCAATAATACAACAGTTCGGGAACATAAATTATCACAAGCATGAGACAAAAATAAAGTTAGTCCATCCACAGGAATAACAATAAATCTGGATTTACCACCTGAGATTGCTCACCGGGGACAAGTTTTTTTTTTCCACGCGGATAGATATGGATATAATGTTTTCATTACTTGGTCATGGAGACGATGATTTGGAAAGAATTGACTCTGCAGAGTTTGTACTTAACCACAGCCAACGGATTTCAGTAGTCACGGGGACTAGTTCCGTCTATGGTGTTTTGGAAGAAACACGTCTAACCAGTACACACCCAATTCAACCATCCGAAGCCAGGGATCACCCTCGGCAACGTTCAAGAAAAACCTTGAGACGGGGAGGCTACAACCTCACGTAGCATGGGATCAAATTTCTATACGCGCGCTCTAAGGGGGTGCCCCCCCTCTCGGTCCCAACCGGAAACACCCATGCCCCCTGACCGGATGACTGGCTTTAATCCTGGGCCAAGGTACCATCATCCCGGCCTCTCTGTTTGGTGTGTACACGGAAAGAGGTTACCAACTTACTAAACCGCATACTGGCAATGAGACATGTGGTAGCACGGAATGGGGGAAGAACGATAACGTGGCTCCAACCACGTTAACGTCGAAGAAAGTCGGAGGACGCCAGGCTGGTATGCTACAACAGTACCTCCTTGCTGCCCTTCATGTCACCACATGATTAGGCCATCTCTCATCAGAGATCATCGCAACTTTGGAACATGCGGGAAAAGAACGATAACGTGGCTCCAACCACGTTAACGTCGGAGAAAGTAGGATGACGCAAGGCTGGTATGCTACAATAGTACCACCTTGATGCCCTTCATGTCACCACATGATTAGGCCACCTCTCATCAGAGGTCATCGCAACTTTGGAACAACCGGGTCATTGCCTTACAAGCAACGAGGCATTTACCGACACTCATATGCCACGCACAAACTTTCACGCAAACATGCAAAACACCTGTCATATCAAATGTTCAAAACATGCTTGCCTGGTTCGGAGAAGTCGGAGTCTAGCTCGGCGAAGTTCGCGGCTCCGTCACCTCTTTCGGAACCTACGGTAATCACGAAACTGGTACTAACGTGAAAACCAATGGGTGCACAGAAACTTTTCCAAATATTTTTCAAATAAATCCCATAAAAAACTAGACAAAACTTGAAGATTGTCAGAAAAAGAATCACTCAAAAATTCCCTTTTATTAAAAAGTTATAAAGGTTTCTGTCCAGGGACTTATCTGTAATGAAACAGAAAAGTTCCAGGGTTTTAACTGAGAAAACAGAAAACGGTTCGATTGGGAATGCGCAAGCGCAAAGGAGAAAACGTATTTGCCCGAAGGCGTCAACAGAAAACGGTTCGAGGTGGAATAAAACAGAGGCTGACACGCGGGGTCCACATGTCAGGTTTGAAAAGCTCGCCGGCGCCCGAAGACTGCGGTGGACGCCGGCATCGAACCACGGCGAGTTAGGAGAAACGGAGGGTACCAAGAGCTTCAGCGTCCTCTTCCGCGTCGGTGGGTGGTGGACTCGTTCAACGGGGAGCACCACGTCGACGGCGACACTTTCTCCGGCGGACGGCGGCTCGGGTGAGGATGGGGAACTCCGGTGGAGGGCTGCAAGGTTCAAATTGAAGTGCGGGTCAGAAAGAGGGATGCATGGTGAAGCTACTGGTAAGAGAATGGAGGCGGAGGAGCACACACGGGGGTGAATCGGGCTGGATCCCGTGGCGGGTCGCGGCGGCCGGAGTCGAGGAAGGAGACCTCCTCGGGGCTCTTCCAGTGGCTAGGCGTGCTCTAGGGGGAGTGCAGGGCTGGTGGGTGCTCGAGTTGAAGCTCGGGGCCTCTATTTATAGGCGGATCGACGGGGTGGCCGTGAACGGAGAATCTCTGGCGAGCGATTACGGCGGAGCAGTGGATTGGCAGGGGGTTTGAGCGGCCAGGCAGCATCAGTGGAGGTTACTGGAGTCGTTTTACAGCTAAACGGAGATGGTCTTGGCGTAATGGCGTCGGTCCACGGTGTGGTGACCGCACGGGCTCGACGGCGGCAGAGAGCGCGCTCCGCGCCCTGCGGTTCACGAAGAGGGTGGTCAGCGCGTTCGGGGGAGTGGAAGGCCACGCGGCGAGCTCCGGTGGTTTGGGCGGCGCTGGGTGGCGTCGTCGGCGCCGTGTCTCCCGCTGGCGTCCGCAAAGCCGCTGCCGGCGTCGGTCACGGGGCGGCGCACCTTCTGCTGCTCGTCGCCGACGCCCGCAAGGCGCCAGGCGTTCGTGCGGTGCAGGAACAAGGGGGAGGGGACGAGGAGCAAGGCGACGCAGAGGCACTGGCGAGATCGACGTCCTTCTCTGAAGAAAACGACAGCAGGCCACTGACTGAATCTCTGAACTTTCTGAACTTGACATGACCATGCACTGCAGGTGTTCGATAGAGAGATTTTGCAATGAGATGAATTTTTCTGGAGCTGTAACTTGGTGAGATGACCACTCAATGCACCCAGAGGCTGCCTGATTTACTTGGAATTTTTGGAGAAGGTTTTGAATGAATTTCACCAAATTTGACAAATCTGGTCCAAACTTGCAGTAAGTGTAGTTTGAAAATTTTGAACTGAAGACCAGTGGATCTTCATGGATCTTGGTTGAGGGTTCAAAGGACTAGGGAGGAGAGTTAGTTTGGGGGCAAAAATCAAAACAGAAAATGGAGTTCCTTTGTAAATCTCCAAGTAGTGGATAGAAGACAGAAATTTGTTTGAATAAGATTCAAATGGAAATGATCACATGGGGAGGTCCAACTTGCTGGATTTGATGCAGATCATGGTCCAAAGGTGAGGGAAGGGTTAGGAGAGAGGATTTGCACTAAGGCCATGGCAAGAAGGAATTGTTGAAAGTGGCAAAGGAGTTTTCCAAAAGCCATAGTGCATTTCCAAAAAGATTTTTAAAAGTTGTTTTCCCCAAAAGAAAAACATTTGGTCTTGAGTCCAAATGAAAAGCAAGAACCTCCAAGACCAAAGACAGATCTTGGGTGAATCCAAATAAAACTTTTGCCATAAAAAAATATTTGAGAGGGAGAGTTCTCTTAAAGGAAAAATTTAAATCACTCCCCTCAAGTCAAATAAAAATCTTTTGAAAAATCCAAATAAAAACTTGGGTGTCACAACACCTACCCCCTTAGAAAAAATCTCGCCCTCGAGATTTCTACTGCTCCTCAAATAGATATGGATACTCTGCTCGGAGGAAATCTTCCCTTTCCCATGTGGCTTCATCCTCAGTGTGGTTGCTCCACTGAACCCTGAAAAATCTTGTCGTTTTCTGACGGGTCCTCCGTTCAGACTCTTCTAAAATCTTTACTGGCCTTTCTCTGTAGGTGAGATCTGGTTGCATATCAATGTCCTCATGAGGTACATGTTTCTCCGGGTTACTCACGCATTTCCTCAACTGCGAGACGTGGAAAATGTCATGGATGTCTGACAGCTCCTTGGGTAGGTCTAGTTGGTAGGCCACCGTGCCTCTTCGTGCCTTTACACAAAATGGTCCAATAAATCTTGGGGCTAGCTTCCCCTTAATTTTGAACCGTTGCAGACCCCTCATAGGAGATACTCGGAGGTATACGGAATCACCAGGTTCAAAGCTGACCTCACGATGCTTCTGATCATAGTAGCTCTTTTGTCGGCTCTGTGCTGTCTTGAGTCTGTCCCTGATTTGTTTAACTTTCTCCTCGGCCTTTTTAAGCATGTCTGGGCCGAAGATACGGCTGTCACCTGTTTCTGACCAATTCAGAGGGGTACGACACCTTCGTCCGTACAACGCTTCAAAGGGTGCCATTTGCAAGCTGGCTTGGTAACTGTTGTTGTAAGCAAATTCGGCATACGGCAAACTCTCTTCCCAACTGGATCCATAGGTGAGCACACAGGCTCGTAGCATATCCTCTAGGATTTCGTTTACACGTTCTGTTTGTCCATCAGTCTGAGGGTGGTATGCTGTACTGAAAGCTAGTTGCGTGCCCAGAGCTTGTTGTAGGTGATCCCAAAATTTGGAGACGAATTGGGTGCCTGGGTCTGATATTATAGTCTTTGGGACTCCGTGCAAGCAAACTATACGGGAGAGATAAAGTTTTGCCAGTCTTTGTGTGGAGTAGGTAGTCTTCACGGGAATGAAATGAGCAACCTTGGTTAGTCGGTCTGTGATGACCCATATGGCGTCATTTCCGTGTTGTGATCGGGGTAATCCGACAATGAAGTCCATTCCTATTTCATCCCATTTCCACTCCGGTATCCTGTTAGGCTGGAGTAGCCCTGCTGGCTTTTGGTGCTCGGCCTTGATGCGCTGACATGAATCGCAACAAGCAATGAATGTGGCTATATCTCTTTTCATACCGTGCCACCAAAATCTTTCCTGGATGTCCTTGTACATTTTGGTTCCTCCAGGATGGATCGAGTATGGGGCGGTGTGGCTTTCCGTCAAGATCTGTTGCTTGAGTTCCTCAATGTTAGGTACGCAAAGTCTGTCTCGGTACCATAATGTTCCTTCACTGTCTGTGACGAACTCTGAAGTCTTACTAAGATTCATTTTCTTCTTTATGCCTTCGATGCTGGGATGTCCCTGTTGAGCCTTCTTAATTCGTTCCACCAGGGTGGGTTGTATCTCCAGGTTCGATACGGTGCCCTCAGAGACTAACATCATGTTGAGCCTAGTGAACTCTCGCTGAAACTTAGGCCTCAAATTTTGCTGACCGTCACTGTCCGGGCTGGGGTTTCGACTAAGGGCATCGGCCACTACATTTGCTTTCCCTGGGTGGTAGTGAATACCGACGTCATAGTCCTTGACTAGTTCCAACCAGCGTCGTTGGCGTAAATTCAGCTCTGGCTGTGTGAAAATATATTTGAGGCTCTTATGGTCCGTATATATTTCACAGCGATTTCCCAACAGAAAGTGCCTCCACTCCTTGAGTGCATGTATAACTGCTGCTAGCTCCAAGTCATGTGTTGGGTAATTTTCCTCATGTTTTCGCAGCTGCCTGGAGGCATATGCGACAACTTTGCCATCCTGCATTAGTACACATCCGAGACCTTTTCGGGACGCGTCACAATACACTTCAAAGCTCTTGTGTATGTCTGGCACAGTTAAGACCGGTGCGGTTGTCAGCTTCTTCTTGAGTTCTTGGAAGCTCTGCTCACATGCTTCCGTCCATACGAATTTCTTGTCCTTCTTGAGTAACTGTGTCATAGGTTTTGCCAGAGTGGAGAATCCTTCAATAAATCTCCTGTAATATCCGGCCATTCCTAGGAAACTCCGCACATCTGTAACATTGGTGGGTGGCTTCCAGTCTAGTATGGCCTTGACTTTTTCTGGGTCTACGGCCACGCCTTCTTGGTTCAATATATGGCCCAAGAAACCAACTTGTCTTAGCCAAACTTCGCATTTGCTAAATTTGGCGTACAACTGATGTTTCCTCAATTCTCCCAAAACAATCCTGAGGTGCTCCTCATGCTCTTCTGGTGTCCTTGAGTAAACCAGAATATCGTCAATGAATATCACCACAAATTTGTCCATGTATTTCATGAACACTTTGTTCATGAGGTGGACGAAATATGCGGGGGCGTTTGTTAGTCCAAAAGGCATCACTGTAAACTCGTATAACCCATATCTGGAAGTGAATGCTGTCTTGGGGATATCTTCTGTCCGTACCTTCAGTTGATGGTATCCCGATCTCAAATCAATCTTTGAAAATACCTTGGCTTGTGCGAGCTGGTCAAACAAATCATTTTTCTGTGGCGTCGGATATTTGTTTTTGATGGTGACCATATTGAGGGCTCGATAGTCTATACACAGTCTCAGTGTCCCATCCTTCTTCTTGGCGAACAACACTGGCGAACCCCATGGTGAGGAGCTGGCTCGAATAAATCCTTTGTCCAACAACTCCTTTATCTGCTTCTTCAACTCCACCAATTCTGAGGGTGCCATTCTATACGGCTTCTTATAAATGGGAGCGGTGCCAGGTGCTAGTTCAATGCTGAATTCTATCTCTCGGTCTGGTGGCATGCCTGGTAGTTCTTCAGGGAACACATCAGGAAACTCGCATACCACTGGAACTTTTCTCAGTTCTGCAATGTCCATTTTGTTCAGTTTTGGTTGCTGTGATCGTGGCCTTTCTTGGGCGGAAACTCTTATCGTCTTGCCGTGATGGTGGGTGAGAATCACTGTCCGATTGAAACAGTCGATGAATCCTTTGTTGGGGGTCAACCAGTCCATCCCTAAAATGACATCCAGTCCTTTACTTTCCAACACGATGAGATTCGCGTGGAATTGTAGTCCTTCGAACTCAATGACCACTCCTTGGCAGTAACCCTGAGCGATTTGCTTATTCCCGGGGGACTTGATGATCATAGATTTTTCCAAGGGAAGTATCGGAAAACCATGTTGCGAAACAAAACTCTTCGAAACGAACGAATGGGAAGCTCCAGAATCAAACAAAACCGTGGCAGGTACTGTGTTGACAGGGAACGTACCGAGCACGATGTCTGCGGCATTCTGCGCTTCTTCCCTGGTCACATGGTTCAGGTGACCCTTCCTGTGGTTGTTGCTGGGGTTGAAGTTGTTGCGCTTGGGGGCTGGATTGTTTCCACCATTGTTCGGCTTGGGTGCCGAGTCTCTTGGCTTCGGGCACTGTTTAGCATAATGCCCTTGTTGACCACAAGCATAGCAGGTGACCCCTGGACGGTATGTGTACTCCTTATCCCTGGCATGAAATTGTCCGACGGGCCTTGGCTCAGTAGTCGTGGATCTCCTTGCGTCTGTCCTCGGGACCTCAGTCTTGCCTCGGTTGCTGCGAGCAAGAGTCGTCTTGTCCCTCTTTCGCTTGCGGATATCTTCCAGACTACGGTGCTCATTCTCCAGGGTGATGGCCTTGTCCACCAGCGTCTTAACATCCGGAAAGGTGTGCACGACCAGTTGGCATCTTAACGCTGGTGCCAGGCCGTCCAGGAATTTTTCCATCTTCTTGCTTTCTGTCATGTGCTCGTCGTAGGCATAACGAGACAGTTGGGTAAACTGGCCGTTGTATTCTGTGACGGACATGCCTCTTTGCTTCAGGTCATCAAACTCTCTCTTCTTGATCTTTAGGATGCTCCTGGGGATGTGTGCCCCACGGAGGCCTTCCTTGAATTCTTCCCAGGTGATGTTGTGTTCCCTGGGATGCATGTGTAGGAAGTTTTCCCACCATGCTGCGGCTGCTCCAGTAAGGTAGTGTGGTGCATAAAGCACCTTCTCATGATCTGAGCACTAAGCAATAATCAGTTTCCTTTCAATCTCACGAAGCCAATCATCGGCTTCCAGCGGTCTATCGGTGTGAGCAAAAGTTGAGGGGCGAGTCTTCTGTAACTCAGATAACTTGGAATGTGGTTGATAGGGTTCACGGTGGTTTCCGATATTGATGACATGATTCATCATTTCTTGGTGCTGTTGCTGGCTTTGCTCGAAGAGACGGCATACTTGAGACAGTGCTGCTTCGCTGTCTTGTTGGCTGGACTGACCCTGAGTGAAATTGTTGCTGGCCTGTGTCCCGTAAACCTCTTCTGGCTGATTGGGCATAGAGCGAGTCCATGGGCGAGACATTTTTTCCAGTCTGGGGTATTATTTGCAAAACCCATGAGAAAGCTGTGTAGCACAAGAAAAATCTTGCAAAGGCAACAATTAAAGAGGCTTCAAGGTTTTCAAAGAAACACAAATGATTTTTCACGGAGAAGGAGTGCTTAACATAAATCTTACTTGCGAAAAGCAAACACATGATACAGCACTCAGGATGCGCGTACACATCCTGACATGTTATTAAAACTAGCGTACTACTCCGGAAGGCAGCAAACACACCAATACAAACTATCATACAGGAATAAACAGCACAGCATATAGGCAGACATAACACGCGGTTACTCGGTGCTCTCAGTCGGAGATGGTGAAGATCTCCTTCCCCTTGCCGATGGCAAGGCTCGGCGGTCCAGGAGAATCAACCTCCACCTCCTCTCTAGCTGGCTCCTGGCGCGTGACGCTTCACTGTGGTGATGGTGCGGGGGCGACTGGTGGTAGAGTGTGTGTGGCAGGCGGTGCGGCTCTGACTGGAGTAGGAGCGATGACACGGTCGAACTCCTCAGTGGTAGGCAGACGGCGAGCAGTGGCCAAAACGGCCGGTGCATACGAGGCTGAAGACGAGACGAATGTCAGAGGCGGCGCCGTGTGGAGAAGCTCCTTCCTGCTGGCAGGACCACCCCGGACTAAGTCCATGCGGGCAGCCACAAGATCATCTACGAGGTTGTCGAAAGACTCCTCCGGAGCCTTGAGATACTCCACGACCATCTCGATGGCTTCATCTCGTTCTCCCCGATGGCAGGCGAACGCATAGTGGCTGGTGTATGGCACATGGCATGGGAGGTAGCGGTAGCGACGAGTCTTCATCGTAGGAAGGATGTCCCGAAGGCGAGCTATCGCCTCACGGGCAGCCATCTGCATGGCATGCCTCTCCGTAGGCATGGCCCTTCCCACAAAACGGAAGTGGCGTGCAGCAGAACGTCCTCCCTTGAACTGCACCACAGCTTGGTGCATAGACACGTCGTCACTGAGCTTGTGTTGATAGAGTGTGAACTCTGGGCGAGCTGCTGGCCCGATCGCGAGCTTGGTGATGGAGACGAGGAGTTTGACAAACCCCTCGGGCACGTTGGTGAACACTCGATTCTCACAGCTGCTGCCAGCCATCTACAAAAGTAGGCAAAAATTCTGAGTAGTCATGTCATAAATTTATGATGACCAACAGAAAATAGCTACAATTGCAAAAATGCTGAAAAAGCACAAAAACGCTAATAACCGATTAGCGCTCGCACCTAGTGGCTTCCTACAGTCAGCCTGGCTCTGATACCAAGCTTGTCACGACCGGTTTTTCAATAAAATAATTATTGAGAGACCAATCCCTTTTACGGACCAGCGAGGAAGAATTCCTTCTCACTGGTAGACAATATCTTGGTCACAGAAGAAAAATACCAGGAGTACTAAATATAATACAAGGTTGAGCAGAGACTGCCCAACAATTTATTACATGCACGCCGCTAAAACAATACGGCGGATAGGGTGGCAACTACTAACTCACGATAATAACGGTGGTGGAAATATCACCGCGAAGCGAGTGATATGATTCCAGAAGACTACAACTCTTCGAGCGTCGGAGTGAGGCTCGAGGAGACTTATTGCGGGTGGCGGAAGCGTATACAATACAAGTGACCAATATCCGGGATCGCGCAGGACTGACTGGGACTCCTCTAGGCATCGGACGCGCTATCAAACTCTTCATCCAAGAGATCGCCTTCGTCAACATCTGGCCAAATCAACAAGCCAGGTGAGTACTATGAAAGTACTCGCAAGACAGTTCGGACATAAGATATAACAAATGTAAACATGAAGCACATGGACAAGTTAACCGGTGCGATCAGACATAGAGGTAATAAATACTGGGTGCCAAGCGAGGGTCTGAATGACGCCTCGAGCGGAAACTGCAGAATAGTAATACTGGTGCCAAACGAGTGTCTGAAAGACTCCTCGAGCGGAAAATGCAAAATAGTGATACTGGTGCCAAACGAGTGTCTGAAAGACTCCTCGAGCGGAAAATGCGGAATAATAATGCCACAGTCGGGCATCGGAGCGACACCACATAAAGGGCTTATAACAGAAAATAAATACAGTGCATGCCACAGTCGGACGTCTGAGCGACATCACAAAAAGGGCTCATATTTAAAGTAAGGAACAAGAACATGCCACAGTCGGACGTCTGCGCGACGTCACATAAAGGGCTTATATCACAACTCAATAATACAACAGTTCGGGAACATAAATTATCACAAGCATGAGACAAAAATAAAGTTAGTCCATCCACAGGAATAACAATAAATCTGGATTTAACACCTGAGATTGCTCACCGGGGACAAGTTTTTTTTCCACGCGGATAGATATGGATATAATGTTTTCATTACTTGGTCATGGAGACGATGATTTGGAAAGAATTGACTCTGCAGAGTTTGTACTTACCCACAGCCAACGGATTTCAGTAGTCACGGGGACTAGTTCCGTCTATGGTGTTTTGGAAGAAACACGTCTAACCAGTACACACCCAATTCAACCATCCGAAGCCAGGGATCACCCTCGGCAACGTTCAAGAAAAACCTTGAGACGGGGAGGCTACAACCTCACGTAGCATGGGATCAAATTTCTATACGCGCGCTCTAAGGGGGTGCCTCCCCTCTCGGTCCCAACCGGAAACACCCATGTCCCCTGACCGGATGACTGGCTTTAATCCTGGGCCAAGGTACCATCATCCCGGCCTCTCTGTTTGGTGTGTACACGGAAAGAGGTTACCAACTTACTAAACCGCATCCTGGCAATGAGACATGTGGTAGCACGGAATGGGGGAAGAACGATAACGTGGCTCCAACCATGTTAACGTCGAAAAAGTCGGATGACGCAAGGCTGGTATGCTACAACAGTACCTCCTTGCTGCCCTTCATGTCACCACATGATTAGGCCATCTCTCATCAGAGATCATCGCAACTTTGGAACATGCGGGAAAAGAACGATAACGTGGCTCCAATCACGTTAACGTCGGAGAAAGTCGGATGACGCAAGGCTGGTATGCTACAACAGTACCACCTTGCTGCCCTTCATGTCACCACATGATTAGGCCACCTCTCATCAGAGGTCATCGCAACTTTGGAACAACCGGGTCGTTGCCTTACAAGCAACGAGGTATTTACCGACACTCATATGCCACGCACAAACTTTCACGCAAACATGCAAAACACCTGTCATATCAAATGTTCAAAACATGCTTGCCTGGTTCAGAGAAGTCGGAGTCTAGCTCGGCGAAGTTCGCGGCTCCGTCACCTCTTTCGGAACCTACGGCAATCATGAAACGGGTACTAAAGTGAAAACCAATGGGTGCACAGAAACTTTTCCAAATATTTTTCAAATAAATCCCATAAAAAACTAGACAAAATTTGAAGATTGTCAGAAAAAGAATCACTCAAAAATTCCTTTTTATTAAAAAGTTATAAAGGTTTCTGTCCAGGGACTTATCTGTAATGAAACAGAAAAGTTCCAGGGTTTTAACTGAGAAAACAGAAAACGGTTCGATTGGGAATGCGCAAGCGCAAAGGAGAAAACGTATTTGCCCGAAGGCGTCAACAGAAAACGGTTCGAGGTGGAATAAAACAGAGGCTGACACGCGGGGTCCACATGTCAGGTTTGAAAAGCTCGCCGGCGCCCGAAGACTGCGGTGGACGCCGGCGTCGAACCACGGCGAGTTAGGAGAAACGGAGGGTACCAAGAGCTTCAGCGTCCTCTTCCGCGTCGGTGGGTGGTGGACTCGTCCAACGGGGAGCACCACGTCGACGGCGACACTTTCTCCGGCGGACGGCGGCTCGGGTGAGGATGGGGAACTCCGGTGGAGGGCTGCAAGCTTCAAATTGAAGTGCGGGTTAGAAAGAGGGATGCATGGTGAAGCTACTGGTAAGAGAATGGAGGCGGAGGAGCACACACGGGGGCGAATCGGGCTGGATCCCGTGGCGGGTCGCGGCGGCCGGAGTCGAGGAAGGAGACCTCCTCGGGGCTCTTCCAGTGGCTAGGCGTGCTCTAGGGGGAGTGCAGGGCTGGTGGGTGCTCGAGTTGAAGCTCGGGGCCTCTATTTATAGGCGGATCGACGGGGTGGCCGTGAACGGAGAATCTCCGGCGAGCGATTACGGCGGAGCAGTGGATTGGCAGGGGGTTTGAGCGGCCAGGCAGCATCAGTGGAGGTTACTGGAGTCGTTTTACAACTAAACGGAGATGGTCTTGGCGTAATGGCGTCGGTCCACGGTGTGGTGACCGCACGGGCTCGATGGCGGCAGAGAGCGCGCTCCGCGCCCTGCGGTTCACGAAGAGGGTGGTCAGCGCGTTCGGGGGAGTGGAAGGCCACGCGGCGAGCTCCGGTGGTTTGTGCGGCGCTGGGTGGCGTCGTCGGCGCCGTGTCTCCCGCTGGCGTCTGCAAAGCCGCTGCCGGCGTCGGTCACGGGGCGGCGCACCTTTTGCTGCTCGTCGCCGACGCCCGCAAGGCGCCAGGTGTTCGTGCGGTGCAGGAACAAGGGGGAGGGGACGAGGATCAAGGCGACGCAGAGGCACTGGCGAGATCGACGTCCTTCTCTGAAGAAAACGACAGCAGGCCACTGACTGAATCTCTGAACTTTCTGAACTTGACATGACCATGCACTGCAGGTGTTCGACAGAGAGATTTTGCAATGAGATGAATTTTTCTGGAGCTGTAACTTGGTGAGATGACCACTCAATGCACCCAGAGGCTGCCTGATTTACTTGGAATTTTTGGAGAAGGTTTTGAATGAATTTCACCAAATTTGACAAATCTGGTCCAAACTTGCAGTAAGTGTAGTTTGAAAATTTTGAACTGAAGACCAGTGGATCTTCATGGATCTTGGTTGAGGGTTCAAAGGACTAGGGAGGAGAGTTAGTTTGGGGGCAAAAATCAAAACAGAAAATGGAGTTCCTTTGTAAATCTCCAAGTAGTGGATAGAAGACAGAAATTTGTTTGAATAAGATTCAAATGGAAATGATCACATGGGGAGGTCCAACTTGCTGGATTTGATGCAGATCATGATCCAAAGGTGAGGGAAGGGTTAGGAGAGAGGATTTGCACTAAGGCCATGGCAAGAAGGAATTGTTGAAAGTGGCAAAGGAGTTTTCCAAAAGCCATAGTGCATTTCCAAAAAGATTTTTAAAAGTTGTTTTCCCCAAAAGAAAAACATTTGGTCTTGAGTCCAAATGAAAAGCAAGAACCTCCAAGACCAAAGACAGATCTTGGGTGAATCCAAATAAAACTTTTGCCATAAAAAAAATATTTGAGAGGGAGAGTTCTCTTAAAGGAAAAATTTAAATCACTCCCCTCAAGTCAAATAAAAATCTTTTGAAAAATCCAAATAAAAACTTGGGTGTCACAACACCTACCCCCTTAGGAAAAATCTCGCCCTCGAGATTTCTGCTGCTCCTCAAATAGATATGGATACTCTGCTCGGAGGAAATCTTCCCTTTCCCATGTGGCTTCATCCTCAGTGTGGTTGCTCCACTGAACCCTGAAAAATCTTGTCGTTTTCTGACGGGTCCTCCGTTCAGACTCTTCTAAAATCTTTACTGGCCTTTCTCTGTAGGTGAGATCTGGTTGCATATCAATGTCCTCATGAGGTACATGTTTCTCCGGGTTACTCACGCATTTCCTCAACTGCGAGACGTGGAAAACGTCATGGACGTCTGACAGCTCCTTGGGTAGGTCTAGTTGGTAGGCCACCGTGCCTCTTCTTGCCTTTACACAGAATGGTCCAATAAATCTTGGGGCTAGCTTCCCCTTAATTTTGAACCGTTGCAGACCCCTCATAGGAGATACTCGGAGGTATACGGAATCACCAGGTTCAAAGCTGACCTCACGATGCTTCTGATCATAGTAGCTCTTTTGTCGGCTCTGTGCTGTCTTGAGTCTGTCCCTGATTTGTTTAACTTTCTCCTCGGCCTCTTTAAGCATGTCTGGGCCGAAGATACGGCTGTCACCTGTTTCTGACCAATTCAGAGGGGTACGACACCTTCGTCCGTACAACGCTTCAAAGGGTGCCATTTGCAAGCTGGCTTGGTAACTGTTGTTGTAAGCAAATTCGGCATACGGCAAACTCTCTTCCCAACTGGATCCATAGGTGAGCACACAGGTGTTTGAATTTCATTCCCATTTCTTGCATGCATGGGACCTAGAAATGTATCCGAGGACACACATGTGATTTTTCAACCAACTTTGATGCACTAGAGCATGTGCTTGTATTTCAAATTTGAATTATGCACACAAAGGTGACACGTTCCTGAGGGAGTCCTGGATTAGGGGGTCCTCGGATAGCCGGACTATATACTTTGGCCGTACTGTTGGACTATGAAGATACAAGATTGAAGACTTTGTCCCGTGTCCGGGTGGGACTCTCCTTTGTGTGGAAGGCAAGCTTGGCAATTCGGATATGTTGATCGCCTCCCTTGTAACCGACTCTGTGTAACCCTAGCCCCCTCCGGTGTCTATATAAACCGGAGGGTTTAGTCCGTAGGACAACAACAATCATAATCATAGGCTAGCTTCTAGGGTTTAGCCTCTACGATCTCGTGGTAGATCAACTCTTGTAATACTCATATCATCAAGATCAATCAAGCAGGAAGTAGGGTATTACCTCCATCGAGAGGGCCCGAACCTGGGTAAACATCGTGTCCCCCGCCTCCTGTTACCATCCGCCTTAGACGCACAGTTCGGGACCCCCTACCCGAGATCCGCCGGTTTTGACACCGACATTGGTGCTTTCATTGAGAGTTCCACTGTGCCGTCACCATAAGGCTTGATGGCTCCTTCGATCGTCGGCAACGATGCGATCCAGGGTGAGGTTTTCCTTCCCAGACAAATCTTCGTATTCGGCGGCTTCGTACTGCGGGCCAACTCGCTTGGCCATCTGGAGCAGATCGAGAGCTACGCCCCTGGCCATCAGGTCACGTTCGGAAACTTAAACTATACTGCTGACATCCGCAGAGACTTGATCTTCGACGGATTCGAGCCCATGCCAGGTGCGCCGCACAGTCATGATGAGCATGACTTAGCTCTGTTGTCAGACGGTGTTCGGGAGATCACACCTGTAGCTACTTCGGCCCTCGAGCCGGAGCATATCGCGCCGTCCGTGGACGGGTGGATGGACCCCGCCACGGAGGCCGCACACTCAGCGACGATAGAGCCGAATACTGACTTCACCCGTTATGAGGCATATGTTGCCGGACACTTGGATTCGTCCCCGGCCACGGGCTCTGAACCGCCTGCGTCCGTGCCTATCGAACCTGATTGGGCACCGATGATGGAGTTTTCCTCCGCGGATATCTTTTAGCACTCGCCCCTGGGTGACGTGCTGAATTCATTAAAATCTCTCTCTTTGTCAGGAGACCCTTGGCTGAACTATGTCCGGCTTGAGTGGGAGGCGGACGACGAAGAAATTCGTTCCCCACCCACCACCCACTTAATAGCCACTGTCGACGACTTAACCGACATGCTCGACTTCAGCTCCGAAGACATCGACGGCATGGACGACGATGCAGGAGACGAAGAGGAGCCACCGCCCACAGGGCACTGGACTGCCACCTCATCATACGATATATATACATGGTGGACACCCCCAAAGAAAGCGATGGCAATAAGGCAACGGAGGATAATCCCCCGAGAAGCAATCTAAGAGCCGGCGTCATCGGCGCCGCTCTAAGCCCCGCCAGATCAAAAGCAGCGATACCGGCACGAGAGACAATAACGCTGCGGATAGTGCCGAAGACGAAGACAATCCCCTCCAGCCAGGATTCGAGTGGGAGAATGGGCAAGCCAGCCCTAAGGAACAGGCAGCAGACGGAGAATCATAGGATGACACTTACATGCCCCTCTCCGAAGACGAGGTGCGCCTCGGCGACGAAGAATTTATCGTGCCTGAGGATCCCGTCGAGCAGGAGCGCTTCAAGCGCCGGCTTATAGCCACAACAAAAAGCCTGAGGAAAAAGCAGCAGCAGCTTCAAGCTGATCAAGATCTGCTAGCAGATAGATGGACCGAGGTCCTGGCGGCCGAGGAATACGAACTTGAACGCCCAACCAAGAGTTACCCAAAGCGTAGGTCGCTACCCCAACTCGAGGAGGAAGCATTAAAACCTACACTACCAGCGTATGATGCGGCTGATCGGCCACCTCGTGGCCGAGACAGAGCGGCATATCAGCCCGAAGTCCAGCCCGCACCCCGTCGCCAGTCAAACAAAAACGCCAAGGCCCGGGGAAACACGCAGGACCTGCGAGGCATATTGGAAAACAGACCAGGACATAAAAGATCGGTCTAGGGATCACGGGGGCGCGCCTCAACGCGCGACAACGACCGTCACGCCGGATATACTAAAAGCAAATCCGGCCGGGCCGAACACAGCAGACAAGACTCTTATGAACTGCGTCGTGACACAGCTCGGCACAGAGGCGCCGCACACCCCCTATGCTTCACTGATGAAGTAATGGATCATGAATTCCCAGAAGGGTTTAAACCCATGAACATTGAATCATATGATGGCACTACAGACCCCACGGTATGGATAGAGGATTTCTTCCTCCATATTCACATGGCCCGTGGGGATGATCTACATGCCATCAAGTATCTCCCGCTAAAACTCAAAGGGCCGGCTCGACATTGGCTGAATAGCCTGCCGGCAAATTCCATAGGAAGCTGGGAGAACCTGGCAGACGCATTCCTGGACAACTTCCAGGGCACTTATGTGTGACCACCGGATGCTGACGATTTAAGTCATATAACACAATAGCCCGGAGAGTCAGCCAGGAAATTCTAGACTCGGTTCCTAACTAAGAAGAACCAAATTGTCGACTGTCCGGATACCGAAGCCCTAGCGGCCTTTAAATATAACATCCGTGATGAATGGCTTGCCCGACATCTCGGCCAAGAGAAGCCAAAATCCATGGCAGCCCTCACGACACTTATGACCCGCTTTTGCGCGGGCGAAGATAGCTAGTTGGCCCGTAGCAACAACACAGCAAGCAACCCTGGCACATCAGAGGCCAGAGATAGCAACGGCAAACCCCGACGCAACAAACACAAGCACCTCAAACATGGTGAAAACGCCGAAGATACGACAGTTAATGCCGGATTTAGTGGCTCCAAGTCCGGTCAGCGGAATGGGCCACCCAAAAATGACAATTCGGGTCCGTCCAATCTGGACCGCATACTAGACCGCCCATGCCAAATTCATGGCACCCCAGGAACACCAGCCAATCATACCAACAGAGAATGCTGGGTCTTCAAACAAGCCGGCAGGTCAGGCGCCAAAAACAAAGATAAGGGGTCCCAAAGCGATGATGGTGACGAGGAGCCCAGATCACCTAATACAGGAGGGCAGAAGAAATTTCGCCCACAAATCCAAACGGTGAACATGGTAAACATCATGCACACTCCCAACCCAGACCGGATGCGCACCCTTTGGGATGTCGACTTAACGAAACCAGTCGTCCCATAATATAAACTAGGGCCGATCACCTTCAACTGCACGGATTGTCCGGTCAACGCCAATCAGGGCAATTCGGCCGCACTAGTCCTCGACCCAATAATCGACGGGTTCCACCTCACACGAGTCCTTATGGACGGAGGCAGCAGTCTAAACCTGCTTTACCAGGACACAGTGAGCAAGATGGGCATCGATCATTCGGTGATCAAGCCCACTAAAACCACCTTCAGAGGTATTATACCAGGCATGGAAGCCAGCTGTACAGGCTCCATCGCCCTTGAGGTAGTCTTCGGGTCACCAGACAATTACCGTACCGAAGAGCTAATCTTCGAAATCGTCCCCTTCCGCAGTGATTATCAGGCACTGCTCGGACGAACCGCGTTCACTCGATTCAACGCGGTGCCACATTACGCCTACCGTAAGCTCAAGATGCCCGGTCCGCGCGGCGTCATCACGGTTAAAGGCAAGGCCGAACTTTCCCTCGGCACCAAGGAATATGCCGCTGCTTTAATAGCAGAAGGAACGAGTGGCACCTTCCAATCAGACCTCGAGTCGATGGCCAGGCTCCCGGAAACCGCCAAAGGACTCCGAATTGGATCGTGGCAGGATAGCCCGGCTCGTCCAGGGCTCAATTAAACACTCCGGCGAAGGCCAGGACAGGCCGCATACAGCGGCTCAACCGCTCTCCGGCACACAAACATTTTTCACATTTCCTTTGCAGGTTCGCCTTTGCGCCGACCAGGACTGGCGATATGGAAGCAGCTCGAACACACAAGGGCATCCTTAGATATTCCCCGCAATGACCATCCGACTATACTCTGGATCCGCACACAGCTCCTTTCCCCCTGGTCTCAGCAGGTTCCACAGTCATATCCCCTTTTTATCTCATTACCTGTACTCACACGCATCGACGTACTATTCAAACACAACATATGGATTTATATCTGCTGTTATTTCTTATTGAAATTCTTCTGTCAAGTGGCATCTGTACATCGCGATGTGCCCTAAATATGCCAGGGGCTTCGTTCTACCCATAATACGGCAATAAAGTCCGAACACCTTCATGGAAGTTCGGCACCCCGAACTTATAACATTATATGCATCAGCTCCGAATCATGTCTTGGGTCAAATGTTGGGTTTGCCCGGCTCCCATGTTTTGTTGCCTTACGTTCCGCTATATCGGCTAAGGCGGCATTGGGAGAACTACTGCGATTGTGTCCCAGTTCTTCCGGACGAGCACCTCAGTAGAGAAAGCCGAAAACTGACTGTCATGATACGGCGAGAGCTGGTCAGTTGTTCGAGAGGTTGTAAAATCTTTAAGGATTTCTCCCGCATAATGCCATAACCAATGCAGCGTGCGATGGATCGGTTATTCTTCCGATCAGGTGCTTATAGAGCCCCTCGTGCGGTCTTCCGAACACCAGGGGCTGCGCCTACCCTCCTAAAGCTCCTATGACTAAGTGAGAGTGATAAAGCTCTATAGTCCGATTGCCTGGTTCGTTGTGCTGAACACCTCCTTCAAAGGACCCAAAACTGGGATAAAGAGTGATCAGGTTTCCCGAACACCCCCGTACTTCCTACGTGGGGGCAAAAGCCGATGACTGGCCAACTCTCAAGATAAATATATAAAACGGCCGCGCAGGAGGATAAACTTTCATATAACAGGCAATAAACAATAGAAATGACCTTGTTCAAACATTACAAAGGACAACATGATTTGCATTCATGGAAATATAACGTCCTTGGTGCATAGCTCCGCTGCAAGGTAGGATCCTTTCAGGACACTTTCATAATATAATTCGGGCTTGCGGTGCTCCTTCCCCTCTGGCGGTCCCTCGGTCATCAGCTTTTCAGCATCCATCTTCCCCCAGTGCACCTTTGCGTGGGCGAAGGCCATTCGCGCACCCTCTATACAGACTGACCGCTTGATGACGTCAAGTCGAGGGCGGGCACTTACAAGCCGCTTCACGAGCCCGAAGTAGCTGCTTGGAATCGGCTCGGCGGGCCATAGCCGAATAATCAAATCCTTCATGGCTAGTTCCGCCGCCTTATGTCGTTCGATCAGCTGTTTCAGTTGATCAGCAAAAGGCACCAGATAATTCGGCGCCAGATACTGTGACCAGAAACGCTTATCCGTTGTGTTCCTTTCTTCGGCTCGGTAGAATTGGGCGGCATCCGATATGCTGCGGGGCAGCTCCGCAAATACCCCTGGAGAAATCCGAATTCAAAATAGAAACATGATTTTCTCTTCAAATACTTGCTTTACATGGAAAAAAGCATTACCCGCTGCGATCTTCCTCGCCTCTTGGATCTCCTGCAGCGTGCTTCGGGTTCCCCCCCCCCAGCATCGCTCGCGGCCTGATGAGCCTTGGTGAGTTCGGATTCTGTGGCTGCTCTGTGGCTGCCTTTTCCTCGGCCTCGTGCTTCTCACGAAGAGCCTGCTCTGTGGCTGCCTTTTCCTCGGCCTCGGCCACAGCCTTCTTAAGAGCTTCGACTTCGGTCATCATCCCTAGCGCAAATCATGAAACATATTTTATCATATTGGAAATTCGTCCGCAATAAACGCGAACAGGACCTGCACATACCTTGTTTATCTCCTAATTGCCTTTTTAACTGGCCAAGTTCTTCTTTGGCCCGCTCTAGACTTTCATTCAGTCCGGAGACCTCCGCAGTGTGAGAGGCAGCAGCCGCTACAGACGCCTGCTTATAATAAAGATAAGTGTCATCAAGTGAGTCTTCCTGCAAACATGAATTTGATCCTCTGTCCGGTTCTTTCTTTCACCGAACAGTGTATCAGGGGCTACTATCCATACCACGACACTCTTCGAAATCTCATAAAACATACCTCAAAGCCTTTCATAAGGCTGGTACAGGCTTCATTCAGTCCACTCTCAGTAGACTGAATCTTCTCAATCACCGCACCCATAAGGGCGCGGTGCTCATCGATGATGGAGGCGCGCTTCAGCGCCACCAACAAAGCATCCGGCACCTCTAGTTGGACAGAGGTTGCCAGTAGAACAGGCACGCCCTTTCCAGCCGAGGGAGGCCGCCTGCTTGATTCTGGAGCCGTATTGGTCTCCGGAACTGCGTCCGGCTGAGGGCCGAATTCAATACGGCCCCCGCCGTCGACTCCCATGGGAATCTTCTCCCCCATGTCTCCGGCCCCTGAAGTTTGACCTCCGGGCGCCACCTTCATGATCTTTTCCTCCCCTCCTTGGTCGGGGTCCTTCTGGGACGAAGCCTCGTTGTTATTCACGTACTTGGGGGAAGGGGCCTTCGGGGGCATCCCGCTCTCCATAGCGTCCGAGCTCAGCAAGTCCTCTGATGAGGATCGTTCGATGCGGGACCTCGCCGGACTACAAAAAATATGGCTCGGGTTAAAACACTATGCCATAATGAGTCTGGACGCCTAAACGTGTTCGGATTTTATATACTCACGAGTTTACCAGGGGCTGGGCCCTGGGATCCCACGCCGGGCTGCTGTCGGCGGCGGCATGTAACACCCCAAAAATTTGACCTTGTTTTATAAATTAAAAATTTTGCCAGGAAAATTAAATTTTTATTTTTCTGGATTTCTCCTTTGATTTCAGAACCCCTCTTCTCTTTAATATTGTGGGTTTTACCTCAAGTGGAAACTTTCCAAAATTATTATTGGACTTGTATGCCCTCTTTATAAAAACAATTCTTTATCAGTGGATTTATTTGCATAATTGTTTTTCATGAGCTTTATTCTTTTAAAATGATCTTTCATAAATTTGGAGCCCCTTTTTGCACTACAACCTATTTAAATATTTCTTTAAAAATTCTTCCAAGTGTTTGGAGATGTCAGTAGATGCATATAATTCAACTTTATACTAAAACCCAGTGATGTTCTTTGAAAAATTTGAGTGAATCAACCTCTTTTTCATTCTGGTCCAGTTTTGTGATTTGTACTGCAACCCTATTTTATTTTGCTCTAGTGCCCATGAGCTTATTCCTACTTATAGCCCTCCCTACCAAACCCTTAAGTCCAAGAGATTGGACCCATTGGAGTATTTTTAGTGCATGCAATGATAGTCTTTAGTTTCTGCCCAAAACTGGTTTTCTCAAAAACTTGCACTAACAAATTTCTGTTTTTGCCAAGCTAACCTTACCACTTTCTTTAGCCCCTAAAGAGACTAGGATCTAGGGAGTTTGGCCACCCCAAGAGTTGCCTAGATGCCCATGGCATTCTGTCGAACACCCTGTGTGCAGGAACAGTTTTGGCATGTTTTCTAGTTTGCATTGTGAACTTGAGCCCCTGACCCATCCAGCCTGTCCCCTAACCTCCTAGAACTCCCTAACCCTGGCCTGTTGACTACCAGCATCACCCAAGCTCTCTAGCACGCGCTGGCTTTTCGTTGAACACCTGTTGTGCGTGCTCTAGGCGCGGCCAGAGCGCGCGTTTTGCACGTGCGTGCGCTCGGGTCGCCGCGTCGCACCCCTGGCCCTTGCTCGCCTGCATAGCCACGCCCTGCCCTCGCCCACTCACCAGAACCCTCCAAGCCTCCCTGGCGCCCTACAGCGCCGCCGTCAGGGCTCCCTTGGCGGCACGCCGGCGTCGGCAGCGGGCTCTGCCGTGGACGGCGCCGCCCAAGCCACCCGCGCGCGCCAGCTGCCCCCTGGAATAGCCCGAGCCTATCCTCAAGCCCGTCGACTAGTGCTCGTCGCCGCCATGTCGCCCTGGCCACTACAGAACGGCGACTCGCCGTCGTTCTTATCCACCACCGCGGGAGCCAGCCTCGTTGCGCTATAAAAGGAGGCCCCGAGCCCCTCCGAGCACTCAGGCGACCTCAGGCCTTCCCCCTAGGGCTCCCCTAGCCGCTGATTGACCGGAAGAGGCCATCGTCCCCGTCTCCGGCCAGTTCGGTCGCCGCCACAATCCAGTGCAGTGCGTCGCAACCGGACCCTCCCCCGCCCATCCAATGCCACCAACCGTCTCCCCATAGTCTTGCGGAGCTGCCAAGCGCCTCAGCCTCGACCAAGGACCACCATAGCCCGAAGCCCCCTTTGCTCCCGAACCACCGTCCGCCGCGGAGCTCGCCGCCGGTGACTTCCTCCGTCCCCACCTGCCTAGCGCCCACCGGGAGGACCGCCCTAGACTGGCGGATCCATCCCTGCCCTCGGGGCCCCGTGGGGAGCTGCCGTTCGTCGACGGCGATCGCCGGAGTCCCGCCCCGTTCGGGCAGAGAGAAAGGAGGGAGAGGGGGACTAGTCAAACCTGACCAGTGGGCCCGCTGGACCCACTATCAGTGACCCGCGCGCCCGTCCACTCTGGTTAAGTGAAAGCGCAAAAGTCCCGAGTACGTCTCCTCTGCTTCGAAAGCGTATTTTCCCCGAAACGTTTTCTTTTCTGGTTTTATTTAAAAACAGAACTTTGACTAATCTTTGACTGGCTATATCTTTTTAAAATAAAACTCCAAATGAGTTGATTCTTTTTCCTACCTCTCTCAAATTTCATCTAGTTTATTTTAAGATTTATTTCAAAAATATTTGGGACAACTTTTTGTACTGTTTTTGAAATGTGTGTCATTTGAATATTTCTCAAAATAGGATTTTGGAGAAAAGGCAACCTTCAAAAAGTGCACCCCCACATGCATACACTTGAAGGCAAGCATTCTAAACCCTGGCATAATATTTTTGGATGTTGTTGGTATGGTTACAACATCACCTTGACTTGGAGCATACGCTATTTTATGTGACGATAAAAATCATACGCATGAGTGCATAGAGGAGATTTCTTTGCTCTTATATATGGATGTGCTGGTGATAGTGATCATCCTCATAAGCTTCTCATACACACCGGAAGGAAGTCGGGAAAGTCGCGGTCTTGGGTAGACGCGAGCTTGTCCCTAGTTCCTCGTTGAAGCGAGTATGTCCGGTATGGCATGGTAAGGCTTGATGAGTGGTGAGCTTACCTGTTAATGAAAACATTTCTGTTATGCTAATCATGCAGAGAATACTTGAACCTCCTGAGTCGGCCTAGATCGAGTCTTGTTCCAGTAACCCCCATACTTGCTTCGTACTACCACTTGTCCCTGCCATGGGTAGGGTACGGTTCAGTAAGTTGTCAACCCCTTTCTAGCACACACCGTACAGAGAGGCCGTGATGAGGGTCCCATGGCCATGGATTCAAGCCAGTCATCCGGTCCGGGGGCATGGGTGTTTCGGTTGTAGCCGAAGGGGTAGCTCCCCTAGTTTGCGCGCGGTATAAATTTTGTGATCCCATGCTACGCCGAGGTTGTAGCATCCCCACTTAGAGTTTCGCTTGACAGGTGTCGTGGGTGATTCCAGACACCGGTAAGTTAAGCTGGTGTGTGCAGGTCAGGCGTGTTTTCAATTAAAAGACCGTAG
This sequence comes from Aegilops tauschii subsp. strangulata, assembly GCF_002575655.3. Lineage (NCBI taxonomy): Eukaryota > Viridiplantae > Streptophyta > Magnoliopsida > Poales > Poaceae > Aegilops > Aegilops tauschii. Next base: position 443,137,822 of record NC_053037.3, read on the forward strand.
ACGGAATTAGTCCCGATGGACTAAAGAAATCCGTTACCCGTGGGAAAAGAGTACACCCTCTGCAGAGATTATACATCTATTCGAATAGCCATGTCCATGGTTAAGGACTACAGTCTGGGATGGGTCAAGTGTCGGTCTTAGTGTCGGTCTTCGGAGGAAAAACTGTTAAACCAGAACTTGGATCATGACTTGTGACTTGTGACGATTATGATTACTATTATTATGGACTAACCATTTACATTATTTCAATTATTGAGTATCCCTGGGACGGTTCTACCTCCTGGATACCCACTGCAACTATTCTAATATAAGCCCTTTATGTGGTGTCGCATAGACGCCCGACTGTAACATGCCTGCTATTTCTTCATATTATAAGCCCTTTATGTGGTGTCGCTCAGACGCCCGACTGCGGCATGCTTGTTATTTAATTATCCTTTATAAGCCCTTTATGTGGTGTCGCTCAGACGCCCGACTGCGGTATGCTTGTTATTTAATTATCCTTTATAAGCCCTTTATGCGGTGTCGCTCAGACGCCCGACTGCGGCGTGCTTGTTATTTAATTATTCTTTATAAGCCCTTTATGCGGTGTCGCTCAGACGCCCGACTGCGGCATTGTTAATTTATTTGCCCCCTTTTTCGAGGAGTCATTTCAGACACTCGATCACTGCATTCTATTTCTATATTGCATACTCATATTTTACCCGCAAGCGTACATCATGGACTTCGTATATTTCGTGGCAGACGTTATGATCATAGAATATTTCGGAGCATGTTTTGATATGTTATACCCGTGTTCATAATGTTTGCGAGTACATTCAAAGTACTCACTGGCTTGTCCCTGCCTATTGTCTTGGCCAGATTTCTTGCTTGGAGAGGAACGTTGCGATGACAGCCCCAGAACCTACGCAGTGTTGACAGCAGCCTCGCGAAGATAGGAGTTATCCTGGTCAGCTGTTCTTGTGGGAAATAGAGTCCCATAGACGCAGATGAACCACAACCGCTTCCGCCATCAACCACTAGAAACCAAGTGTTGTACTCATAGGCCACAATGGTCTTGTACTTCGTATTTTGTACTTTGCTTGGAATTCTTGTATCAAGTTGGTACCTCATCAGCTAACAGTAATCCTGGGGCTGGTGAGCCCAAAGGCCATTTTCTGGGAAATTAATATCCCGAAAATCCGGTCCTGACAGACTTGGTATCAGAGCCAGGCTGACCATTGGCTAATCCTATCTTAGCCAGGTCAATAAACCTAGGTTAACCAACCCACCAGATCTTAACCCAACCCCGGCCGAGCTTCTCGTGTAAGATAGCCACACAGTGACCCCGACGCTTTTGGCAGTCGGTGCCCAACCTATCAGCTTAGCCTGTCGATCACGCGCCAGTGACCGACACCTAACTTGTCTCATTCGCAAGCGTGCGAAGGAAGACTCCGCCCCTTTTTCTATAGAAAACGACACGCTAGCCTCAACCCAGCATAGCACAGCCTCTTTCCCAAACCAAGTCACGATGCCTGGCCCCATTGTTCACAATGAGACCACAGCAACCAACCTTGGAGGTTTTGTGACCGCGCTCGCAAACCTCACCCGTCGTGCCTATGCATTAGAAGAGCCCCCAGAATATGTTGTGTACCAAGAACTCATGAGCGGTGAGAGTCGTCAGTTCTGGGCCACTGTACACATTTATGGTAGGGGTCTATCGCCAGAACTCCCCTACAGGTTCACTGGAAGGACCACTCCCTTTGAGCCACAAGCCATCCAACTGGCAGCTCGAGAAGCTATAGTTCAACTCCGGCACTTGTCGCCCAGAGTCAACTGTCGCTCGTTCTACTACTACCCCAGTCGTAACGGGTATGGTAGGCCGCCCCAGGTTGCCAACGGAGATCACGAGACGGATCCTGCACTATTGCATCTGGTGCGCTATGTAAGTGCACTAGAGGAACTGTTCGATCAAATCACCCTTGATCTGATCGCAGCTCGTGGAGAACTATTTCGCCGAGCCCCGGCGAGAGGAGAAGTGGAGACCGACGCCGACAACCCAGTCGTGCTGTTCGGACACCCGATCGAGCCCTTGAGGTCTGCCCTAGCCATCGGCCAAAATGCTTTTGCGTCCCCAGAAGTGCTTCGTTGCCTTTTGGGAACACACTCCAACGGGGTTGTGGCCAACAACCCCCGCGATGGTCATCATCGCTACCCCGACCCTGCAGCCCCTCAACCTCATCCGGCTAATCCGGACGGTGAAACCCGTGGAGAAGCTTCGACGTCCACTAGGCAAGCCCGCTTAGATATTAACGGAGTAGACTAAGTCACTCGAGTAGTAACGAGCCTTATTATTTCTACGCCTTGTAATTGTGTGATTCTGTATCACCATTATTAAAGGATGTCTGCTTGTGCGCCCCAGTACCAGAGACGTTTTCTCAGGACCCTGTCCTTTTGCCGTTTTCATTATAAACGTCATAGCTATGTTTATTTGTGTGTTGCAGCTTATGTTTGTACCCTAAATTCGTGCTATGAGCAAACTCTTGGTTTCAACTAATGGGAGTATTATTTTTTTAAACAACCCTTAGCAAATCTCGAGGACGAGATTTTTCTTAAGGGGGGTAGTCTTGTAACACCCCAAAAATTTGACCTTGTTTTATCAATTAAAAATTTTGCCAGGAAAATTAAATTTTTATTTTTCTGGATTTCTCCTTTGATTTCAGAACCCCTCTTCTCTTTAATATTGTGGGTTTTACCTCAAGTGGAAACTTTCCAAAAGTATTATTGGACTTGTATGCCCTCTTTATAAAAACAATTCTTTATCAGTGGATTTATTTGCATAATTGTTTTTCATGAGCTTTATTCTTTTAAAATGATCTTTCATAAATTTGGAGCCCCTTTTTGCACTACAACCTATTTAAATATTTCTTTAAAAATTCTTCCAAGTGTTTGGAGATGTCAGTAGATGCATATAATTCAACTTTATACTAAAACCCAGTGATGTTCTTTGAAAAATTTGAGTGAATCAACCTCTTTTTCATTCTGGTCCAGTTTTCTGATTTGTACTGCAACCCTATTTTATTTTGCTCTAGTGCCCATGAGCTTTTTCCTACTTATAGCCCTCCCTACCAAACCCTTAAGTCCAGGAGATTGGACCCACTGGAGTATTTTTAGTGCATGCAATGATAGCCTTTAGTTTCTGCCCAAAACTGGTTTTCTCAAAAACTTGCACTAACAAATTTCTGTTTTTGCCAAGCTAACCTTACCACTTTCTTTAGCTCCTAAAGAGACTAGGATCTGGGGAGTTTGGCCACCCCAAGAGTTGCCTAGATGCCCATGGCATTCTGTCGAACACCCTGTGTGCAGGAACAGTTTTGGCATGTTTTCTAGTTTGCATTGTGAACTTGAGCCCCTGACCCATCCAGCATGTCCCCTAACCTCCTAGCTATCCCTAACCCTGGCCTGTTGACTACCAGCATCACCCAAGCTCTCTAGCACGCGTTGGCTTTTCGTCGAACACCTGGTGTGCGTGCTCTAGGCGCGGCCAGAGCGCGCGTTTTGCACGTGCGTGCGCTCGGGTCGCCGCGTCGCACCCCTGACCCTTGCTCGCCTGCAGAGCCACGCCCTGCCCTCGCCCACTCACCAGAACCCTCCAAGCCTCCCTGGCGCCCTACAGCGCCGCCGTCAGGGCTCCCTTGGCGGCATGCCGGCGTCGGCAGCGGGCTCTGCCGTGGACGGCGCCGCCCAAGCCACCCGCGCACGCCAGCTGCCCCCTGGAACAGCCCGAGCCTATCCTCAAGCCCGTCGACTAGTGCTCGTCGCCGCCACGTCGCCCTAGCCACTATAGAACGGCGGCTCGCCGTCGTTCTTATCCACCACCGCGGGAGCCAGCCTTGTTGCGCTATAAAAGGAGGCCCCGAGCCCCTCCGAGCACTCAGGCGACCTCAGGCCTTCCCCCTAGGGCTCCCCTAGCCGCTGATTGACCGAAAGAGGCCATCGTCCCCGTCTCCGGCCAGTTCGGTCGCCGCCACAATCCAGTGCAGTGCGTCGCAACCGGACCCTCCCCCGCCCATCCAACGCCACCAACCGTCTCCCCATAGTCTTGCGGAGCTGCCTAGCGCCTCAGCCTCGACCAAGGACCACCATAGCCCGAAGCCCCCTTTGCTCCCGAACCACCGTCCGCCGCGGAGCTCACCGCCGGTGACTTCCTCCGTCCCCACCTGCCTAGCGCCCACCGGGAGGACTGCCCTAGACGGGCGGATCCATCCCTGCCCTCGGGGCCCCGTGGGGAGCTGCCGTTCGTCGACGGCGATCGCCGAAGTCCCGCCCCGTTCGGGCAGAGAGAAAGGAGGGAGAGGGGGACTAGTCAAACCTGACCAGTGGGCCCGCTGGACCCACTATCAGTGACCCGCGCGCCCGTCCACTCTGGTTAAGTGAAAGCGCAAAAGTCCCGAGTACGTCTCCTCTGCTTCGAAAGCGTATTTTCCCCGAAACGTTTTCTTTTCTGGTTTTATTTAAAAATAGAACTTTGACTAATCTTTGACTGGCTATATCTTTTTAAAATAAAACTCCAAATGAGTTGATTCTTTTTCCTACCTCTCTCAAATTTCATCTAGTTTATTTTAAGATTTATTTCAAAAATATTTGGGACAACTTTTTGTACTGTTTTTGAAATGTGTGTCATTTGAATATTTCTCAAAATAGGATTTTGGAGAAAAGGCAACCTTCAAAAAGTGCACCCCCACATGCATACACTTGAAGGCAAGCATTCTGAACCCTGGCATAATATTTTTGGATGTTGTTGGTATGGTTACAACATCACCTTGACTTGGAGCATACGCTATTTTATGTGACGATAAAAATCATACGCATGAGTGCATAGAGGAGATTTCTTTGCTCTTATATATGGATGTGCTGGTGATAGTGATCATCCTCATAAGCTTCTCATACACACCGGAAGGAAGTCGGGAAAGTCGCGGTCTTGGGTAGACGCGAGCTTGTCCCTAGTTCCTCGTTGAAGCGAGTATGTCCGGTATGGCATGGTAAGGCTTGATGAGTGGTGAGCTTACCTGTTAATGAAAACATTTTTGTTATGCTAATCATGCAGAGAATACTTGAACCTCCTGAGTCGGCCTAGATCGAGTCTTGTTCCAGTAACCCCCATACTTGCTTCGTACTACCACTTGTCCCTGCCATGGGTAGGGTACGGTTCAGTAAGTTGTCAACCCCTTTCTAGCACACACCGTACAGAGAGGCCGTGATGAGGGTCCCATGGCCATGGATTCAAGCCAGTCATCCGGTCCGGGGGCATGGGTGTTTCGGTTGTAGCCGAAGGGGTAGCTCCCCTAGTTTGCGCGCGGTATAAATTTTGTGATCCCATGCTACGCCGAGGTTGTAGCATCCCCACTTAGAGTTTCGCTTGACAGGTGTCGTGGGTGATTCCAGACACCGGTAAGTTAGGCTGGTGTGCAGGTCAGGCGTGTTTTCAATTAAAAGACCGTAGACGGAATTAGTCCCGATGGACTAAAGAAATCCGTTACCCGTGGGAAAAGAGTACACCCTCTGCAGAGATTATACATCTATTCGAATAGCCATGTCCATGGTTAAGGACTACAGTCTGGGATGGGTCAAGTGTCGGTCTTAGTGTCGGTCTTCGGAGGAAAAACTGTTAAACCAGAACTTGGATCATGACTTGTGACTTGTGACGATTATGATTACTATTATTATGGACTAACCATTTACATTATTTCAATTATTGAGTATCCCTGGGACGGTTCTACCTCCTGGATACCCACTGCAACTATTCTAATATAAGCCCTTTATGTGGTGTCGCATAGACGCCCGACTGTGACATGCCTGCTATTTCTTCATATTATAAGCCCTTTATGTGGTGTCGCTCAGACGCCCGACTGCGGCATGCTTGTTATTTAATTATCCTTTATAAGCCCTTTATGTGGTGTCGCTCAGACGCCCGACTGCGGCATGCTTGTTATTTAATTATCCTTTATAAGCCCTTTATGCGGTGTCGCTCAGACGCCCGACTGCGGCGTGCTTGTTATTTAATTATTCTTTATAAGCCCTTTATGCGGTGTCGCTCAGACGCCCGACTGCGGCATTGTTAATTTATTTGCCCCCTTTTTCGAGGAGTCATTTCAGACACTCGATCACTGCATTCTATTTCTATATTGCATACTCATATTTTACCCGCAGGCGTACATCATGGACTTCGTATATTTCGTGGCAGACGTTATGATCATAGAATATTTCGGAGCATGTTTTGATATGTTATACCCGTGTTCATAATGTTTGCGAGTACATTCAAAGTACTCACTGGCTTGTCCCTGGCTATTGTCTTGGCCAGATTTCTTGCTTGGAGAGGAACGTTGCGATGACAGCCCCGGAACCTACGCAGTGTTGATAGCAGCCTCGCGAAGATAGGAGTTATCCTGGTCAGCTGTTCTTGTGGGAAATGGAGTCCCATAGACGCAAATGAACCACAACCGCTTCCGCCATCAACCACTAGAAACCAAGTGTTGTACTCATAGGCCACAATGGTCTTGTACTTCGTATTTTGTACTTTGCTTGGAATTCTTGTATCAAGTTGGTACCTCATCAGCTAACAGTAATCCTGGGGCTGGTGAGCACAAAGGCCATTTTCTGGGAAATTAATATCCCAAAAATCCGGTCCTGACACGGCAGTGGACTCTTCAGGAAGAGGAGCTTTTCCCCTTTTAGGCGACTCTGCCTCCAAGTATACGGAGGCCGTCCTCTCCTTTCTTTCCCCCGCTGGGGACTTGTCTTCCTCCTCCCCCTTGTCCTCTTCGGAGGAAGAACGGGCATTGGAGCCTTCGGATATTGTGTCCGAAGTGCCGCGACGACGAAGGCCGTCCCGGGTTTTCTTGGCTTCCTTCTCGGTCTTCTTCTTCGGCGCCTTGTAAGGCGCCGGGACCAGCATCCTCGTCAGGAGTGGGCCGGCCGGTTCTTCGGGCAGCGGGGCCGGGCAGTAGATCCGCTCCGCCTTCTTCGTCCAGCCCTAGGAGAGTTGTGGAAAACACATTAAGCATTTCCCTTGGGTTATGCGGATAAAACGTATGATGACTTACCGAGCTTGCAGGGCGGGACAGTTGGTACCCGCAGTCCTCGGCCAAGTCCGTCCATGATTTGCCGGACTTGAAAAGCACCCTCCAGATGTCTTTGTGCGAGGAGCCAAAGAGCTCTCGCAGGGTCTGGTGCTTGGCCGGATCGAATTCCCATAGATTGCATGTCCGGTGTTGACAAGGCAGGATCCGGTGAACTAACATCACCTGGACTACATTGACAAGTTCGATGTTTTTTTCTTCCATATCCTTAACGCGCGTCTGCAGCGCCGACAGTTCGTCGGACGAAGACCAGTCCAGGCCCTTCTTGGGCCAGGACGTAAGCCGCAGAGGGGCTCCGGATTGAAACTCGGGAGCGGCGGCCCATTCCGTGCCGCGCGACTCAGTGATGTAAAACCACTGCTGTTGCCACTCTTTGACGGAATCATTAAAAGTACCTATTGGCCATGTCACGTTGGGCATCTTGCTCACCATAGCACCCCCGCACTCGGCGTGCTCGCCACTCACCACCTTGGGTTTCACGTTAAAGATCTTCAGCCATAAGCCGAAGTGTGGCGAGATGCGGAGAAAAGCCTCGCACAAGACGATGAATGTCGAGATGTTGAGGAAGGAATTGGGGGATAGATCATGGAAATCGATCCCATAATAATACATGATGCCGCGAACGAACGGGGGAAACCCTAGCCCGCGGACAAAATGAGGAAGGAACACAACCCTATCGTGGGGTTCCGGAGTAGGGACAATCTGTCCCGCCGTCGGGAGGCGGTGGCTGATTTTCTTGGCCAGGTACCCGGCCTCCCGAAGCTTTTTGATATCCTTCTCCCGGACGGTAGAGGCCATCCACTTGCCTCCTGCTCCGGATCCGGACATTTTCGGAAGGCCTTTGTGGGCGCAGAAGACGTACGCTTGGGCGCTGGAGCTCGAGCGAAGGGGAATGAATCAGGAAGGAGAAATCGTGGGTATGAAAGGGAGTCCTTATCCCCTTATAAAGGCAGCAGGGATTCTGCGCCTCCCCACTTGCCTGGTAAACTCGTTTATTCCCCAAGCGCCGTGATTAATGGCGCGGTTGGGTTACCCACACCCGTATTGATGAGTATCCCATGATAAGGGGACACAATCTCTGCTTCGACAAGGCGTGCCAAGAAAACCGCCTCGCAATATGTGTGAAAAACGGTTCGAATAATGACCGGGCCATGGCGTGATGTCATGTTATGAAGTTGTCAGCAGATTAGATTTGTGGGAATGTTATACTCTCTACGGTGGTATGTGGAATTTGTTTTGCAGAGCCGGACACGATCCTTGTGTTCAAAATCTTTTATGGAGTATTCGGAGGAAGAACCCGCCTTGCAATGCCGAAGACGATCTGCGCGTCGGACTCATCGTCATTGAAGCCTGGTTCAGGGGCTACTGAGGGAGTCCTGGATTAGGGGATCCTCGGACAGCTGGACTATATACTTTGGCCGGACTGTTGGACTATGAAGATACAAGATTGAAGACTTCGTCCCGTGTCCGGGTGGGACTCTCCTTTGCGTGGAAGGCAAGCTTGGCAATTCGGGTATGTAGATCTCCTCCCTTGTAACCGACTCTGTGTAACCCTAGCCCCCTCCGGTGTCTATATAAACCGGAGGGTGTAGTCTGTAGGACAACAACAATCATAATCATAGGCTAGCTTCTAGGGTTTAGCCTCTACGATCTCGTGGTAGATCAACTCTTGTAATACTCATATCATCAAGATCAATCAAGCAGGAAGTAGGGTATTACCTCCATCGAGAGGGCCCGAACCTGGGTAAACATCGTGTCCCCCGCCTCCTGTTACCATCCGCCTTAGACGCACAGTTCGGGACCCCCTACCCGAGATCCGCCGGTTTTGACACCGACAGTTCCCTCTCAGAACCACGAGCCTTCTTGAGAGAAGCTTCGGTTTGCAAGAAGCTTATACCTAAACTTGTTCCTATTCGGCCAATTTTTTTACCACAGCATGGTAGTACATGACATGACACCATGCCGAGTTTCATGATTTTTCACGTGTGTTTTGGATTTACAAGAATTTTAAAACCAAGTTTCTCAATGTTCTCGGCCAAGCCACGATGCCAAGATGTTTGAATTTCATTCCCAATTCTTGCATGGGACCTAGAAATTCACCCGAGGACACACATGTGATTTTTCAACCAACTTTGGTGCACGGGAGCATGTGCTTGTAGTTCAAATTTGAATTATGCACATTAAATGACCAGCAACTCAATTAATGTATAAAAAAGGCCAAACGAACCCGGAATAATTCCAAAATTTAACAAGGCACTCATGTAGTTCTATGTTGCCTCTGTAAAGAAACTCAAGGGGGGCAGCGTATATCGTTCTGCACAAAAAGGTGACACGTTCCCTCTCAGAACCATGAGCCTTCTTGAGAGAAGCTCCGGTTTGCAAGAGGCTTATACCAAAACTTGTTCCTATTCGGCCATTTTTTTACCACAACATGGTAGTACCATGACATGACACCATGCCAAGTTTCATGATTTCCAGGCGAGTTTTGGATTTACATGAATTTTAAAACCAAGTTTCTCGATGTTCTCGGCCGAGTCACGATGCCAAGATGTTTGAATTTGATTCCCATTTCTTGCATGGGACCTAGAAATTCACCCAAGGACACACATGTGATTTTTCAACCAACTTTGGTGCACCGGAGCATGTGCTTGCAGTTCAAATTTGGATTATGCACATTAAATGTCCAAAAACTCAATTAATGTATAAAAAAGGCCAAACGAACCTGGAATAATTTCAAAATTTAACAAGGCACTCATATAGTTCTATGTTGCCTCTGTAAAGAAAATCACGGGGGAGGCAGCGTATATCTTTTCGCACACAAAGGTGACACATTCCCTCTCGGAACCACGAGGCTTGTTGGGAGAATCTCCGGTTTTGCAAGAAGCTTATACCAAAACTTGTCCCAATTCAGCCAAAAAATATACATATGAAAACAGGGTTTAGATTATCCCGAACATCTCGCTACCTAGACCAATATACTCTTATTTGAATTCAACATAAAATGGATACAAATATTTGAATTGGAGATTGTATGGTACATGTAGTTCATAGTGAAATATGATTACTGCTATATGCATTTTTTTGTTATCAAGATAATATTTAAATGATTGTATAACTTGACAATAATCGTATTCAAATAAGGAAAATTGATTCAAATTTAGTCCATATAGACAACAATATATATGTTCATAGGGTGGAGTAAAATGTTCATATATGATGGAAGATCAAAATGTAGGACTACATCCATTATACAACGCAAGGTCACCTAACGATATATTCGAATTCAACATAACGTGTGTCGGGTGGTTGGTGCGACATATGCCAACGGATGGCTTATCATTGTGGGTGCCAATAAGACATCGCCGGTGCCTGGAAATGGGATGAGGCGAAGACATGCACGCCGGCGGATCTTACCCAGGTTTGGGGCTCTCCGAGGAGATAACACCCCTAGTCCTGCTCTGCGGGGTCTCCGCATGATCACTAGATCGAGGAAAGGTAGCTACAATCGCTCCTAGAGCTGTTGGGTTCAAGGGAGAAGAAGAACAAGACTAGCTCTTGCTTCTCTCTATCTCTATGGTGTGTGTGCTGTGTTCAGAAGCTAACCCTTTGCATGGGTGCCCCGGGGGGTTTATATAGGCCTACCCCCCGGGGGTACAATTGTAATCCGGCTGGGCTCTGGTCCCAGCCGTCAGTGTCTACACTCGCCGGCTTCTCCGCCGGCTGTTGGGGCCCGCCGACTGGTGGGTCCCGCCGGCTGCCGGCTTCTTGGCCGACAGGCCGGCCCCACCGCCTAGGGTCTTGTCGGCGGCTGCTTACTGTAGCCTCGCCTCTGATGACGAGGGCTTTGTCGAGGTAAGCGTGGCTACAGTGGGCCGCCTCGGGGGCTCTCACTGTAGCCTTACCTCGTCTTGTCTCCTTAATGGGGCTCCTGCTTCGAGGAAGGGAGTAGCCGGCTTCTGGGGGCCGGCTACACCCCCGTCCGACTGGGGGAGGCCGGGCCGCCTTTGCGTCTCTCTCTGGCAGAAGGGGCCCGCCGCCCGCGGGCCGTACTGGAGTCGGTCGTGGATGACGTTGGGGCTAGCATGGCTACAGTGCCGAGCCGAACGGGAGACGTCCATCCCGTACGGCCTCCTCTGGCCATGCCTGCCTCGGGCCTCGGGGGTAGTGGTCCGCACTGTGGCCACACCCCGTCTTGTCACCGTTATGTGGGTGTAGCTTTGGTGGTTGTGGTCTCGGCCGGCTTCTTGGAGTCGGCGTTCTTCTTGGCCGGCTTCTTGGAGTCGGCCACCCCGTAGTCGTCCTGGGGAGGGGTTGCTGAGGCTGGGTCGCCTTCCGGGAGTCGGCTTCAGAGGTAGCCGGCCAGGGAAGGCGGCCCAATGCTTGGAGTGCTTGGAGGCCTGTAGGCCTGATAATTTTTTTAGAAGAACCAGGGGCAGTCGGTTAGGCTACCCGTGGCCATTTACTCCGACAGTAGTCCCCGAAGCTGATTGGGCTTCGAGGTGGAGTAGGGGTTGAGAAGCTCGATCAGCTTCCTATCTTGACAAGTCGGCAGCTGGGAGCCGGCTTTGGTTAGGCGTGCCGCCTTGGTCGAAAACTCCGGGGTCGGAGGGCGGGAGCTCGCTAGTGTGTGCTCCGGGCCGCGGGCCGGCCACTTGCCGTCTGCGAACCACGTGGCCTCCCTCGGCCAGAAAGCCTGCCAGCCCACGCGCGTGACGGGACGTCGCCGCAGGGCAGGGGCCCGCCAAGTCCGCGCCCGGGCCCAGGCGCGGATTCTCTGTAACCCGAAACCGCCCGCACGTCTCCTTGCGGCAGTTTCGGCTCGCCTTTAGGGCGCAATAATCGCGGGGCGTGGGGGGAATGGGTGCAGTTCATCCCACGTCTCCCCCCACGTCCGACCTCTTCGGCCTCGCCTCGCGAAGCTATAAGTAGGGGGAGGTGGAGGGCGGCATACCCTCGCACGCTCCTCCTACTTCCACCATCTTCTTCGCTCGCCGTTTCTTGCAACAGCGCCTCGCCGCCGCGCTCTTCCACCGCACGTTCCTCCGCCGCCGCGCTAGTTTTCGCCATGCCTCCCGCCACGGAGCAGTATGGCGGGGATTGGGACGGCTCCAACGTCCACGAAGATCACGTCGAGTTCCTCCGCAATACACGGCGGCTGCCCGGCGCGGACAAGGTGGAGGTCCGTCTTGCGCCGGCGAGGGAAATTACGCCGGAGCCGCGGGAGGGCGAGCGGGTGGTCTTCCGCTCGCATTTCTTGCGCGGCATCGGCCTACCAGTGAGCGCCTTCTTCCGCTCCTGGCTTGATTTCTACCAGCTCCAGCCGCACCACCTCACCCCAAACACGGTGGTGCTGCTGTCCGCCTTCGTCACCCTGTGCGAGGGCTACCTCGGCGTCCTCCCTACCCTCGAGCTCTGGGGGGAGTTCTTCCAGTCCAAGCTGGGCACGCGCATGCAGGGCGTGCCAGCTCAGACTGGCGCCTTCATCGCGTCGCGGAGGTCCGTCGCCGACAACCCCTTCCCCGTCATCACGCTGATCCAATCGGTGAAGAAGTGGCAAAAGTCGTACTTCTACGTGCGGAACATCGCCCCGCGGGGCGACTACATCAACCTGCCGGCTTACGTGGTCGGCCCACCGGCGGGCAGGCGGCCCCAGTGGTCCTTCCGGGCCGTGACTCTGACCCCGGCCGGGTCCGCCGCCGTCGCCCGAGTGCGAGAGCTGACCCAGTCGGAGGGCTTGACGGGGCCCGACCTGCTGGCCGCATTCGTCACGCGCCGGGTTCTTCCGCTCCAGAGTCGGCCTCATCTGATCTGTCAGATGAGCGGCCAGCTCGATCCGAGCCAAATGTGCACCAAGGAGATGCCGCGCGAGGAGGTCGCCTATATGGTGAACTACCTTGCGAACTGCGAACTCACCGAAGAGTGGCAGTTCGGCAAGCAGCCATATAGCCGAGCCAATCCGCCGCCTACCGTATGTTCTCCTTGTCTCTTTTTCTTTCTCTTTGCTTTGTTGTCGAGTTCCTCTTGGCCGACTCTAACTTAGTCGGTTTGTTTTTCGACAGAGCCCTCTTCTTCGCCCGGCCGGCGGGTCAGACGTGGAGCGTCGATTCGTCCCCGACCGGACCGAACACGATCTGGAGGACCCCGACTTGGGGGCGGCCGGTATGGACGACAACGTCGAGCCGGGTGGTGGCCAAGCCGGCGGCGAAGCAGGCGGCCCCGGGCTCGGAGTCACCTTCGACGACTGGCCGGACGACGATGAGGCTGAGGTCGCCCTGCGTCGCCAGCCGGCATCTGGACGCGGCGCGGGTTCCTCCACTGCACCTCCTGCTCGGGGCAGAGGGCAAAAGCGTCGCGCCGCCCAGGGTTTGTTCGGCAGTCGGACGAAGAAGCCCAGGGGCGGGGCGGCGGCAACCAGGCGGGAGGAGGCGGCCGCGAAGGCGGCTCGCTTCCGCAAGACGGTGAAGCAGCCGCAGACCGTGTCGGTGTAAGTTCGAATTTTTTGTATACTCTTTTTCTTTCTTTTCTCTGGTGGTTCCTGAACCCTTGTCTTTTTTCTCCAAACGATCAGAGCTCCGTTGTCGCTTGAGCAAGCGGCTGCCGCCTCCGTCGTCGAGTCGCCGAGGGGGTCTGGGAGCACCACTCGCCGCGTGGACCCCCGGGCCGACCTTCAGGAAGCGACAGAACGGAACGCGCGGGAGGCGTGGGCGGAGCGGGAGGCGCGAGAGGCGGAGGCACGGAAGGCGGCCGCCGCTCAGGCGGCACAGGAGGAGGAGGCGGGGAAGGTGCTCGCTAACGCCGCTGCCAGGGCCCAAGCGGAGGCTGCGGCCACGGCGGCGGCGGGGGAGGTTTTGATGGTCACCCCGCTGCGCGTCATGGCGCCTGGGGACGTGGAGCCCTCGCCAGAGGGAGCCAGCGGCGACCAGCCAGGGCTGGGGAGAGACGACGACGTCATCATCCTGGAGAGGGCGCCGGTGCCGACCCCACCAACTGGGGCGGCTCAAGGCGGCCGGCCTGATCAGCCGCCTGCGCAGTCGGCGGGGGGCGAGCCGGCCACGAGGACTGAGATGGCGGTCCGGATGCCGCCGAGCCGGCGCGCGGGGAAGGCTGCGTCGGAGCCACAGAAAGCCGCGTCGGAGCCGCAGCCGGCCGTGGGCTCCAGCTCGTCAGCCCAGGATGCGGAGGCGGCCAGCGCTACCTCGGGGTGGACGCCAGGCGGAGGGACGGCCGTGATGAACGTGGCTGCGCAGGATGTCCGGACCCGGCTCCAGGGCCAAGCTGCGGCGCTGAGGCAGTTCACCGACGAGTTCCTCGCGACGCGGGCGGCCATTCGGGTTAGTCTTCCCATCTTGCTTCTTCTTGACTTTGATTTCTTCTGTGAGGGCGCGTCAGCGCACCCACTGGGTGTGGTCCCCGAGTTCCGAGTCGGCTGCTGAGCAGGCGGCTTGGAACTTCTTGGTGGATTTGTCTTTGCTATTCTTGCTCTTACTTCGAACTTCTGTCTATCTTGCAGGATTACCACAATCTTCGTGCGGCCGCCTTCAACTCCCAGGCTCGGGAGCTGACCCAGAAGACCGCCGACCTTACTGAGAGCCGAGGTACGTGCTTTGTTCTTTATCTCATGTGGGGGCTCGTCAGCGCACCCACTGGGTGTAGTCCCCGAGATTCGGGCCGACTGCTGAGCAGTCGGGTCGGATCTTCCTTGACGACTTCTTCTTACTGTTCTTTCTTTTTCTGCCGTCTCTGCAGCGGCCAACGCCAGTCTGAGGGCACAGCTGGGAGAGTCTCAGACTTCCCTTCATGCCAAGGATGCCGAGCTCGCCGCCTTGGTGCAGGAACGCGACCGCCTGGCCAAGAAGTTGGCCGACCAGGAGGAAGGCCACAAGGCGGCACTGAAGGCTGTGCAGGACCGCGAAGCCGCTCTCCAGGCCGAGTATGAGACGGAGGCGGCTGGCTGGGCTGAGGCCAGGCAGACTCTGATCTCTGGCTATGGCCAGATCGAAGATCTGGTTGACGGTAAGCCGCCTACCTCTTCGTCCTTTCTTGCCATCTGCCACTTTGGCTCTTTTTCTGATTTGGTGCTCTTTTCTCCTTTTCTTCTTCTTTCTTGCGCAGAATATTTCCCTGGCTATTCTACTGCCGCCAACCAGACCGTCGAGGCCCGTCGCCAAGCGCGAAGGCAGGCTGGCTTTGAGATCTCGCCAACCGCCGGCCGTTCGCTGGAGGAGCAGCTCTTGGCGATCCAGGCCCGCATCCAGCCGGCTCACCGACTGCTCCTTCGGCTTCAGCGTGCCGGGGCGCAAGTCTTGGCCACCCTCTGGCCCGGCCAAGTGGTTCCTCACACCCCCAGTCGGACTACCGACTGGCTGGAGGTGGCAGTCGGCCGCTTCGAGGCTTGGAAGGCCTCGGCGGCTCGCTCCGGCGCCAGGCGGGCGCTGGAGTTCGTCAAGGCCTGGTATCCCGGCCTGAGCCTGGATCAGCTGGCTACCTGGCGGCAGCAAGCCGACACGGAGGTGGAGCCGGCGCGGCCGGCTATCATCCGGCGGGCTTCGGCGATCGCCGACACCGACACCAGCGTCTTCGCCCCCGAGGTAGACGACAACGGTGTCGCCCAGCCGGAGGAGTGGTTCGGGCTGAACCCGGCAGACGGTGAAGACTCGGCGGAGGAGATCGACTCCAGCGACGAGGGCGAAGAGGAGGAGGAGGAGGGTGAAGACGTCGAGCCGGCTGGTGGAGCAGCCGACCAGCCTCAGCCTGATCGCACCTCCAGCACTACGTCGCGTGCGAGTGCATCGCCTGCCGCTGGTGGTGGCCAAGCCGAGACCCGCTAGGCGGCCACTCCTTCAGCCGGCGGGGCCGTCTCCACCGACCAGCTCGGCCACCGCGCCGCGCCCTAGTCTGCCATCTTTTGTTTTCCTGTCTTGTTACTTTTGGAACAATGTTTGGTTAAGTCTGCACAATTCCACCCACTAGGTGTATTCGAACTTATGTCTGTTGCCGGCCTGTTGGGGGCTTTATGTATATATAGCTTATGCATGCATTTGGCCTTTCCTTGTACTTTGCTTTTTATCCTTCCGCTTTTTCCTTTGCCGCCCTCCCTTGGTTGCCGCCTCCCCAGTCCAACAGTTGCTCTGCAATCTGTAGCTGGAGGAGTGCTTGGCCGATTAGGGGGGGAGTACTCTAGGTTTGCTGGACTAAAGCTAAGTGTTTAGGAAGCCGGCCAGCCGGCTGTTCTGACAGCCGACAGGCGTGTTTGGAGGCCGTCCTTTTGCTATATAAGTTCGTTGGTCCTTAGCCGTTTTTCGTGTGGGCATCCTTTCTGCCTTGCCTCTTGCTAGTCGGACAGTCGGTTCTTCGAGCTGTGACTTTCAACAAGAGAGGACTCGGGAGCCGGCACACTACTTTTCTGACTTCAGGTAGAACTTTTAATATAGCTTAAGGCGGCCAGTCCCCGGGCCGACTAGTCGAACCCGGTGCCAGACAAGAAATCAAATGTAATAATACATTCATGGATATGACGCTTGTCATTCATAGATAAACAAAGGCAGTCCCCGAGTACTGTTCGGGGGGCCTGTTGGTTTGTACTTAATACAAAAGGGGTAGCATGATACATACCGCTTTCAACTGTAAAATCGTCTTAGGAGGTTTGCGTTCCATGGTCGCTCTGACTCCTTGCCGGAGTCGTCTCTCTTGCGTGCTCTTGGTTTTTGTGCGTCGATCAAGTAGTAGGAGTCGTTGCCGAGTGCCTTGCTGACGATGAAGGGGCCTTCCCAAGGGGCCGAGAGCTTGTGCTGGCCGGCTGTTCGCTGGATCAGCCAGAGCACAAGGTCGCCCTCTTGGAAGGATCTTGGCTTGACCTTGCGGTTGTAGTAGCGACGCAGCCCTTGCTGGTAGATGGCGGACCGGCTGAGTGCTAGCAGCCGGCCTTCTTCCAGTAGGTCCATGCCGTCTTCTCTTGCTTCTTTGGCCTCCTCCTCCGTGTACATGGTGATCCGAGGCGAGTCGAACTCGATGTCTGTTGGGATGACAGCCTCGGCACCGTACACGAGGAAAAATGGAGTGAAGCCGGTTGACTTGTTGGGTGTAGTGCGCAGACTCCAGAGGACAGCCGGCAGCTCATCAAGCCAGCAGCCGGCCAATCGCTCCAGTGGTACAACCAGTCGGGGCTTGATGCCGGAGAGGATGAGTCCATTTGCTCGCTCGACCTGGCCGTTTGACTGCGGGTGGGCAACGGACGCTAGGTCCAGTCGGATGCCCTGCGTCACGTAGAAACGTGCTAGTGCTCCTTTGGCGAAGTTCGTGCCGTTGTCGGTGATGATGCTGTGCGGCACACCGTACCGAGTAGTGATGTCAGTGATGAATGTCACGGCAGTCGGCCCGTTCAGCTTCTTAATCGGCTTTGCTTCGATCCACTTTGTGAACTTGTCCACAGCAACGAGTAGATGTGTCAGGCCGCCGCGGGCTGTCTTGAAAGGGCCCACCATGTCCAGTCCCCAGACGGCAAAGGGCCAGGTGAGGGGAATGGTCTTGAGTGCAGAAGCCGGCAGGTGTTGCTTGGAACTAAAAACTTGGCATCCTGTGCAGCTCTTGACTATTTCTTTAGCATCCTCCAAGGCAGTCGGCCAGAAGAAACCATGGCGGAAAGCCTTGGCCATGAGTGATCTTGAGGCTGCGTGGTGGCCGCATTCGCCTTGGTGGATGTCTTTGAGGATTGCCACTCCTTTTTCTGGCTCGACGCGGCGCTGGAAGACCCCAGTGACGCTGCGCTTCATAAGCTCTCTGTTGATTATTGTATATGCTGCAGCTCGTCGTTGCACCAGTCTCGCTGAGATCTCATCAGCCGGCAGCTCTCTGCTGACTAGGAACTTGAGGATGGGCTGGGCCCATGACGAAGCTGTGACTTCTTCTTCTGTTAATGTAGCCACCATGACTCGGGTGGGTGGGTTGGGTGGCATGGAGTTGGAGTCGGCCACCGCTTCTTGTGTCGTTGCAGTCCCCGGGCCGACTGCTGCAGTCCCCGGGCCGGGTTCTGAAGTCCTCGGGCCGGGTGCGACTACGGCAGTCTCCGGGCCAGTTGTCGAAGTCCCCGTGCCGCCTGCGGGGTTTCTCCAGTCGGATCCGGCTGTATCTGGCGCAGGCGGTACGAAGATGGAATCCGACTCTGGAGACGACTTGATGGACGGCTTGAGGAGGCGCTGGAGGGAGACGCCAGTCGGTATGGCCTGTCGGGTGGAGCCGATCCGTGCTAGGGCATCTGCTTGGTCGTTGTCGGCCCTTGGCACGTGGAGGAACTCGCACCCCTCGAAGTATCCGCTCATCTACTGGACGAGGAATCGATAGCTCGCCATGTTCGCGTCCTTGGCATCCCAGTCGCCAGACGATTGCTGGACCACCAAGTCTGAGTCGCCGTAGCACAGGATCCGGCGTATGCCGAGCTCTTTGGCTAGCCGGAGCCCATGTACGAGCGCCTCGTACTCGGCCACGTTGTTGGAGGCGGCGAAGTGGATCTGCAGCGTGTACTTGAGCTTGTCGCCTTTGGGAGAGGTGAGGACGATGCCGGCTCCCAAGCCGGTGCGCATCTTGGACCTGTCAAAGTGCATCCGCCAATGGGTAGAGTCGGGAGCCGGCGGTAGGTACTGGGTCTCGGCCCAGTCGACGAGAAAGTCGGCCAATGCTTGCGACTTGATGGCGGTGCGGGGTTGGTAGAAGATTGTGTAGGGCGCCAATGCAATGGCCCATTTGGCCACCCGGCCGGATGCATCCCGGCTGCCTATGATCTCGGCGAGCGGGGCAGTGCACACGACCGTGATGGGGTGCTCTTGGAAGTAGGGCTTCAGTTTCTTGGCAGCAAAGTACACCCCATAGCACATCTTCTGGTAGTGCAGGTAGTTTTGCTTTGAGCTGGATAGCACTTCGCTGAGATAGTACACCGGCCTCTGGACTAGCTGGGCTCGGCCTTCTTCCGGGCGCTGGACCACAACAACAGTGATGACGACTCGGCTAGTCGCGGCGATGTAGAGGAGCATGGGCTCCTTCTCAGTCGGTGCTGCCAGGACAGGCGGAGTGGTCAGCATTTTCTTCAACTCATGGAAGGCTTGGTCGGCTTGGTCGTTCCACTCGAAGTGAGTGGACTTCTTCATGAGTCGGTACAGGGGGAGAGCCTTCTCTCCTAGTCGGCTGATAAAACGATTCAGGGAGGCTAAGCAGCCAGTGAACTTCTGCACATCTCGCAGCTTGGTGGGAATCTCCATCCTCTCGATGGCCTTGATCTTGACGGGGTTGCACTCAATGCCGCGTTCGGAGACCAGGAAGCCTAGTAGCTGGCCGGCTGGTACTCCGAACACGCACTTCTCGGGGTTGAGCTTGATTTGGAATCGGCGCAAGTTGGCGAATGTTTCTTTCAGGTCTTCCAGCAGGGTGCCGCGCTTCTCTGTCTTCACCACAATGTCGTCTACATAGACGTGGGCATTTCTGCCGAGTTGTTTCAAGAGACATTTCTGCATGCAACGCTGAAAAGTGGCACCGGCATTTCTCAAGCCGAATGTCATAGTCAGGTAGCAGAAAGCTCCAAAGGGTGTGATGAAGGCAGTCTTCAGGCGGTCAGCTGGGTCCAACTTGATCTGATGGTACCCTGAGTACGCATCCAAAAAACTTAACAGCTCGCATCCGGCTGTGGAGTCTATCACTTGGTCAATCCGTGGCAGAGCAAACAGATCCTTTGGGCAGGCCTTGTTCAGACTGGTGTATTCTATACACATACGCCACTTGTTATTCTTCTTCAGAACCAGAACTGGGTTGGCAAGCCATTCTGGAAAGAACACTTCCATGATAAAGCCAGCGGCAAGGAGCTGGGCTATCTCTTCTCCCACAATTCTTCGCTTCTCTTCTGACAGTCGGCGGAGGGGTTGCTTGACCGGCTTCGCATCAGCTCGGACATGTAGCTTGTGCTCGGCGAAATCCTTCGAGACACCCGGCATGTCCTTTGGGGACCATGCAAAAATGTCTCGATTCTCACGGAGGAAGTCGACGAGCTCGCCTTCCTATTTACTGTCCAAGTTCGCCCCAATGACAGCGAACCTCTCCGGGTTCTCCGGGTCCAGAGGTATCTTCTTCGTCTCTTTGGCAGGCTGGAAGGAGCCCTGCGCATCACAATCCTTGGGGTTGGGGGACAAGGCCGGCTGCTTGCCAGCCATGGCCACAACCCGTTCCAACATCTTCTTCTCTTCTGCCACCACGAGGGACTCGGCCAGCCGGCTACTGGCCATGGCGCACTCGATGGACTTCTTGTAGTCGCCGGCTACCGTGATGATACCCTTCGAGCTCGGCATCTTCATCTTTAGGTAGGCGTAGTGGGGTACAGCCATGAACTTGGCCAGGGCAGGTCGGCCAAGCAGTGCATGATAGGGGCTCTCCAAATCCACCACCTCGAACCATATTGCTTCTCGGCGGAAATGATCTTTGTCTCCGAAGAGAACATCCATTTTGATCTTGCCGATTGGGGAGCAAGACAGGCTGGGGACAATACCATGGAAGACGGTGCGGCTCGGCATGAGCTGCTTCGCTTTGATGTTCAGCTTCTCCATGGTATCGCGGTACAGTATGTTGATACTATTGGGGAACGTAGCAGAAATTCAAAATTTTCTACGCATCACCAAGATCAATCTATGGAGTAATCTAGCAACGAGGGGAAGGGGAGTGCATCTACATACCATTGTAGATCGCGATGCGGAATCGTTGCAAGAACGCGGATGAGGGAGTCGTACTTGTAGCGATTCAGATCGCGGTTGATTCCGATCTAAGCACCGAAGAACGGTGCCTCCGCGTTCAACACACGTGCAGCCCGGTGACGTCTCCCACGCCTTGATCCAGCAAGGAGAGAGGGAGAGGTTGGGGAAGACTCCATCCAGCAGCAGCACGACGGCGTGGTGGTGATGGAGGAGCGTGGCAATCCCGCAGGGCTTCGCCAAGCACCGCGGGAGAGGAGGAGGAGGAGAGGGGTAGGGCTGCGCCGAAAGAGAGACATTCTCCTGTGTCTTGGGCAGCCCAAACCTCAACTATATATAGGGGGGAGGGGGCTGCGCCCCCCTCTAGGGTTCCCACCCCAAGAGGAGGCGGCCAGCCCTAGATCCCATCCAAGGGGGGCGGCCAAGGGGAGGAGAGGGGGGGCGCCACTAGGGTGGGCCTTAAGGCCCATCTGGACTAGGGTTTGCCCCCTCCCACTCTCCCATGCGCCTTGGGCCTCGGTGGGGGGCGCACCAGCCCACCTGGGGCTGGTCCCCTCCCACACTTGGCCCACGCAGCCTTCTGGGGCTGGTGGCCCCACTTGGTGGACCCCCGGGACCCTCCCGGTGGTCCCGGTACATTACCGATATCACCCGAAACTTTTCCGGTGACCAAAACAGGACTTCCCATATATAAATCTTTACCTCCGAACCATTCCGGAACTCCTCGTGACGTCCGGGATCTCATCCGGGACTCTGAACAACATTCGGTAACCACGTACATGCTTTCCCTATAACCCTAGCGTCATCGAACCTTAAGCGTGTAGACCCTACGGGTTCGGGAACCATGCAGACATGACCGAGACGTTCTCCGGTCAATAACCAACAGCGGGATCTGGATACCCATGTTGGCTCCCACATGTTCCACGATGATCTCATCGGATGAACCACGATGTCGGGGATTCAATCAATCCCGTATGCAATTCCCTTTGTCTATCGATATGTTACTTGCCCGAGATTCGATCGTCGGTATCCCGATACCTTGTTCAATCTCGTTACCGGCAAGTCTCTTTACTCGTTCCGTAACTCACATCATCCCGTGATCAACTCCTTGGTCACACTGTGCACATTATGATGATGTCCTACCGAGTGGGCCCAGAGATACCTCTCCGTTTACACGGAGTGACAAATCCCAGTCTCGATTCGTGCCAACCCAACAGACACTTTCGGAGATACCTGTAGTGCACCTTTATAGTCACCCAGTTACGTTGTGACGTTTGGTACACCCAAAGCATTCCTACGGTATCCGGGAGTTGCACAATCTCATGGTCTAAGGAACTGATACTTGACATTAGAAAAGCTTTGAGCAAACGAACTACACAATCTTGTGCTAGGCTTAGGATTGGGTCTTGTCCATCACATCATTCTCCTAATGATGTGATCCCGTTATCAACGACATCCAATGTCCATGGTCAGGAAATCGTAACCATCTATTGATCAACGAGCTAGTCAACTAGAGGCTTACTAGGGACATGGTGTTGTCTATGTATCCACACATGTATCTGAGTTTCCTATCAATACAATTCTAGCATGGATAATAAATGATTGTCATGAACAAGGAAATATAATAATAACCAATTTATTATTGCCTCTAGGGCATATTTCCAACAGATACTGCTTCCGCCGTCTATCAGGACGCGGGAAAATCTGGCAGCTCACCTCTCCGTCGCGAGGGTAACGTCCAAGACCATCGCATAGGAGCCAGGAGAGGGCATCACCTCTGGGTGGTCGGCCTGGCTCCAGCTGATTGGCTTTTCTGACCAGTGCATGAACTCGGGGGTGCTAGTGGCGACTGCATTCACTTCTTGATGCTGTCGGCGTCGGCTGCGCTTGTCGTCGGCTTGACTGGTGAAGACGACGTAGGCGGCATGCTCTTCGGGGAATTCGTCTTGGATGGCGCCGACTGCCGGCCGAGCCGCCGGCTGCTGAGGGGCTGGAGGCGGCGGACCGGGAGGCGGAGGCGGCAACATCCCCTCGCCCTTGGTGATGCGGGTGAGCCAATGGCATTTCCGGGTTGTGTGGTTGGACGGCTTCGCGCCGCTGTGGAACTTGCAGGGGGCGTCGAGAGCTTGCTCGTAGGAGAAAGACGGCTGCCAAGCCGGCCTGCCACCCTTCTTCTTGGGAGCGGGCCGTTCTTCGGGCTGCTCGTCTTCAACTGTGGCCACCTGCCGACTGGAGGAAGTCGGCATGGGGGCCTTGCGCTTGTGGTCGTTCTGGTAGGGGCGCCGATTAGGGTCGCCAGCCGGCGTCTTGGGAGCCGGGACGATCACCTTCCCCGAGGCGTCTACTCGCAGCTCGGTCTTCATTGAGGAGTCGGCCGTGGCGTATTTGTCTGCGGTGACTAGTAGTTCGTCGAGGGTGGCCGGTTCGTCGCAGAGGAGTCGGTGCTTGAGGAGGGTGCCCTCTCGGCACCCGGCGGTGAAGTACTCGATGGCCTGGACCTCATGCACCCCCTCGCAGGAGTTGCGGAGCTCGGCCCACCGCGTGAGGTAGTCGCGGGTCAACTCGTTGGGCCCTTGGACGCAGAGGAAGAGCTGGCGAGGCTTGGGGGGCCGCTTGTAGGTGCTGGTGAAGTTGCAGACGAAGACTTCTGTGAAGTCCAGCCAACTGTTGATGTTGTACGGCTTGAGGCTGTTGAGCCACGTGCGTGCCGTGCCTTGCAGCATGAGGGGGACATACTTCACGGCGACGCGCCGATTGCCGTTGGCTATGCTGACGGCCGTGGAGTAGTCGATGAGCCAATCTTCCGGCTTCACTGAGCCGTTGTACTTGGGCGTGTCTCTGGGGAGCGACAACCCTTTGGGGAAGGGCTCGTCGCGGATGCGGGGGCCAAAGCATGGCGGGCCAACATCGTCTTCTTCTTCTAGCGCCAAGGATCGAGCAAGGCGGTCGATCCGGTGGCGGGCGTCGTTCTCGCCGACTCCTTCTCGGCGGCCGAGTCGGTCGCCAAGAGTCGGGTGCGTGATAGGCGGCGGAGTGAGACGTCTTTCTCTCCGAGGCGGGGGAGGAGGTAGATTTCCTTGGTGTTCCACCGCTCGAGGGCGGCCCTCCGCGTCGCGCTCGATGGTGATGTGAGTCCGGCTGCGGCTGGCAGCCGGCTCCTTGTCTTTCTTCTGGCGCGCGCCGCTCGCAGTCCGCGAGCGTGACATCGCGGCGTGCTCCCGCGCGCGGGGGTTGACTATCAGCTCGGGCGCCGGCTTCGTGCCGTTCTGCAGCCGCGTCGAGCAGCTGCTGGATCCGTCTCGTCATGTAGGGGAGCTCGTCAGCTCCCAGCCCATTGAGCTCTTCTGCGGCCGCCTGAGCGGCTCGCAGATTCTCGAGCGGGGTGGCGTAGACGGGGTGATCTGCCCCCAGCATGCTAGCGACGGCCGCGCCGCGCTTCTGGACGAAGCCGGCTTGGCTCGGGCCGCTAGGCGGCGGCGTACCGAAGGCGGCGCGGTCGACTTCGCGCTGGTGGGCCTCGGTGAGGCATCTCATGGAGGCTATCTTCTGGCCCTCCGCGATGAGGGCGAGGCGTCGTGCCTCCAGGGTCTCGGCGTCGGCATCGGCCGGGATGGGGACGGAGAGGTCGTGCATCGCCGCTTGCAGGGCGTCGTGGGCGTTCTCGCCCGAGTTGGCGACGTGGCTGATGACCAGCACTTCGGTGACAGCGCTGCTGCCGCTGTCAGCTCGAGGGAGAGGATCGTCGAAGACCACCACGTCGGTGGGGTAGGCGTCGAGCGATGCCGTGTCGGAGTCGACGAGCATCGGGTCGGTGGAGCCGACCGACTCCATGTCTGCAGCAGGCTCGCTGGAGACGTGAAGCTGGTCGAGGAGGCTGACGAGGCGGCTCTCGGGGTAGTCCGTGCCTGCGTCGGACGCAGGCTCGTCGGAGATGCGAGTCTCGCCGAGCAGATCGGCGAGGCAGCTCGCTGCGCAGGCGTCGTTGATGCCTTGCAGCGCATCGAGGCAAACGCCATCGGGCGCAGCAGGCTGGCTGCGCTCGCGGGGGAGGAAGAGGGTTCCCGTCCAGAACAGGTCTCCGAATGACGGTGCACCTGGCCCCATGGTGGGCGCCAAATGTCGGGTGGTTGGTGTGACATATGCCAATGGATGGCTTATCATTGTGGGTGCCAATAAGACATCGCCGGTGCCTGGAAACGGGATGAGGCGAAGACATGCACGCCGGCGGATCTTACCCAGGTTCGGGGCTCTCCGAGGAGATAACACCCCTAGTCCTGCTCTGCGGGGTCTCCGCATGATCACTAGATCGAGGAAAGGTAGCTACAATCGCTCCTAGAGCTGTTGGGTTCAAGGGAGAAGAAGAACAAGGCTAGCTCTTGCTTCTCTCTATCTCTATGGTGTGTGTGCTGTGTTCAGAAGCTAACCCTTTGCATGGGTGCCCCGGGGGGTTTATATAGGCCTACCCCCCGGGGGTACAATTGTAATCCGGCTGGGCTCTGGTCCCAGCCGTCATTGTCTACACTCGCCGGCTTCTTCGCCGGCTGTTGGGACCCGCCGACTGGTGGGTCCCGCCGGCTGCCGGCTTCTTGGCCGACAGGCCGGCCCCACCGCCTAGGGTCTTGTCGGCGGCTGCTTACTGTAGCCTCGCCTCTGATGACGAGGGCTTTGTCGAGGTAAGCGTGGCTACAGTGGGCCGCCTCGGGGGCTCTCACTGTAGCCTTACCTCGTCTTGTCTCCTTAATGGGGCTCCTGCTTCGAGGAAGGGAGTAGCCGGCTTCTGGGGGCCGGCTACACCCCCGTCCGACTGGGGGAGGCCGGGCCGCCTTTGCGTCTCTCTCTGGCAGAAGGGGCCCGCCGCCCGCGGGCCGTACTGGAGTCGGTCGTGGATGACGTTGGGGCTAGCATGGCTACAGTGCCGAGCCGAACGGGAGACGTCCATCCCGTACGGCCTCCTGTGGCCATGCCTGCCTCGGGCCTCGGGGGTAGTGGGCCGCACTGTGGCAACACCACGTCTTGTCACCGTTATGTGGGTGTAGCTTTGGTGGTTGTGGTCTCGGCCGGCTTCTTGGAGTCGGCGTTCTTCTTGGCCGGCTTCTTGGAGTCGGCCACCCCGTAGTCGTCCTGGGGAGGGGTTGCTGAGGCTGGGTCGCCTTCCGGGAGTCGGCTTCAGAGGTAGCCGGCCAGGGAAGGCGGCCCAATGCTTGGAGTGCTTGGAGGCCCGTAGGCCTGATAATTTTTTCAGAAGAACCAGGGGCAGTCGGTTAGGCTACCCGTGGCCATTTACTCCGACA
The DNA here is from genome assembly GCF_002575655.3 of Aegilops tauschii subsp. strangulata. Classification (NCBI taxonomy): domain Eukaryota; kingdom Viridiplantae; phylum Streptophyta; class Magnoliopsida; order Poales; family Poaceae; genus Aegilops; species Aegilops tauschii. The sequence goes on from NC_053037.3 coordinate 443,163,949, forward strand.
ACGTGGATTCAAAAATTGAAATTCGAGATCCTGGCATTTGTCATCATATAAAAAGGGACATGACTCTTTCTTTTGGTGGGAATTGATTTGTTTGTTATTGTTGTTGAGGGAAGTGCAAATCGATTTGGTACTGTACAGGGTAATCTTGTTCTCCCGATTTTTTTACATTTTTCTTGTAGTTTTTTCAATGACATCTATAGCAATATAGTAAAAGGGGACATGACTCTCTTGTGTCTTGTATGATTTTTTTTTGTACACGTTAAGTTTGTTCTGCTGAACAAGGAATCCGCGCCTTGTTATCCTGAAATTTTCAAGCTCGAGTATCTTTTGTTGGAAATATGCCCTAGAGGCAATAATAAAATGGTTATTATTGTATTTCCTTGTTCATGATAATTGTCTGCTGTTCATGCTATAATTGTATTAACTGGAAACCGTAATACATCTGTGAATACATAGACCACAACATGTCCCTAGTAAGCCTCTAGTTGACTAGCTCGTTGATCAATAGATGGTTATGGTTTCCTGACCATGGACATTGGATGTCATTGATAACGGGATCACATCATTAGGAGAATGATGTGATGGACAAGACCCAATCCTAAGCATAGCACAAGATCGTGTAGTTCGTTTGCTAGAGCTTTTCTAATGTCAAGTATCATTTCCTTAGACCATGAGATTGTGCAACTCCCGGATACTGTAGGAATGCTTTGGGTGTACCAAACGTCACAACGTAACTGGGTGGCTATAAAGGTGCACTACAGGTATCTCCGAAAGTGTCTGTTGGGTTGGCACGAATCGAGACTGGGATTTGTCACTCCGTATGACGGAGAGGTATCTCTGGGCCCACTCGGTAATGCATCATCATAATGAGCTCAATGTGACTAAGGAGTTAGCCACGGGATCATGCGTTACGGTACGAGTAAAGTGACTTGCCGGTAACGAGATTGAACAAGGTATTGGGATACCGACGATCGAATCTCGGGCAAGTAACATACCGATTGACAAAGGGAATTGTATACGGGATTGATTGAATCCTCGACATCGTGGTTCATCCGATGAGATCATCGTGGAACATGTGGGAGCCAACATGGGTATCCAGATCCCGCTGTTGGTTATTGACCGGAGAGTCGTCTCGGTCATGTCTGCATGTCTCCCGAACCCGTAGGGTCTACACACTTAAGGTTCGGTGACGCTAGGGTTGTAGAGATATTAGTATGCGGAAATCCGAAAGTCGTTCGGAGTCTCGGATGAGATCCCGGACGTCACGAGGAGTTCCGGAATGGTCCGGAGGTAAAGATTTATATATGGGAAGTCCTATTTTGGCCATCGAAAAATGTTCGGGATTTTTCCGTATTGTACCGGGAAGGTTCTAGAAGGTTCCGAAGTGGGGCCCACCTACATGGGGGGACCCACATGAACGTGGGTAGTGGGGGCAAGGCCCCACACCCCTGGTCAAGGCGCACCAAGATCCCACCTTAGAAGGAATAAGATCATATCCCGAAGGGATAAGATCAAGATCCCTAAAAGGGGGATAACAATCGGTGGGGAAGGGAAATGATGGGATTTCTTTCCCCCACCTTTGCCAACGCCCCAATGGACTTGGAGGGCAACAAACCAGCCCCTCCACCCCTATATATAGTGGGGAGGCGCATGGGAGCAGCACCCCAAGCCCTGGCGCCTCCCTCCCTCCCGTGACACCTCTTCCTCCCCACTTGTGCTTGGCGAAGCCCTGCCAGGATCCCGCTACTTCCACCACCACGCCGTCGTGCTGCTGGATCTCCATCAACTTCTCCTCCCCCCTTGCTGGATCAAGAAGGAGGAGACGTCCCCGCTCCGTACGTGTGTTGAACGCGGAGGTGCCGTCCGTTCGGCGCTAGGATCATCGGTGATTTGGATCACGACGAGTACGACTCCATCAATCCTGTTCTCTTGAACGCTTCCGCGCACGATCTACAAGGGTATGTAGATGCACTCCCCTCTCTCTCGTTGCTAGATGACTCCATAGATTGATCTTTGTGATACGTAGAAAATTTTAAATTTCTGCTACGTTCCCCAACAGTGGCATCATGAGCCAGGTTTATGCGTAGATTCTATGCACGAGTAGAACACAAAGTAGTTGTGGGTGACGATTTGTTCAATTTTCTTACCGTTACTAGTCTTATCTTGATTCGGCGGCATTGTGGGATGAAGCGGCCCGGACCGACCTTACACGTACTCATACGTGAGATAGGTTCCACCGACTGACATGCACTTCATGCATAAGGTGGCTAGCGGGTGTCTGTCTCTCCCACTTTAGTCGGATCGGATTCGATGAAAAGGGTCCTTATGAAGGGTAAATAGCAATTGGCATATCACCGTTGTGGCTTTTGCGTAGGTAAGAAACGTTCTTGCTAGAAACCCATAGCAGCCACGTAAAACATGCAACAACAATTAGAGGACGTCTAACTTGTTTTTGCAGGGTATGCTATGTGATGTGATATGGCCAAAAGGATGTGATGAATGATATATGTGATGTATGAGATTGATCATGTTCTTGTAATAGGAATCACGACTTGCATGTCGATGAGTATGACAACCGGCAAGAGCCATAGGAGTTGTCTTAATTTATTGTATGACCTGTGTGTCAATGAAAAACGCCATGTAATTACTTTACTTTATTGCTAACCGTTAGCCATAGTAGTAGAAGTAATAGTTGGCGAGACAACTTCATGAAGACACGATGATGGAGATCATGGTGTCATGCCGATGACGAAGGTGATCATGCTGCGCCTCGAAGATGGAGATCAATAGGCGCAAGATGATATTGGCCATATCATGTCACTTTATGATTTGCATGTGATGTTTGTCATGTTTAAGTCTTATTTGCTTAGAACGACGGTAGCATAAATAAGATGATCCCTCACTAAAATTTCAAGAGATGTGTTTCCCCTAACTGTGCACCGTTGCGAAGGTTCGTTGTTTCGAAGCACCACGTGATGATCGGGTGTGATAGATTCTAACGTTCGCATACAACGGGTGTTGACGAGCCTAGCATGTACAGACATGGCATCGGAACACAAGCAAAACACTTAGGTTGACTTGACGAGCCTAGCATGTACAGACATGGCCTCGGAACACAAGAGACCGAAAGGTCGAACATGAGTCGTATAGTAGATACGATCAACATGGAGATGTTCACCGATGATGACTAGTCCGTCTCACGTGATGATCGGACACGACCTAGTCGATTCGGATCATGTATCACTTAGATGACTAGAGGGATGTCTATCTAAGTGGGAGTTCATTAAATAATCAGATGAACTTAATTATCATGAACATAGTCAAAAGGTCTTTGCAAATAATGTTGTAGCTTACGCTTTAGTTCTACTAAGATATGATCCTAGAGAAAATTTAGTTGAAAGTTGATAGTAGCAATTATGCGGACTGGGTCCGTAAACTGCGGATTGTCCTCATTGCTGCACAGAAGGCTTATGTCCTTAATGCACCGCTCGGTGTGCTGAACCTCGAGCATCGTCTGTAGATGTTACGAAACATCTGACATACACGTTTTGATGACTACGTGATAGTTCAGTGTGTGATGCTAACGGTTTAAAATTGTGGCACCAAAGACGGTTTTGAAACGTCGCAGAACATATGAGATGTTCCAAAGACTGAAATTGGGATTTCAGACTAATGCCCAGGTCAAGAGGTATGAGACCTCTGACAAGTTTCTTAAGCCTGCAAACTAAGGGAGAAAAGCTCAATCGTTGAGCATGTGCTCAGATTGTCTGAGTACTACAATCACTTGAATCGAGTGGGAGTTAATCTTCCAGATGAGATAGTGATGGTTCTCCATAGTCACTGCCACCAAGCTATTAGAGCTTCGTGATGAACTATAACATATCAGGGATAGACATGATGATCCTTGAGCAACTCGCGATGTTTGACACCGCGAAAGTAGAAATCAAGAAGGAGCATCAATTGTTGATGGTTAGTAAAACCACTAGTTTCTAGAAGGGCAAGGGCAAGAAGGAATACTTCATGAAATGGCAAATCAGTTGCTGCTCTAGTGAAGAAACCCAAGGTTGAACCCAAACCCGAGACTAAGTGCTTCTGAAATGAGGGGAACGGTCACTGAAGCAGAACTACCCTAGATACTTCGTAGATGAGAAGGCTGGCAAGGTCGACAGAAGTATATTGGATATACATTATATTAATGTGTACTTTACTAGTACTCCTAGTAGCACCAAGGTATTAGATACCGGTTTGGTTGCTAAGTGTTAGTAACTCGAAATAAAAGCTGCAGAATAAACGGAGACTAGCTAAAGGTGAGATGACGATATGTGTTGGAAGTGTTTCCAAGGTTGATGTGATCAAGCATCGCATGCTCCCTCTACCATCGAGATTGGGGTTAAACCTGAATAATAATTATTTGGTGTTTGCGTTGAGCATAGACTTGATTGGATTATGTTTATCGCAATACGGTTATTCATTAAAGGAGAATAATGGTTACTCTGTCTATTTGAATAATACCTTCAATGGTCTTGCACCTAAAATGAATGGTTTATAGAATCTCGATCGTAGTGATACACATGTTCATGCCAAAAGATATAAGATAGTAATGATAGTACCACATACTTGTGGCACTGCCACTTGAGTCATATTGGTATAAAACGCATGAAGAAGCTCCATGTTGATGGATCTTTGGACTCACTCGTTTTTGAAAAGATTGAGACATGCGAACCATGTCTATTAGTATATATGCATGAAGAAAGTCCATACAGATGGATCATTTGGACTCACTTGATTTTGAATCACTTGAGACATGCAAATCATACCACATGGGCAAGATGACTGAAAGGCCTCGTTTTCAGTAAGATGGAACAAGAGAGCAACTTGTTGGAAGTAATACATTTGATGTGTGCAGTCCAATGAGTGCTGACGCACGCAGTGGATATCGTTATGTTCTTACTTCACAGATGATTTGAGTAGATGCTGAGAATATTTACTTGATGAAACACAAGTCTGACTTATTGAAAGGTTCAAGTAATTTCAGAGTGAAGTTGAAGATCGTCGTGACAAGAGGATAAAATGTCTGTGATATGATCATAGAGATGAATATCTGAGTTACGAGTTTGGCACACAATTAAGAAATTGTGGAAATTGTTTCACGACTAATACCGCCTGGAACACCATATTGTGATGGTGTGTCCGAACATCATAACTGCACCCTATTGGATATGGTGCATACCATGATGTCTCTTATCGAATTACAACTATTGTTTATGGGTTAGGCATTAGAGACAACCGCATTCACTTTAAATAGGGCACCATGCAATTCCGTTGAGACGACACCGTATGAACTATGGTTTAGAGAAACCTAAGCTGTCGTTTCTTAAAAGTTTGGGGCTGCGACGCTTATGTGAAAAAGTTTTAGGCTGGTAAGCTTGAACCCAAAGCAGATAAATGCATCTTCATAGAATACCCAAAACAGTTGGGTATAACTCCTATTTCAGATCTGGAAGCAAAAGTGATTGTTTCTAGAAACGGGTCCTTTCTCAAGGAAAAGTTTCTCTCGAAAGAATTGAGTGGGAGGATGGTGGAGACTTGATGAGGTCATTGAACCATCACTTCAACTAATGTGTAGCAGGGCACAGGAAGTTGTTCCTGTGGCACCTACACCAATTGAAGTGGAAGCTTATGATAGTGATCATGAAACTTCAGATCAAGTCACTACCAAACCTCATAGGACGACAAGGATGCGTACTACTTCAGAGTGGTACGTAATCCTGTCTTGGAAGTCATGTTGCTAGACAACAATGAACCTACGAACTATGGAGAAGCGATGGTGGGCCTGGATTCCGACGAATGGCTCGAGGCCATAAAATCCGAGAGGATCCATGTATGAAAACAAAGTATAGACTTTGAAAGAACTACTTGATGGTCGTAAGGCTATTGGGTACAGATGGATTTTAAAGGGAAGACAGACAATGATGGTAAGTGTCACCATTAAGAAAGCTCGACTTGTCGTTAAGATGTTTTCCGGCAAGTTCAAGGAGTTGACTGCGATGAGACTTTCTCACTCGTAGCGATGCTAAGAGTCTGTTAGAATTATATTAGCAGTTACTGCATTATTTATGAAATCTTGCAGATAGGATGTCAAAACATTGTTTCCTCGACGATTTTCTTGAGGAAAGGTTGTATGTGATACAACCAGAAGGTTTTGTCACTCCTGAAAGATGCTAACAAGTATGCAAAGCTCCAGCAATCCTTCTAAGGATTGGAGTAAGCATCTCGGAGTTGGAATGAACGCTTTGATGAGATGATCAAAGATTTTTGGGTTTATACAAAGTTCATGAGAAACTTGTATTTCCAAAGAAGTGAGTGGGAGCACTATAGAATTTTTGATGAGTATATGTTGTTAACATATTGTTGATCAGAAATGATGTAGAATTTCTGGAAAGCATCCAGGGTTATTTGAAAAGTGTTTTTAATGGAAAACCTGGATTAAGCTACTTGAACATTGAGCATCAAGATCTATAAGGATAGATCAAAAACGCTTAATAGTACTTTCAAATGAATACATACCGTGACAAGATTTTGAAGGAGTTCAAAATAGATCAGCAAAGAAGGAGTTCTTGGCTGTGTTACAAGGTGTGAGTATTGATTAAGACTCAAGACCTGACCAGGGCAGAAGAAAGAGAAAGGACGAAGGTCGTCCCCTATGCTTTAGACGTAGGCTCTACAATATGCTATGCTGTGTACCGCACCTGAAGTGTGCCTTGCCATGAGTTAGTCAAGGGGTACAATAGTGATCCAAGAAGGGATCACATGACAGCGGTCGAACTTATCCTTAGTATCTAGTGGACTAAGGAATTTTCTCGATTATGGAGGTGGAAAGGGGGTTCGTTGTAAAGGGTTGCGTCAATGCAAACTTTGACACTAATCCGGATGACTCTGAGTAGTGAACCGGATTCGTATAGTAGAGCAGTTATTTGGAATAGCTCCAAGTAGCGCGTGGTAGCTGCATCTACAAGATGACATAGAGATTTGCAAAGCACACACGGATCTGAATGTTGCAGACCCGTTGACTAAAACCTCTCTCGTAAGCATAACATGATCAAACCCTAGAACTCATTGAGTGTTAATCACATGGTGATGTGAACTAGATTATTGACTAGTAAACTCTTGGGTATTAGTCACATGGCGATGTGAACTTTGAGTGTTAATCACATGGTGATGTGAACTAGATTATTGACTCTAGTGCAAGTGGGAGACTGTTGGAAATATGCCCTAGAGGCAATAATAAAATGGTTATTATTGTATTTCCTTGTTCATGATAATTGTCTGTTGTTCATGCTATAATTGTATTAACTGGAAACCGTAATACATCTGTGAATACATAGACCACAACATGTCCCTAGTAAGCCTCTAGTTGACTAGCTCGTTGATCAATAGATGGTTATGGTTTCCTGACCATGGACATTGGATGTCATTGATAACGGGATCACATCATTAGGAGAATGATGTGATGGACAAGACCCAATCCTAAGCATAGCACAAGATCGTGTAGTTCGTTTGCTAGAGCTTTTCTAATGTCAAGTATCATTTCCTTAGACCATGAGATTGTGCAACTCCCGGATACCGTAGGAATGCTTTGGGTGTACCAAACGTCACAACGTAACTGGGTGGCTATAAAGGTGCACTACAGGTATCTCCGAAAGTGTCTGTTGGGTTGGCACGAATCGAGACTGGGATTTGTCACTCCGTATGACGGAGAGGTATCTCTAGGCCCACTCGGTAATGCATCATCATAATGAGCTCAATGTGACTAAGGAGTTAGCCACGGGATCATGCGTTACGGTACGAGTAAAGTGACTTGCCGGTAACGAGATTGAACAAGGTATTGGGATACCGACGATCGAATCTCGGGCAAGTAACATACCGATTGACAAAGGGAATTGTATACGGGATTGATTGAATCCTCGACATCGTGGTTCATCCGATGAGATCATCGTGGAACATGTGGGAGCCAACATGGGTATCCAGATCCCGCTGTTGGTTATTGACCGGAGAGTCGTCTCGGTCATGTCTGCATGTCTCCCGAACCCGTAGGGTCTACACAGTTAAGGCTCGGTGACGCTAGGGTTGTAGAGATATTAGTATGCGGAAATCCAAAAGTCGTTCGGAGTCCCGGATGAGATCCCGGACGTCACGAGGAGTTCCGGAATGGTCCGGAGGTAAAGATTTATATATGGGAAGTCCTATTTTGGCCACCGGAAAATGTTCGGGATTTTTCGGTATTGTACCGGGAAGGTTCTAGAAGGTTCCGAAGTGGGGCCCACCTGCATGGGGGACTCACATGAACGTGGGTAGTGGGGGCAAGGCCCCACACCCCTGGTCAAGGCACACCAAGATCCCACCTTAGAAAGAATAAGATCATATCCCGAAGGGATAAGATCAAGATCCCTAAAAAGGGGGGATAACAATCGGTGGGGAAGGGAAATGATGGGATTTCTTTCCCCCACCTTTGCCAACGCCCCAATGGACTTGGAGGGCAAGAAACCAGCCCCCTCCACCCCTATATATAGTGGGGAGGTGCATGGGAGCAGCACCCCAAGCCCTGGCGCCTCCCTCCCTCCCGTGGCACCTCTTCCTCCCCACTTGCGCTTGGCGAAGCCCTGCCGGGATCCCGCTACTTCCACCACCACGCCGTCGTGCTGCTGGATCTCCATCAACTTCTCCTCCCCCCTTGCTGGATCAAGAAGGAGGAGACGTCCCCGCTCCGTACGTGTGTTGAACACGGAGGTGCCGTCCGTTCGGCGCTAGGATCATCGGTGATTTGGATCACGACGAGTACGACTCCATCAATCCCGTTCTCTTGAACGCTTCCGCGCGCGATCTACAAGGGTATGTAGATGCACTCCCCTCTCTCTCGTTGCTAGATGACTCCATAGATTGATCTTGGTGATACGTAGAAAATTTTAAATTTCTGCTACGTTCCCCAACATCTTTTGTCTCATCTGCTTTGAAACTCCCGCCTCTTCAACCCGCTCCGCGCCTTGTTATCCCAAAATTTTGACGCGCGCGAAAACTCCCTCCTCATCCGAAATTGGTCCCGCAGCCCAGACACGCGAAATCCCCCTTCTACCCCTCAGCCGAAAATGCCGGCTCGACGTCGCGGTGTCAAAATCGGTAGGGGTACACTGGTAACTTACCCTACATTTCGGACAAGCGCGTCCCTAAGCCATGGCTCCCCCTACCTTCCCCTTCGTCCCCCCCATTCGTACACCAAGGCCGCCAAAAGCTGTGAAACCCCACGCTCCTCCGTCGGCCTCCCGACCGCCGCCCAGCCGGAGACTCTTCCCCGACGACGTCGTCCACCACAATAGCTCGCCGTCCCTCATCCACCGCACCGGATGACGACCCGTCGTCGATCTCGTCGTCCCGCCGGATCAGCCGCCCCGTCCTCCACCTCCAAGGAGCTGCCCCGATGTTTGCCTCGTCTATGGCGCCACCTCCATCCCCACAGCGTCGTCTTGACCTGCCCCACCGGGACCGCAGCACCCTCACCAATTCCTCCGACGAAGCCGAGGCCCACTCGGCGCCACCAAGGAGGTTCTGCACCCACCGCTGCATTTTATCTTTTATTCGATCTCACGGGGCTGCCGGTGCTCGATATCGAGCAGCCATGGCAGGTCTCCATCGATGGCGCCGTCGCCGGCCACTTCATCCACGGCGTCTCTCCCCCCATATCGTTGCTTCCTCGGCGGCGACTTCCACACCGGCACTAGCTGCAGCTGCTCCAGCTCTCGCTCGTGCTGCGGCTCTTTTGTTGTTGTCGGTCGCGCTGCTGCACTGCTCTTGCTTTCGTTCGTGCTGCTGCTCTTCTCTGCTATTGCTGTCGGTCGCGCTGCTGCTCCGCTCTTGCTCTCGTTCGTGCTGCTGCTCTGCTCTTGCTCTCACTCGCGCTATTACTGCTGCTGCACGACCTCCGGCAGCTACAGGAGTTGGGTGGGCAACAAACAGTAGATGGTCCATTCTCTATCTTTTTAAAACTGAAGCTATAATCTACCTGCTATCATTAGTCTTGGATCTATCCACTTGTTTTCTACCATCAGTCTTGATTTCTGCATGCACCCCTTAGGCCTTACAAAATCTAACTATTTTATTATTATGCATGTCAGTTATTGTACACAATCGTACTGAACATGTAGAGAAAAAGAGAAGACCGTTGCATGGGAATATAATGTCATGCAGACGCCGCTCCATGGTGGGCGAAGTGCCCCCCCCCCCTCCCGCCATTCCAGATTGTATTCCAGAGGAAGATAACTGTTCAGATGGGGATTCAGAGGGAGCCGACCACTCCTATTTACCACCTGAGGTGTTTGCTCTAACCTGGCATACTGATGTTGGTCATATCATGCATATGGCGCCTCGCATTGCTTACATTATACATCTTATATGTCATCCGCTTAGTTTAGATTTGCTTTCTGTGAATGCCACCTGTTTGGTTTCTATATCATACTCCCACCGTTTCTAAATATTTGTCTTTTTAGAGATTTCAACAAGTGACTACATAAGGAGCAAAATGAGTGAATCTACACTCTAGAATATGTCTATATACATCCGTATGTGGTAGTCCATTTGAAATCTCTAAAAATACAAATATTTAGGAACGGAGGGAGTATATGGGAATAATGCAATGCCATCTTCTTTAGCCAGGCATCATATACGTGAATCATGCAATGCCATCCTGTTTAGCCAGTCATCGTATATGTGAATTGTATCGTGCCATATTTTTTTCATAATGTATTCCATTTGTCAACAATGTTTATACGTTCATCTACTCTTCCTATGCATCAGCCATTTGAGTCGGTCATGGGAAAATCTGGAGTGAAAACAAGGTCTTCTGAGCAGTCAGTGCTAGCTGTCGATGCAGATTTCTTGTTGGTTATAGATACCTCCTCAGAGGAGCATTCAGAGACAGATGACCAGTCGTATTCCCCCCTGAGGTGCATGCTCTAACTTGGCAGGGTTATATTGCTCATATCATGCATATGGTGTCTTGCATTGCCATGCCATCTGCTTAAATTAGACATGCTTTGTGTGAATGCCTCCTGTTTCCTTTCTACATCAGATATGTGAATTATGCAATGCCATGTTTTTCAGCCAGTTATCATATATGTGAATTATGCACCGCCATGTAGCCAGGCATCATATATGTGAATTATCTCATGCCATCTTTTTTTTCATTACGTATTCCATTTGTCGACAATCTGTGTATATTGAACTACTCTTCATGTGTATCAGCCATTTGAGCCGGTTATGGAAAAATCAGGAGTGAAAACAAGGGCTTCAGAGCAGACAATGGTACCTGTTGAAGCATATATCTCGATGGTTACAGGGAGCTCCTCAGAGGAGGATTCAGAGACAGATGACCAATCCTATATCCCACCTGAGGTGTATGCTCTAAGTTGCAATGTTTATATTTCTCATATCATGCATATGGTGTCTTGCATTGCTTAGTTTAGACATCATATGCACAATATTGAATTCCATCTGCTTAGTTTAGAGATCATACATGCGAGTGCCAGCTGCTTAGTATATGAATCAATTATGTCAATTGTATCATGCCATCCTGTATACTTAGACAACATGTATGTGTATTATTTCATCCCAACCTATTTGAGAAAGACATCATATAGTTTTGCCATGTCATCCTGTTTAGATACTCATCATATGTTGAATTATGCCATTATATCCTGTTAAGTTATCCATCATATATCTGAAACTATGTCATGCTATCCTGTTTAGTTAGGCATCATATATGTGAAATTGTGTCATGCTGTCCTGTTTGGTTAGACAACATATATGTGAATTACCACATATGTCTATCATACAATGTCTATACATTCAATTTCTTTTCTTGTTTATCAGTCATTTGAATTGGAGGGGGTGATGGCAGTATCTAAGGGAGCAAAAACCCGTTCTTCACAAAAGACAGTGCTACCCGTCGATGCAGATAGAACCATGGTTGTACTGGCCCACAAACTAGCCCCACCACACATAATCGAGACTCTTCCAGATTGCACACTTACACCGTTGGGCAGAGAACTAGCTACAACCCATCTAACCCCAACCCCAGCGGATAGTAACCCACTTCTAGTTGACAAAGCACCATGTCCACCACAGAGTACCCCCACACGAGCAGTTTGTAAAGCAACTGCAGTACCCAAAGCACGAAGACCACCACAGCGAACCCAAACTCCATGTTTAAAGCAGAAGAGTGATACGTCTCCGTCGTATCTATAATTTTTTATTGTTCCATGCCAATGTTATGCAACTTTCATATACTTTTTGGCAACTTTTTATATTATTTATGGGACTAACATATTGATCCAGTGCCAGTTCCTGTTTGTTGCATGTTTTATGTTTCGCAGAAACCCCATATCAAACGGAATCCAAACGGAATAAAAACGGACGGAGAATATATTTGGAATATTTGGAGAATATGGGAGGAAGAGTCAACGCGAGACGGTGCCCGAGGTGGCCACGAGGCAGGGGGCGCGCCTGCCCCCCTCGTGGGCCACCCGTAAGGTGGTTGACGCCCTTCTTCGGCCGCAAGAAAGCTATTTTTTAGGGGGAAATCACGGCAAAGGTTTCAGTACAATCGGAGTTACGGATCTCCATATATATACGAAACGGTGAAAGGCCAGATCTGAGAACGCGGAAACGGAGAGAGACAGAGAGACAGATCCAATCTCAGAGGGGCTCTCGCCCCTCCCATGCCATGGAGGCCAAGGACCAGAGGGGAAACCCTTCTCCCATCTAGGGAGGAGGTCAAGGAAGAAGAAGAAGAAGAAGGGGCCCCTCTCCCCCTCTCTTTCGGTGGCGCCGGAACACCGCCGGGGCCATCATCATCACCGCAATCTTCACCAACAACTTCACCGCCATCATCACCAACTCTTCCCCCCTCTATGCAGCGGTGTAACCCCTCTTTTACCCACTGTAATCTCTACTTAAACATGGTGCTCAACGCTATATATTATTTCCCAATGATGTATGGCTATCCTATGATGTTTGAGTAGATCCGTTTTGTCCTATGGGTTATTTGATGATCAAGATTGGTTTGAGTTGCATGTTTTATTATTGGTGCTTTCCTATGGTGCCCTCCGTGTCGCGCAAGCGTGAGGGATCCCCGTTGTAGGGTGTTGCAATACGTTCATGATTCGCTTATAGTGGGTTGCTTGAGTGACAGAAGCATAAACCCGAGTAAGGGGGTTGTTGCGTATGGGATAAAGAGGACTTGATGCTTTAATGCTATGGTTGGGTTTTACCTTAATGATCTTTAGTAGTTGCAGATGCTTGCTAGAGTTCCAATCATAAGTGCATATGATCCAAGTAGAGAAAGTATGTTAGCTTATGCCTCTCCCTCAAATAAAATTGCAATAATGATTACCGATCTAGTTATCGATTGCCTAGGGACAAATAACTTTCTCGTGACAACAAGCTCTTTACTAAAACTAACTTAGTTGTGTCTTTATCTAAACAGCCCCTACCTTTTATTTACTTGCTCTTTATATTCTTGCAATTCTATCCGACAACACCTACAAAGTACTTCTAGTTTCATACTTGTTCTAGGTAAAGCGAACCTCAAGCGTGCGTAGAGTTGTATCGGTGGTCAATAGAACTTGAGGGAATATTTGTTCTACCTTTAGCTCCTCGTTGGGTTCGACACTCTTACTTATCGAAAGAGGCTACAATTGATCCCCTATACTTGTGGGTTATCAAAGAGCAACTGTTCTCAGGTCAGATTCCGTAGCTATGGTCCATACTCCTTTGCTGTTGCATCACTGTATTTACTCATACCAACTACTTTCGAATTTGAAGGATCCAATTGAAACTCCAATGGCGCAACAGGTATGTTTTAAACCTATTTCTTTAACTGGATTGTTGTTCTAACTTCTTGCTCTATGCTGATTTCAGTTTTAGTTGTATAAACAGTTATGTTCTCATGTGATGCACATTACAAGTGTTGCCAATGTTGTGTAGTTGCTCACACTTATATTCTATCTATGCTGTTGTGTCTTAAAAATATATGAGTTGAACTGTGTCTCTATCTTGATTAGGCAACATAAACTAGAATGATATGGACAATACAGTGACCATAGTACATAGATATATGTTTGTTTCATGTTGTTATCCTGTCCGCCTTACTACTGAACCGGTTTACCAAAATGAGTTTTGTATACTACACGCTAAACCTGTGATGTGTCTGCTTGTTTTCTCTTGTAGTATGCGAATAGAATATTGGAGAAGAGCACCCCACTATGCAATGGTAGAGAAAGTAATGCAGATAAGGTTCAAGATAGTTAGACAACCCTGTTGGTCTCCAAGAAAGGTGATAAAAAAGATCTTGTAGACAGTGAGAAAACCCCACAGTCCTGCCGTCCTGCGTTGATGTAGTGTTCGAGTTACTGGCCAGTACCGCTGGCACAAGCTCTTCGAACTCACTGCCTGAATCACTTCGGCTTCTTCAGTCTCAGCTACAAGCTGAAAGGCATCAGTCAGCTGTGCTGCGGCAAGAAGCCGAAGGACTGAGGAAGTCCCTCCAGAATTCAGATGCATACTTTCTTGTGCACTAGCAAGTGCTGGAGGATTTAAGCGCCAAACAAGAGAAAGTTAATAAGCTTGCTAAGCATCTTGCCAGCATTATGGGTACCCAGGATATTGTTTCCTGAGCTCTTCAGAAGTGGTTTCAGTTCTGGACTTGTTTTGCTGTGGCGTTTATTTGCACTGGTCGCCAAGTTTGACAACCAGTGTATATGATATGCGGCTTTGTTCCCTATATTTGCACTAGTGGCGAACTTTGATGCCCAGTGGATGTAATATGTGTAATAGCCGTGATAGCCTAGCGTAATTTGCTTCCTTATTTATTTCCTTATTGTCTTGTTTATTTGTTTGCTTGTGGTCAATCCAGTTCTTTTTCCGCGGTTTGCTAGTGGCCGCACTAAACTATTTTTTAAAACTAGTCCACAATAACCATGGGCTACATATTTACTGTAGTTACCATGGGCCTCCTACGGGCCGTAGAAACAATGGGCCTTCTAAGGGCCGTAGAAACGATGGGCCTTCTACGGGCCGTAGCATCAATGGGCCTTCTACGGGCCGTATGATCGATCGCCCAAACATGGGCCAATAACATGCCGCATTATGGACCGTAAACGGGCTATATTTGGAATCATCCATTCATGGGCCGACCATAACGGGCCATTGTTAATCTGTCGTATTTGATGACGCTACGAAAACGACCCAACGGATTAACGGGCCGCAAACGGGCCGATTGTAACCACGGGATGAATTTGGCCCACAAGCAGAAAAGGCCAGTAACGGGCCGTAAGTAACCGAATGCTGGAACTAAGCCCAAGAATAAATGGGCCCTGAGAAGGCCGAAACATAATACAGGTTGGAAACGGCCCAATGGAATAATGGGCCGTTAATGGGTATAAAGCGGTACACTGTTCATTGTGGGCCAGATTCACCACAGGCCTTTAATGGGCCAAGAGTTACAAATGGCCTCGTATGGGCCGAAAGACATCATGGGCCATACATGGGCCGGAAGTTACAACAGGCTGGAATCATATTGGACGGCCCAGATGAAGCTACTGGGCTTAATTCCGGTAGGCCGTAACGGGCCGTGAGTTAGCGGGTCATAAATGGGCTATATATGAACAGGCCGTTAACAGGCTTTCCGTGGGCCGGCCCGTTACCGTTTGACCAAGTCAAACGGGCCGGCCTTTTCACCGGAATGGGCCTCTATTGGGCCATGCCATGTTTCGACATATCATAGGCGCCTCCTGTCCAATGAATGGATGACATCTGTCCAAACGGTGAGCCAACACGTGTTTCCTCCGGCCAATGAGAATTTTACACGTGGAAAATCCTCATTGGTCCGGGCTGTTAGCGGGTTATCGGATCCAAAACCGGACCCGATAGCTTAACGGCGTCCCGTTACGGTGGATGCCACGTCTCAGTCACCCTTGACGAAAGCACTTCTATGACGCGCGATTTATCGTCATGGAAGTGGACACTTCTGTGATGATAATTTTGGTAATGTCATGGAACACTTCTACGACAGCACAGGTATGACTATCTTGATTCTATCATAAAATTGTCATGGATGCACATGCATGACAGAAAACGTGACCTACTGTGACAAACACGTATCATCACGGAAGTGTATTTTTTGTAGTGATATCTATAATTTTTGCTTGTTCCATGCTATTATATTATCAACCTTGGATGTTTTATAATCATTTTATAGTCATTTTATACCATTTTTGGTACTAACCTATTGACATAGTGCCAAGTGCCAGTTGCTGTTTTCTGCATGTTTTTTACATCGCAGGAAATCAATATCAGGCGGAGTCCAAACGCAACGAAACTTTACAGAGATTTTTTTTACCAGAAGGAACGTAATGGGCCCTGGCTGCGCCTGGGTGTGCCTCGAGGAGGGCACAACCCACCAGGGCGCGCCAGGAGGCCCAGGCGTGCCCTGGTGGGTTGTGCCCACCTCCGGTGCCCCCCGGACCGCCTCTTTGCTCTATAAATACCCCGATATTCTAGAAACCCTAGGCACGTCGATGAAATATTCATCCAGCCGCCGCAGAGTCCAGAACCACCAGATCCAATCTAGACACCATCTCGGATGGGGTTCACCACCTCCATTGGTGCCTCTCTGATGATGCGTGAGTAGTTCTTTGTAGACCTTCGGGTCCGTAGTTAGTAGCTAGATGGCTTCATCTCTCTCTTCTCTGAATTCTCAATACAATGGTCTCTTGGAGATCCATATGATGTAACTCTTTTTCGGTGTGTTTGTTGGGATCGATGAACTTTGAGTTTATGATCAGATCTATCTTTTTATATCCATGAAAGTATTTGAGTTACTTTGATCTCTTTTATGCATGATCTCTTATAGCCTCGTATTTCTTCTCCGATATTTGGGTTTTCTTTGGGCAACTTGATCTATTTATCTTGCAATGGGAAGAGGTGCTTTGTAGTGGGTTCGATCTTACGGTGCTTGATCTCAGTGACAGAAAGGGAACCGACACGTATGTATCGTTGTTACTAAGGATAAAATGATGGGTTCTATCTCTACATAGATAGATCTTGTCTACATCATGTCATCGTTCTTATTGCATTACTCCATTTCTTCATGAACTTAATACACTAGATGCATGCTGGATAGCGGTCGATGTGTGGAGTAATAGTAGTAGATGCAGGCAGGAGTCGGTCTACTAATCTTGGACGTGATGCATATGTAATGATCATTGCCTGGATATTGTCATGAGTATTTGAAGTTCTATCAATTGCCCAACAGTAATTTGTTCACCCACCGTTTGCTATTTTTCTCGAGAGAAGCCACTAGTGAAACCTACGGCCCCCGAGTCTTTTTCTCATATGTTTGCCTTTGTGATCTATTTTTTCTTTTGCATTTATTTTCAGATCTATTAAACCAAAAATATACAAAAATACCTTGCTGCAATTTATTCTTATTTATTTTATTTGGCGTTCGATCTATCAATTCACTACAAATTTATCTCACGTCCGTTTGCCTATCTTGAGGCGTCGTACCCCGGAAGGGATTGACAACCCCTTTAACACGTCGGGTTGCGAGGATTTATTATCTGTGTGCAGGGGCTGTTTATGTTGTGTTGCTTGGTTCTCCTACTGGTTCGATAACCTTGGTTTCATATCTGAGGGAAATACCTACCGCCGTTGTGCTGCATCATTCCTTGCTTTTTGGGGAAATACCGACGTAGCTTGACATCAATCAGCTAGGAGTGGCGGTTGACGGGCGATGAACAACGGGGAGCATGGTGGCGACGCTGCCGGGCTGCCAGGCGGCATGGACATTGGGATGTGGATCGGGGTGGCCGGATAGGAGGGAGTCGTGTTTGGAGCGGAACTCGTCATGAGCTCGTCAGCAGAGCCTGCCGAAGTGGCATGTTGGTGTGGCAGCGTGAGGGAGCCAGGTGAGGGAGCCGACTGGTGGAGCGGCGTGAGGGGGCTTGGAGTCAGCGAGGATCCACGCTGCAGTAGACGAGACAGCGACCGAGCAGGCCATCCTGATGGCGCGCCCTCCCGTGACACCTGCAAGCCCAGGCACGGTGTCGCGTGATGAAGCCAAGCAGGGGCAGACGATGAAGGACGCAACTCGATGATGTCTTGGTGAGTAGTGCGGGGGGAAGGCGGCGACGAATTTCCGCAGGTCACCGAGGCCGTCGGGGGAGGTCGCAGTACAATGATGTCATGATGTGTAGTGCGGGGCGAAGAAGGCGGAGATCTTCCAGGGTTCTCTTCATTGCGCAGGTTGACACACCTAGCTCTCGGACGCGCACACCTCACCGTCCTGTCAGCTGGACAGTCTCGAGACCTCCTGCCCAAAGTCGGGATGACGGAACCATCACGGAGGCGTTGCACACATCCAGTGTTAATTTTCTGGGCGTCAAGGATTGGGAGCTCCAGACCATGGTGCTTGTCATCTTCCAGGTGGCCACAAATGCCACGGTCTTCTCAGCGCCAATTGCTGCGAGAGTCCCGGACTCGATCACCAGCACGCCCAGAGGGAGCTCCTGAACATGGGCGACGATGAGTCCTTCCGGCTGGGACATCCGGGGAGGACGGCAACAGTCGCGAGAGACGGTCATGCGGTTGTGGTGGTGGCGGGAGACGGTCTTGCGGCGGAGACAGCGACCTGCTCGTGCACTAGCGAGCCCGGTGTCCACTCTGTCGGCATATCAGACATTTGTAGGGATCACAACAGTCAACTTTGCAGTGTCCCCGCTCCAGGCAGCGATGGCAGGTCCTACGGTGGTGCCAGACGAAACTTCTGCCCGGTGGAGTGGAAAACGAAGGCGAGGACCGTCGTCGTGGAAGGCGCCGGCTGGGAGACAGAGCTCTCCACCAGTACGGAGCTTGAACTAGCTTCCAGCCCTCCCCCGAGCTGGCATCCCCGCTGGATGGCACAATTCGAGAAGCGCGCGGTGGTGTAGGGCTCGGCGATACGGGCGTCCACGCCGCACGTCAGCACTGAAGGGCGCAGCCGACGACGCCTTGAGGCAAGACCGGGGAGTGCCACGGACGACCGTGAAGGGAGTTAGATGCAGCAGATCTTTAGCAGCAGCGAAGCAGACCTTCCGGGTTGGACCTTATGCAATGGGAGCAGCAACCGCAGGTGGATCTTCGGGGACGAGATTCCAGACGAGAGCCAAGCCTGAAGAGGGAGGACACCCAGGTGGAGAGACTGGATCTGGAGTGGATCCAGCCAGCTGCGGGAATAGGGCGAGCATGAGGCCCTCCCGAGCAAACCTTGGCGTGGGGGACCCGGGGGGAACCGCGGTGATGCAAGGGAGAGACGCGGCTGGCCATGGAGCGGCGAAACCGGTGGCTGCGGCTGCCGGAGCGGCGCGTCGCAGGAGCGTGGGCAAGGGGAGCAGCAACATCTTTTTTGTAAACCAGCTTTTGTCTTCCGAATCCTTTTTTCAGCCCGCAAAAATAGTTCCCACTCACCATTGCCCCCTCTCACTTTTCACCTTGGTTCGTCCCTGTCTTTATCCTAGGAATCTTTCTAAGTTTCTTCACTCGGCACAATTTCAAAAATATACCTACATGCAAGAAGTAAATATTACAAAGTTACCTGCAATTGCACGATAATATACTAAGCCATCGGGAAGAAGATCTAGCTACCTTCAATGGTACGGACTGAGATCCAGTAACTTCACTTGGTGAAGTCACGTTGCAACTTTAGGCTCTTCATCTCCATCCAAAATAGATTCAACGGTCCATATCACGCAAAGGCAAAAAGCTCACTTGGCCAGTTTTGCAGCCCAACAGCGACAGAACACTGCTCGTAGGATTCGGTTAAATCAGATTACATGCCAACTATCTAATCTTCATTTCTGAATATATATCTTCTTGGAGCATTGTTCGGTGCAGGTGATGTAAAATTTTATACATCTTCTTCGAGCAGCGTTCTGATGCCTTGAATGTAAAAGTTACTTCCTCAGTTTCTAAATATAGGTCTTTCTAGAGATTTCAACAAGTGACTATATACAAAGTAAAATGAGTGAACCTACACTCTAAAATATGTGTACATACATCTACGTCTGTATGTGGTAGTCCATTTGAAATCTCTAAAAAGACTTATATTTAAGAACAGGGGAAGTAGTTATTTATACATCTACAGATATCCTCTAAGAATTTGACCTAAGATGTATATTGGGTTTTTCCTTATATGGAAGTTGCTCTAACGTCCCCCGCAAAAAAAAGAAAAGAAAAAAGAAGTTGCTCTAACGTCAGCTAGTTCGGCACGGTAAGCAAGATCAAGCAGTATCGGCCCCACCACCAGCACGCCATAGAATACGCCCAGCGCTGAAGCGTAGCAGGTGCAGAGAACACGGCGCGGAAGGCAGAGATAACCGCCAAATTTGACAATTTTGACCTATAATCGAAAGCAAATCACAGAATGAACTGGTTCCGAAACTATTTCACACCCCTGACCCTTTTGTGTAGCACCCGCCACGCCGGCGCCACACCCTACGGTGCAGCGCCTAGCTCCGGGGCGTTGCACCACTGTCCACCGTGGCAGCCCACGGGCCCGCACCCAGCAGTGCAACGCCTCCGAGCTAGGCGCTGCACATTACAGGTGCAGCGCCTAGCCGCTAGGCGTTGCACGTGTAATGTGCAGCGCCTAGCCGCTAGGCGCTGCACTGTGACTTATATGCAAACGCGCCAGCCCTCTCCTCCCCCACCCTCCCCATTGGCAGTTACAGAAAAAAGGGCGGCGGCCATCTGCACTCCCCCTCTCAATCCCCTCTCCCAAATCCTTATGATCCGACGATTTGGTCCGTGCATTTGTTCACCAATCCATCGTAGAAGGTACTCTCCTCTGATCCCCTTCTTTCTATCCATAGAAAATATTATGTTTTGAAGATTTGGGGAACCCTTGTTTGAATCTTGCATGTATTAGATTTGGGCAACTTTTGTTTGAATCTTGCGTATATTAGATTTGGGGAACCTTTGTTAGATTAGAATGTGGTTTCACGTGGATATCATCGCACTTCGCTCATTGCCCCGATGATGCTAATGAGGACATGGTGAAGACTTATGCTCGTGTCTACATGTGGTACGTGGTGCAACGCCTAGCTCGCAGGCGCTGCACTATAGAGTGTGGCGCCTTGGACTTGGACTTAGTGAATTTTTTAGCTATCCAGAGAGCAACAGCAGCTAGGCGCCACATGGTAGATTGCAGCGTCCAAGTACTTCACGACACATAGTAGTTCATAACACATACTACTTCACGACACATGGTAGTTCGTACAACCAAATCAAGGAGAACACATAGTAGTTCACCGCACATAGTAGTTCTTACAACCAAATCAAGGAGGACACATAGTAGTTCACCGCACATAGTAGTTCTTACAACCAAATCGAGGAGGAGACATAGTAGTTCACGGCACACAGTAGTTCACAACCAAATCGAAGAGGAGACATAGTAGTTCACAAGCAAATCGAAGAGGAGACATAGCTCTATTGCGTATTGTCCGGTCAAGAACGTGCCATCAATTGCGATGACCGGCCTACAATGTTCGAAAGCCCTCACACATTGCTCGAACGCCCAAAAAGCACGGCCAAATACTCTGACTTTCCTTCCTTCATGAACCGTTGTTTGGTGCCCATGAGGCTCGACCACAAGAACCATGCCCGGGTTTGTCGCGGCCATGGCTAACAACAACCTAGGGATTCGGTTGTATGCTTCCTCCCATGTACCATACAACATCTTAAATGCGGCTTGCTTCGCCTTCCATGCCTTGCCGTATTTCACTTGGTAATGAAAGATGGCTTTCACAAGGTCAATGACATGTTGGATGCTCATTGTTGAAAGTGTGGATATTGAGTTTGAGAGCCTGTAAGCGATGAACTCGGACGTGAGTTGTTTGTGGTCTTGGGACACAATCTTGCCATCCACCCTTTTGCCTTGGCACATGTGAGTTGGCACACAACTCACTACATGCCAAGTAGGACCTCCTTTCCATGGTCTTGCACGCACAATCCACGGACAACCGCCACGGCGTCTTGCCACTCCTTGTTGGACCTCCTTTTCACGACCTCTACCACCACCACGGCCTCTTTTAAGTCCAAGTTGGACCTCCTTTTCATCTTCACATGCACATGCAACCGTGTAGCGCACATTGACGTCTGAGTGCACCACCTTGTGTGGACGATAATGCGTAACCGAGTAGTTGTCGAGCCACATCTTCAAATCCAACAAGCTGTCGAACTTAGAACCTTTAGCAATCCGGTTCTGGTCGTCTACCAAATCACGGTGAGAGCTTGGCCTAACCCCAAGAGCTACACATTGGCCACCATCTACCACGGCTTCATCCGCGAGACTAACATCCTTGAACAATGTAGTCCGATGATCCCGACCAAATACCTTCTCGAAAGCTTCGGCCTCCTTCACCGTGAACCCCTCCGCATCAACTTGTTCATCGGGACCATCGTCATCCGAGTCCGATGCATATGCACGGGAAAAAGGGATGGAATGGTCCATTGTCTCTTGCAAATGATATTTGTCGGATCACCCACATTGTTGTCATGGAGATCAACTTCATTGTCATCGTCCGCATACTCATCGTTGTCCTCTTGCAAAGCTTCATCTTGGTTGTTTCTACACGGGCTCAATGTTGGCCTCACTTCTTGGGTCAAAAGAGGTTCAACAATTTCATCTTGCTTCAAGGGTGGGGGCTACTAGCAACCAAAGGGGAGGGGTTCCGGTTCAAGTCCAAATGCAAACTTGACTCAACCTTCTTCGTTGCAAATAACTCAAGAGCCTTGTCTAGTGATTCGGCCACCGTCTCCTTGTATGCAACCCAACGTTGCTCCGAGTTTACACGCATTGTCTTCCAACGGATGTGCATTCCAAAACCAACATTATGCCTTCCCTCCAACTCAATGATATCACTAGGGTCCATCCAATTCAAATCTTTCCTAACTTGTTGCAAGAGCTCCGCATAGCTAGGACTACTATCAAACACAATGTCAAGCTCATCCGGGTCCGGTTCTTTATTGCCTTTCAAAAAGGCGTCTTTGTCCCCATGATGAACAAACACACATGTTCTTCCCATCCCTATAAGCAATGAACACAAGGTAACATTGCTTCCATGAGTACTAATCCATGGATTAACACCGAATACAAACCCTAATATATATATATAACAACAACCCTAACCCTAACCATAACCCTAACCCTAAACCTAACCCTAACCATAACCCTAGCCCTAAACCTAAACCTAGCACCAACATAAGAACACCCATAAGAATAACCCTAGCATACTAACAAAACCTAATCATAGAAATTGGCAAACAAACATCTCACATCTCCATGCAAATCTCTAGATCCAAACTAAACTAGGGTTTCCCCAAACTACCAACAAATGAGCAATGGGAGAACTTTACTTCGATCAAAACAAGGGGATCGGAGATTATTACCTTGAGGGAGGGTTTGACTTCGAAATCCACGGACAAATTCTTCAAATTTGCAAGATTTGAAAGAAGATTTGAGAGGGGGGAGAGTGGGAGAGTGGGAGAGGGGGCAAAGCTCGGGGAGAGAGTGAGAGAGTGTGTGGTGGGGGGGTGGGGGAGGGGGAGGGGGCCCAGCCAAGTGGCTGGATAAGTCACAGTGCAGCGCCTAGCCGCTAGGCGCTGCACATTACACGTGCAACGCCTAGCGGCTAGGCGCTGCACATTACAGATGCAGCGCCTAGCTCGGAGGCGTTGCACGGCTGGGTGCGGGCCCGTGGGCTGCCACGGTGGACAGTGGTGCAACGCCCCGGAGCTAGGCGCTGCATCGCAAGGTGTGGCGCCGGCGTGGCGGGCGCTACACAAAAGGGTTAGGGGTGTGAAATAGTTTCGGAACCAGTTTATTCTGTGATTTGCTGCCGAGATAACCGCACCAAACAAACAGAACTCCGAAGAAACGAAGCATGGGAACGCAAGCGGCGCCGGCGACCAGCGAGATCGCGGCGGTGGGTGTGATCGGCGCGGGCCAGATGGGCTCGGGCATCGCCCAGCTCGCCGCCGCGGCCGGCTGCGGCGTCTTCCTCGTCGACTCCGACCCCGCCGCCCTCTCCCGCGCCGTCGCCTCCATCTCCTCCTCCCTCGGCCGCCTCGTCTCCAAGGGCCAGCTCTCCCAGGTGAGGACCCGACCCCCTCGCCTCCCCCACCTCGCAAAGTGACGCTGTTCGTTGACATTTCTAGTCTCGCCTGGTCACAGGCTGCGTGCGATGATTCCGTCAAGCGGATAAAGTGCGTCTCCGATGTGCAAGAGCTGCGGGGCGTGGATCTGGTGATTGAGGCCATCGTCGAGTCCGAAGACATCAAGAAGAAGCTGTTCGTGGAGCTGGACAGGATCGCCAAACCTTCTGCTATTCTTGCCTCCAACACCAGCTCCATTTCTATAACCCGGCTTGCCTCTGCTACCGGCCGCCCCTCTCAGGTGACCACCAATCTGGCTCATCTCAGCAGTCGCCTTTAGCTACACCGGTTGATTGCTTGTCCAGAATTTACATAGGACAGTGATGCAGACCTTATCAATTGCAAGTGGGGCGGCAGTTTGTGAATTATAACGACCCGTTTGTTATGTTGGCGGCTAAATTTGCCTCTGTCATGCATGCTATCACATAGGATTGCATACTCTACAACCTTAGAACATGTGTCCGAACACGTCTCAAGGCACTCCTGTAGTTTCTTAATTTATCAATCCTCTGTTTTCATGTCTTTATTGTTTTTGGAGCGTCTCTCCACGATTATAAGAAGTTGAAGAGATTTCCATGTTACAGGTGATAGGCATGCACTTTTTCAACCCTCCTCCTATAATGAAGCTGGTTGAAATAATACGAGGAGCTGATACATCAGAAGAGGTTTTCTCTCAAGTTAAATCTTTTTCTGAAAGGTAAGGGAAAGCATCCTATTGCCCTGCCTAAGCTCACTAAGCATAGCCTTAAATGTGATCTTGTTTCTGCGTATTACTATAGCAACTCTGAAGTGGAACCTACTTATGTAACCAGAACAAGCGTTCTGTAAACACAAACCTACCACTTCCTATTGTTAATGGATTCGTTGAGAACACAACAAACTTACTATACTCTGGAGTTCAGGTAAACTTTAGGTCCCAAGTTAGTTTTTACCTAGTAACCTAGCTTTTTCATTGTAAAGAAAATGTGTCTTACCTTTGAAAGACCTCATTTGGCATGTTTAGTTTTTGGTGTGAACAATATTTTTAGCCCCAAGGAGAACTACCATGCTACCTACTAAACCACTTAAAATTTGTGCTACATACTGGATGCATTAGCACAGATCTGAGACTAAGATATAATTGGTTCAGCCAAGCTGGCTCGAGACTTATTTGCCTTTTAACCATGAAATTGTCTAATGATTTTGATCTTTGCAGGATTGGGAAGACCGTTATATGCTCACAAGATTACCCCGGCTTCATTGTAAACCGCATCCTAATGCCGATGATTAATGAAGCATTTTGGGCACTTTACACGGGGGTAGCAACCAAAGAGGACATCGATACAGGGATGAAGCTCGGCACAAATCATCCAATGGGCCCTCTGCAGCTTGCTGACTTCATAGGGTTAGATGTTTGCCTTTCAGTACTTAGGGTGCTCCACAACGGGCTAGGAGATAACAAGTACAGCCCTTGCCCTCTGCTTGTCCAATATGTCGACGCCGGACGACTTGGAAAGAAGCGGGGACTAGGTGTTTACTCTTACGGGAGAAGCTCTTCATCTGTTAAACCCAAGTCATCTCTGTGAACATATCCATGTGGCTGTTGAGCGAAGAAATGAGGTTGTGTATGACGAAAGGTGGTACTTGTGGTCACCAAGCATCGGAATAACAGGCTTAGGGCATGTACAATGGTTGATAAGATAAGTCTTATCTTAATTCTTGCATGTAATTTAGAGATGACAAAAAAATATGTCTACAATGGGTCATCTCTTAGTCTTATCTTTAATAACTAGCTATTCCTAAAAATATGACAAGATATATTGTGCTAAGAGATCATCTCTTGTCTTCTCTTAAATAAGAGAAGACAAACCTTTTCTTATGATTTCTCTCTCCTTCACCTCATCATTTATCCTACGTGTCACTCCTAAGATAGCACCATTATACATGCCCTTACGCGGGCTTGGTTTTGTAGAATTGTCAAATAAGCTTACCCAAAACAATGGGTGTTTAGGGGTTCAAGGTGCCATGTGAAACTTTTACATGTAAAAATCATGAAATTTACATACTTGGATACCTGAAAATCCATGCCTGGGCTCTTCCAGACTCTATACTGACTGTGACACAGTATGCAGTTTCAAGCGTTACAGTCTTACAAGTTACAACGATTAGATCGGCAGCTCCAGAAATTACCCCTACGCTGTTGGAGCGTGCGCAGCAGCAGCCGTGCTGTTCAAGCACAACAGCAGATCGGCAAAATAAATGCACTTCAGCAGATCGGCAACATAAATGCACTTCTGTTGATCGTCACGACCTTGAACCAAAAGAAGCCGCTGAACATGAACGATATCAAGTTTTTTTTACATCATATTCCCCTCCATATTCAGCTCAATAAGGAACGGAAATTTTCTGAGGTTCAGATATAAGAATCCAATGAGTTCTCCAGAAGCGTATCAGTTGGTAACAACATATACATATCACTGTGCTATGCTCTAGGTGAGACTGGGCCGTCACACGGATCAAACTTCACAATCGTTCTCGCATCAGGGAGCAAAGGGTGCTTAATTGGTCTGTGTCCTTTCTTGTACCAATAATTGATAATGTACGCTTCCAGCTTTCTAACCTGAGGAAGCAACACAAGGTCAGAACCAACTTGAGACTGCAAAATACTCCCTCCGTAAAGAAATATAAGAGCATTTAGATCACTGAAGTAGTGATCTAAATGCTCTTATATTTCTTTACAGAGGGAGTATCTACGAAAAACTAGCACAAGCAAGCCACATACTTGAAGCTGTTAAGGGACAGGAGAGACATAAAAGATTACATGGGCTGTGCGTTGCTCAAGACAATGGGCCTATATAAGATGGGCATCATATCTATACTATCTATATATACCTCTATATAGTGTGCGAATAACTTTGAATAACAACCATTGGATGAAGCCGATCTAACGGTGGAGACGTGGCAAATCCGAGTGTTGTTGACCGTTGGATCTTCTCATTACTTCACTGGATTCTTCCATGTGTACTATCTAGAAGATTCTATGGTTGGGCTAAAGTCATATGGACATTTTGCACAAAATTTAAAGCACACTTCTACTTTATTCTAGACTCTTCCATACACAGACTCTCCTAGCTTCTTTTTCTATCGAAACTATCATTCATTTTACTTCCTATTCAAGTCTATGTACCTTCATAAATCATATTTATCTTTACAGATAGAACATTAGCTTTGAGATAGCCAAAAAAGATACTCCCTCCGTTCCAAATTATTCGTCGTGGTTTTAGTTCAAATTTGAACTAAAACCACGACGAGTAATTTGGAACGGAGGGAGTACATAGATAAAACACGCTCAGTATATTTTACGTGATTTTTGTATGTTATACTTCATGCATATGCCTCACAATTTCATTTGCCGGCATAACTTGCCAAAAAGGATACCTAGATAAAACAGGCACAATATATTTTACAGTAACAATATGTCTATATTTGGTTGTAGTTTGACTATATGAGCTCTCACGTGCTATGCACGTATAACTTACTAGTCTATATAGTGTGCCAATTTCAAAAATTTGAATCCAAGCATCGGAATGCTTTGTCAGTTGTTCATTGGGCTTCATCAGCTGCCTCGCTTTGATTTGTGGCTACAGTAGTGTTCACAATTATCTAGGTCATTCCAGAAACATCCATGAATTAGAGCACCGAGTCACCGACCCCACCGTCACGCCGCCGCTTGCTCCCCGCCTGCACCCTCACTACATAAACTCCCCTTCCTGATGGACCTCGAGGACCCACTATGCCTGTCACAGATGGCCAGTACTGCTCTCCAAATCACGTCACTAGGCCACTAGTTGGTTGGAGTCGACCGAGTCGCTACATCTGCTGGAGCCGCACAAATCCCATCACAAAGCATACGCCAGCAGCGCTACATGGCCTAGTGTTGGACCGTCATGCTGCTGTTGGCTCCATAGATGTTGGAAGAGAAATGTAAAGAACATAGCTTTGAGAGGTAAGAAAAGGAGAGCTGGGTGACAAGAACTAGCAGATGAAACAAGTGGGATGATATGTCATAGTACTAAGTTCGACAGGCGGTCAAAAAATAAAAGATAAACAAATCCAACACGCACACATACATGGCGTCAATGACTCAGTGGGCATTTCTGGGAGTCAAGGACGTCCTAAATGTACAGTAAAACATAGGATAGGTACATCAATTTGGTGCACATGGCATGTTCCTTGTATGTGATAATTACTGAGTTTTAACATGCGAAAAATGTGAAGCTAACTAATACACTTAACAGAAGCATGATCATCCAGATCAAGTTAGCAAGTCTCTTTCACAAGAAAAGTATCAGCCAAAACTTAAACAATGGATGAACTAGGGATTACAACAATAGACCACCTTGGTCTGGTCTAACATCCAGTGTGGGGTTTCCTCATAACTTGACTTACGCGAACATAAAATACATACTTCCTCCTAAGCAAAATTGAAATCTTTTATGATGAGTGGCTAGCTCGAGCAGGTTGGTGTCCTCACTAGCCGCCACCCGCGTTTGTGGCTCTACCTCCGTAGGGTAGCTTCTCATGTTTCCTCTTCTTTAAGAAAATGCCACCGGGGGGTGTAAGGGTCCCACTTACCAGCATGGGAGGAGACGTAAGGCAGATGCAGCAGGAAACGTGCTATCTAGCTGTTAGGAAAGAGGATTTGGTTATGGGAAAGGTTTTCTGCGCTATCTTCAAATCTATTGGAGTTTATATTCTTATCCTTTCTTAGACACCAAGTTGTAACTGGGCTATATATAGTCCCTAGTCCCTACTAGTCGATCAATAAAGACAAGCAAGAATAACCTCAATTTCTCATCCCCTGATATCTGCGCCTGGAGCCTCCTCTCTCCCCTCTAGACAGCCACGGGTAAACGAGGCGGTCAGCCTCATCCTCCTACCAGCCACGATCACAACCTCCGCTCCTATCCTAAACCATTCTTCTCACCTTTACGAACCACAACCCATGACAAGGGGCTAGTCCCTGGTTGGTCGAGTTTTTTCAAGTCTTTTAGGACATGACACAGACTTCAAGATGATCTTTTGACCGTCAATTCTGTGCAAACATGTGTCCTCACAAATAAATCATTATACATTACAAAATTATATTCATGATAAATTTTGTAATAACAGTTTGGTAGTTTCGATGTTATTATTTCTTCTTTACAGATGGTCAAACCCTCCAACTGTAAGCAGTATGAAGGCCTCAAAATTTGACTGGTAAAATTCAAAACGAAAATTTCGTTTTGGATCGGAGGTAGTATCTCTTAAGATTATCACATTCCTTGATTGCAAACAAACTTTGATAGGCAAAATAGCTGAATGTGAGTAGCATAGTTGTGAAAAAAAACTCGGAGGATTATTCAATATAGTAACTGACTGGCAATAAATCACAATAATCGATTGGTTTTTCAATGGTTTAATCAGTAGATAAGAATAAATCGTCCACAAGAAAACAACAGACTAGCAAGTATAACAGATAAAAGCTCATGCTTGGTCTATGGTGTTTGTCATTGAACTGTTTATTTCCTTTATTTTTGAGGTAGCTAATGTTGTTAAATTTCATATGAGAAACATAGAGCATGGGTCTTACCTTTCTGACAATGTAAGATTCACCGACAAAACTCAATGGTTCTGTAAATACAGTAAGAAAACCATTCCTATTTCCATAGATAACATCAGTAAAGTATCTGTCACCAACCTGGAAAAGGTGGGAAAATATTTTAAAAATCAATACATACTAGTATTAAGTAAGAACAGTCTGAACTGATAATAGCCATTCCTACCAGCACAAGATCTGAAGCTGAGCAGTCAAAATAACTCTCTATTTCCTTAGCTGCTCCAGCAGGCTTCTTTGCATCTGCAAACAATATAGGAAACGCATTATCCCTATTGTTTTTTATGTGTACCAATATCGACAGAAAGCTTCTGCCTCACATAGTCAAATTACATTTCAGAAAGAAAGATGGTATAGAAACAGACTCGATAAGCATCTAAGTGCAAGTTTGCATACAGATTTTTAGTGCTTTGGTATCATGAGATGCAATTCATACTTAACAAAATGGAATTTCTGAACTAAGTTACCATTATAAATATATGTGGTGACAGGTTAATTATCTTATTTTCATAAACATGGCATTAGACTCTAATAGTTTGCAAACTCCCATTTCCCTAAGCAGATCGATTTACATGCCAACGCTCACCAACGAGAGGACCAGGCGCATAGAGCATTCAGACATTTTGGAAGCGAATAATTCTACAGCTATGAGGTCTCCGAGCACTTACCATGCCTAATCACATGAACCCCGTCGATAGTCGCCTCAATCGTACTGGCATCCGACCCATCTGGATCATACTGCTTCAACCCTGCACCGGCCTAAACACATCAATTCCATCACCAGGCAAACATTCGCTCAATTCAACGCTTTCTAAGAGCAGCGCGACCAGGCCAGACCTGCGGAGTTGCTGTAGACAGCGATGGCGCCGGGGAAGGCTGCGCGGCACTGGTCAAACGAGGTGGTCAGCAGCGGCCAGAGCTCGGGAGCGTAGGGCGCGGTGAGGGTGTTGTCCTTGTCGAAAACCACGCCGCGGAACCCGGCGCGGCGGAGCTCCGCCCAGTCCAGCCACCGGATGTCCTGCACCGACACGTGCGGCAGCGCTAGACGCGGCTCGGACGCCGCGACGGCCACCACCGCGGCCACGCCTCCCGGGTTGAAGCGCTGACCCAGCGCGCGCGGCCAGGACGCGGCCACACCCATGGGTGTGGCTCTGGCGGTCGTGGAGGTCGCGGGAGTGGGTTCGGCGTTGGGGTTTGTGGCTTTGTGGGGAGGAAGGAGGGAAGCGCGGGAAGCTGGAGGGAGCAGTGGCGCCGGCGGCGGCCTTAGCATCAGAGCGGCGACGAGATGGTTGCTGTCGCCGGGTGTGCCCGAGTGGGGGAGAAGATCGGATGGATGCTCTTGCAGATGGACATATGCCAATCTGGCCCCACAGGCTGAGCTACAGTGGAAAGACGAAAGCGCATTTTTCGTCTCAACTTATTGTGAAGTACTTCGAAGTAGTGATTTAAACACTCTTATATTTCTTTACAGAGGGAGTTGTAGTATGAGCTTTGTCCCTAAAATCATTTTCTTAACCCTAAAACTTATGTTTAACCTATGTCTTTCTCAACTCAGTATTCCTCATGTAAACCTGGTTTTGACTCTCTCTCTTTTTAATCTTTTGTCCCTCAGTGCTGAATAGCCAGTAGATTTAGTCCCTCACTATTCCTCTTGTGAGTTACAGCCGCTCCTCTCTCTCGTCAATGTTCGCCCCTTTGCTTGTGAGAGCCACCATCATTGTTACGACGAAGGCATGTAGCTAGCAGCGAGAGGTGTTGCACTGACTCAGCGACACGACACATGAATGGAGCAAGTCATGCTTCGTGGAGTTTAGGTGGAGGTGGGGAGGCTTGGTCATTGGTCGGTAGTGGATGGGTGGAACTAGTGTGGCCGGTGTTGGAGATTGTTGTCGTAGGCGAAGGGGGGGAGAGACGAGTTGCTCCCATCGCCAGCCTCCTAGAACGGCGCCGCCACCTCCATCCATGTTCACTGGTGCACATCTAGAGCGGGAAGACCTACCCCCATCATCGGCCTCCGAGAGCAACATTACTACCTCGATTTTTGCGCCTCAATGCACATCTAAAGCGGGAGGAGCTGCTCTATAATACTTCTATGTCGTATCTATATTTTTTGGTATTATAATTTTTGTTATGTACATGCGATATACACATCATTTAGACATAGTTTTATGACATGTTCTTATTATTTTTATTGTACTAACATATTAATTCGGCGTCAACTCTCGGTTGCTATTATTTTTGCATTTTTTATGTAATAGAAAACTATATTTCTAGATGCACAAAAATACGACATTGATATATGTACTAGAGGAAACCTTGCTCTAGCAGCCCAGTTGGAGGGGACCCACCAGGGCTCCACACACCCCTGTCATGCGGCCACGGCCTAGGTTGCATGGGCCCATCGCATGGAGCCCATTGTTGGGGAACGTAGCAATAATTCAAAAAAATTCTACGTGTCACCAAGATCAATCTAGGAGATGCTAACAACGAGAGAGAGGGAGTGCATCTTCATACCCTTGAAGATCGCTAAGCGGAAGCGTTACAAGAACGCGGTTGATGGAGTCGTACTCGCGGCAATTCAAATCGCAGAAGATCCGATCTAGCGCCGAACGGACGACGCCTCCGCGTTCAACACACGTACATCCCGGGGACGTCTCCTCCTTCTTGATCCAGCAAGGGGAGAGGAGAAGTTGAGGGAGAACTCCAGCAGCACGACGGCGTGGTGGCGATGGAGCTCGTGGTTCTCCGGCAGAGCTTCGCTAAGCACTACGGAGGAGGAGGAGGAGTTGGAGGAGGAGAGGGCTGCGCCAGGCAAGGGGTGCGGCTGCCCTCTCTCTCCCTTACTATATATAAGGGGAAGGGGGCGGAGGAGGCGCCCTAGGGTTCCCTAGGGGAGGGGCGGCGGCCACAGGGGAAACCCTAGATGGGTTTGGGCGCCCCCACCCCTAGGAAACTTGCCCCCCAAGCCGGAAGGGGAGGCTGCCCTAGGGGAGGCGCCCCCACCTCTCCAGGTTACGTGAGAGGGGCTGGGAGGGGCGCACAGCCCCTTA
The DNA here is from genome assembly GCF_002575655.3 of Aegilops tauschii subsp. strangulata. Classification (NCBI taxonomy): domain Eukaryota; kingdom Viridiplantae; phylum Streptophyta; class Magnoliopsida; order Poales; family Poaceae; genus Aegilops; species Aegilops tauschii. Next base: position 443,196,934 of record NC_053037.3, read on the forward strand.
GTGGGTTGGTGTGCCCCCTCCCCTTGGCCCATAAGGCCCCCCAACGCTTGCCGGGGCCTCCGAAACACCTTTCGGTCACGCTGGTCGTCACCCGGTACTCCTAGAACAATTCCGGACTCCAATACCCTTCGTCCAATATATCGATCTTCACCTCCGGATCACTCCGGAGTTCCTCGTCACATCCGGGATCTCATCCGGGACTCTGAACAACCTTCGGTAACCACATACAATTTCCCATAACAACTCTAGCGTCACCGAACCTTAAGTGTGTAGACCCTACGGGTTCGGGAACCATGTAGACATGACCGAGACGTTCTCCGGCCAATAACAACAGCGGGATCTGGATACCCATGTTGGCTCCCACATGTTCCACGATGATCTCATCGGATGAACCACGATGTCGGGGATTCAATCAATCCCGTATACAATTCCCTTTGTCTATCGGTATGTTACTTGCCTGAGATTCGATCGTTGGTATCCCAATACCTCGTTCAATCTCGTTACCGGCAAGTCTCTTTACTCGTTCCGTAACGCATGATCCCGTGGCTAACTCATTAGTCACATTGAGCTCATTATGATGATGCATTACCGAATGGGCCCAGAGATACCTCTCCGTCATACGGAGTGACAAATCCCAGTCTCGATTCGTGCCAACCCAACAGACACTTTCGGAGATACCTGTAGTGCACCTTTATAGCCACCCAGTTACGTTGTGACGTTTGGTACACCCAAAGCATTCCTACGGTATCCGGGAGTTGCACAATCTCATGGTCTAAGGAAATGATACTTGGCATTAGAAAAGCTCTTAGCAAACGAACTACACGATCTTGTGCTATGCTTAGGATTGGGTTTTGTCCATCACATCATTCTCCTAATGATGTGATCCCGTTATCAATGACATCCAATGTCCATGGTCAGGAAACCATAACCATCTATTGATCAACGAGCTAGTCAACTAGAGGCTTACTAGGGACATGTTGTGGTCTATGTATTCACACATGTATTACGGTTTCCAGTTAATACAATTATAGCATGAACAATAGACAATTATCATGAACAAGGAAATACAATAATAACCATTTTATTATTGCCTCTAGGGCATATTTTCAACAGTCTCCCACTTGCACTAGAGTCAATAATCTAGTTCACATCACTATGTGATTGTAATGAATCCAACACCCATGGGGTTTGTTCATATCTCTCTTGTGAGAGAGGTTATTAGTCAACGGGTCTGATCCTTTCAGATCCGTGTGTGCTTTACAAATCTCTATGTCATCTTGTAGATGCAGCTACCACGCGCTACTTGGAGCTATTCCAAATAACTGCTCTACTATACGAATCCGGTTTACTACTCAGAGCCATCTGGATTAGTGTCAAAGTTTGCATCGACGTAACCCTTTACGACGAACTCTTTTACCACCTCCATAATCGAGAAAATTCCTTAGTCCACTAGTTACTAAGGATAAGTTCGACCGCTGTCATGTGATCCATTCCTGGATCACTCTTGTACCCCTTGACTGACTCATGGCAAGGCCCACTTCAGGTGTGGTACACAGCATAGCATACTGTAGAGCCTACGTCTAAAGCATAGGGGACAACCTTCGTCCTTTCTCTCTCTTCTGCCGTGGTCATGTTTTGAGTCTTACTCAATACTCACACCTTGTAACACAGCCAAGAACTCCTTCTTTGCTGATCTATTTTGAACTCCTTCAAAATCTTGTCACGGTATGTATTCATTTGAAAGTACTATTAAGTGTTTTTGATCTATCCTTATAGATCTTGATGCTCAATGTTCAAGTAGCTTAATCCAGGTTTTCCATTGAAAAACACTTTTCAAATAACCCTGTATGCTTACCAGAAATTCTACATCATTTCTGATCAACAATATGTTAACAACATATACTCATCAAAAATTCTATAGTGCTCCCACTCACTTCTTTGGAAATACAAGTTTCTCATAAACTTTGTAAAAACCCAAAATCTTTGATCATCTCATCAAAGCGTACATTCCAACTCCGAGATGCTTACTCCAGTCCTTAGAAGGATTGCTGGAGCTTTGCATACTTGTTAGCATATTTCAGGATTGACAAAACCTTCTGGTTGTATCACATACAACCTTTCCTCAAGAAAATCGTCGAGGAAACAATGTTTTTGACATCCTATCTGTAAGATTTCATAAATAATGCAGTAACTGCTAATATAATTCCAACAGACTCTTAGCATCACTACGAGTGAGAAAATCTCATCGTAGTCAACTCCTTGAACTTGTCGGAAAACATCTTAACGACAAGTCGAGCTTTCTTAATGGTGACACTTACCATCATTGTCCGTCTTTCTTTTAAAATCCATCTGCACCCAACAGCCTTACGACCATCAAGTAGTTCTTCCAAAGTCTATACTTTTTTATACATGGATCCTCTCTCAGATTTTATGGCCTCGAGCCATTCGTCGGAATCCAGGCCCGCCATCGCTTCTCCATAGCTCGTAGGTTCATTGTTGTCTAGCAACATGATTTCCAAGACAGGATTACGTACCACTCTAAAGTAGTACGCATCCTTGTCGACCTACGAGGTTTGGTAGTGACTTGATCCGAAGTTTCATGATCACTATCATAAGCTTCCACTTCAATTGGTGTAGGTGCCACAGGAACAACTTCCTGTGCCCTGCTACACACTAGTTGAAGTGATGGTTCAATAACCTCATCAAGTCTCCACCATCCTCCCACTCAATTCTTTCGAGAGAAACTTTTCCTCGAGAAAGGACCTGTTTCTAGAAACAATCACTTAGCTTCCGGATCTGAAATAGGAGGTATACCCAACTGTTTTGGGTATTCTATGAAGATGCATTTATCCGCTTTGGGTTCGAGCTTATCAGCCTGAAACTTTTTCACATAAGCGTCGCAGCCCCAAACTTTTAAGAAATAATAGCTTAGGTTTCTCTAAACCATAGTTCATACGGTGTCGTCTCAATGGAATTGCGTGGTGCCCTATTTAAAGTGAATGCGGTTGTCTCTAATGCCTAACCCATAAACGATAGTGGTAATTCGATAAGAGACATCATGGTATGCACCATATCCAATAGGTTGCAGTTATGATGTTCGGACACACCATCACACTATGGTGTTCCAGGCGGTATTAGTTGTGAAACAATTTCCACAATGTCTTAATTGTGTGCCAAACTCGTAACTCAGATATTCATCTCTATGATCATATCATAGACATTTTATCCTCTTGTCACGACGATCTTCAACTTCACTCTGAAATTACTTAAACCTTTCAATAATTCAGACTTGTGTTTCATCAAGTAAATATACTCAGCATCTACTCAAATCATCTGTGAAGTAAGAACATAACGATATCCACTGCGTGCCTCGGCACTCATTGGACTACACACATCAAATGTATTACTTCCAACAAGTTGCTTTCTTGTTCCATCTTACTGAAAACGAGGCCTTTCAGTCATCTTGCCCATGTGGTATGATTTGCATGTCTCAAGTGATTCAAAATCAAGTGAGTCCAAACGATCCATCTGTATGGAGTTTCTTCATGCATATCTACCAATAGACATGGTTCGCATGTCTCAATCTTTTCAAAAACGAGTGAGTCCAAAGATCCATCAACATGGAGCTTCTTCATGCGTTTTATACCAATATGACTCAAATGGCAGTGCCACAAGTATGTGGTACTATCATTACTATTTTATATCTTTTGGCATGAACATGTGTATCACTACGATCGAGATTCAATAAACCATTCATTTTAGGTGCAAGACCATTGAAGGTATTATTCAAATAAACAGAGTAACCATTATTCTCCTTAAATGAATAACCGTATTGCAATAAATATAATCCAATCATGTCTATGCTCAACGCAAACACCAAATAACAATTATTTAGGTTTAACACCAATCCCGATGGTAGAAGGAGCGTGCGATGTTTGATCACATCAACCTTGGAAACACTTCCAACACATATCGTCATCTCACCTTTAGCTAGTCTCCGTAGCCTTTTATTTTGAGTTACTAACACTTAGCAATCGAACCTGTATTTATTACCCTGGTGCTACTAGGAGTACTAGTAAAGTACACAATAATATAATGTATATTCAAAATACTTCTGTCTTGCCAGCCTTCTCATCTACCAAGTATGTAGGGTAGTTCTTTAGTGACCGTTCCCCTCATTACAGAAGCACTTAGTCTCGGGTTTGGGTTCAACCTTGGGTTTCTTCACTAGAGCAGCAACTGATTTGCTGTTTCATGAAGTATCCCTTCTTCCCTTGCCCTTCTTGAAACTAGTGGTTTTACTAACCATCAACAATTGATGCTCCTACTTGATTTCTACTTTCGCGGTGTCAAACATCGCGAGTTGCTCAAGGATCATCATGTCTATCCCTGATATGTTATAGTTCATCACGAAGCTCTAATAGCTTGGTGGCAGTGACTATGGAGAACCATCACTATCTCATCTGGAAGATTAACTCCCACTCGATTCAAGCGATTGTAGTACTCAGACAATCTGAGCACATGCTCAACGGTTGAGCTTTTCTCCCTTAGTTTGCAGGCTTAAGAAACTTGTCAGAGGTCTCATACCTCTTGACGTGGGCACTAGTCTGAAATCCCAATTTCAGTCTTTGGAACATCTCATATGTTCTGCGACGTTTCAAAAACGTCTTTGGTGCCACAATTTTAAACCGTTAGCATTACGCACTGAACTATCACGTAGTCATCAAAACGTGTATGTCAGATGTTTCGCAACATCTACAGACGACGCTCGAGGTTCAGCACACCGAGTGGTGCATTAAGGACATAAGCCTTCTGCGCAACAATGAGGATAATCCTCAGTTTACGGACCCAGTCCGCATAATTTCTACTATCAACTTTCAACTAAATTTTCTCTAGGAACATATCTTAAACAGTAGAACTAAAGCGTAAGCTACGACATAATTTGCAAAGACCTTTTGACTATGTTCATGATAATTAAGTTCATCTAATTATTTAATGAACTCCCACTTAGATAGACATCCCTCTAGTCATCTAAGTGATACATGATCCGAGTCAACTAGGCCGTGTCCGATCATCACGTGAGACGGACTAGTCATCATCGGTGAACATCTTCATGTTGATCGTATCTACTATACGAATCATGTTCGACCTTTCGGTCTCTTGTGTTCCGAGGCCATGTCTGTACATGCTAGGCTCGTCAAGTCAACCTAAGTGTTTCGCATGTGTAAATCTGGCTTACACCCGTTGTATGCGAACGTTAGAATCTATCACACCCGATCATCACGTGGTGCTTCGAAACAACGAACCTTCGCAACGGTGCACAGTTAGGGGGAACACATCTCTTGAAATTTTAGTGAGGGATCATCTTATTTATGCTACCGTCGTTCTAAGAAAATAAGATGTAAATATGACAAACATCACATGCAAATCATAAAGTGACATGATATGGCCAATATCATCTTGCGCCTTTTGATCTCCATCTTCGAGGCGCGGCATGATCACCTTCGTCACCGGCATGACACCATGATCTCCATCATCGTGTCTTCATGAAGTTGTCTCGCCAACTATTACTTCTACTACTATGGCTAACGGTTAGCAATAAAGTAATTACATGGCGTTTTTCATTGACACGCAGGTCATACAATAAATTAAGACAACTCCTATGGCTCCTGCTGGTTGTCATACTCATCGACATGCAAGTCGTGATTCCTATTACAAGAACATGATCAATCTCATACATCACATATATATAATTCATCACATCCTTTTGGCCATATCACATCACATAGCATACCCTGCAAAAACAAGTTAGACGTCCTCTAATTGTTGTTGCATGTTTTACGTGGCTGCTATGGGTTTCTAGCAAGAACGTTTTTTACCTACGCAAATGTTGGGGAACGTAGTAATTTCAAAAAATTTCCTACGCACACGCAAGATCATGGTGATGCATAGCAACGAGAGGGGAGAGTGTTGTCTACGTACCCTCGTAGACCGAAAGCGGAAGCGTTAGCACAACGCGGTTGATGTAGTCGTACGTCTTCACGATCCGACCGATCAAGTAGCGAACACACGGCACCTCCGATTTCAGCACACGTTCGGCCCGATGACGTCCCTCGAACTCCGATCCAGCCGAGTGTTGAGGGAGAGTTTCATCAGCACGACGGCGTGGTGACGATGATGATGTTCTACCGACGCAGGGCTTCGCCTAAGCACTGCTACAGTATTATCGAGGTGGACTATGGTGGAGGGGGCACCGCACACGGCTAAAAGATCAAATCAATTGTTGTGTCTCCAAGGGGTGCCCCCCTCCCCGTATATAAAGGAGTGGAGGAGGGGGAGGGCCGGCCCTCTCTATGGCGCGCCCTAGGAGGAGTCCTACTCCCACCAGGAGTAGGATTCCCCCCTTCCAAGTAGTAGGAGTAGGAGTCAAGGAAAGGGGAGAGAGAAGAGAAGGAAGGAGGGGGCGCAGCCCCTCCCCCTAGTCCAATTCGGACTAGGCCTTGGGGGGGCGCGCAACCTCTTCTCTCTCTTTCCCCTAAAGCCCAATAAGGCCCATATACTCCCCGGCGAATTCCCGTAACTCTCCGGTACTCCGAAAAATACCCGAATCACTCGGAACCTTTCCGATGTCCAAATATAGTCGTCCAATATATCGATCTTTACGTCTCGACCATTTTGAGACTCCTCGTCATGTCCCCGATCTCATCCGGGACTCCGAACTACCTTCGGTACATCAAAACACATAAACTCATAATATAGCCGTCATCGAACTTTAAGCGTGCGGACCCTACGGGTTCGAGAACAATGTAGACATGACCGAGACATGTCTCCGGTCAGTAACCAATAGCGGAACCTGGATGCTCATATTGGCTCCCACATATTCTACGAAGATCTTTATCGGTCAAACCGCATAACAACATACGTTGTTCCCTTTGTCATTGGTATATTACTTGCCCGAGATTCGATCGTCAGTATCTCAATACCTAGTTCAATCTCGTTACCGACAAGTCTCTTTACTCGTTCCGTAATACATCATCCCGCAACTAACTCATTAGTTACAATGCTTGCAAGGCTTATAGTGATGTGCATTACTGAGTGGGCCCAGAGATACCTCTCCGACAATCGGAGTGACAAATCCTAATCTCGAAATACGCCAACCCAACAAGTACCTTCAGAGACACCTGTAGAGCATCTTTATAATCACCCAGTTACGTTGTGACGTTTGGTAGCACACAAAGTGTTCCTCCGGTAAACGGGAGTTGCATAATCTCATAGTCATAGGAACATGTATAAGTCATGAAGAAAGCAGTAGCAACATACTAAACGATCGAGTGCTAAGCTAACGGAATGGGTCAAGTCAATCACATCATTCTCCTAATGATGTGATCCCGTTAATCAAATAACAACTCTTTGTCCATGGTTAGGAAACATAACCATCTTTGATTAACGAGCTAGTCAAGTAGAGGCATACTAGTGACACTCTGTTTGTCTATGTATTCGCACATGTATTATGTTTCCGGTTAATACAATTCTAGCATGAATAATAAATATTTATCATGATATAAGGAAATAAATAATAACTTCATTATTGCCTCTAGGGCATATTTCCTTCAGCAAAACCACAACGGTGATATGCCAATTGTTATTTACCCTTCATAAGGACCCTCTTCATCGAATCCGATCCGACTAAAGTGGGAGAGACATACACCCGCTATCCACCTTATGCATCAAGTGCATGTCAGTCGGTGGAACCTGTCTCACGTAAGAGTACATGTAAGGTCGGTCCGGGTCGCTTCATCCCACAGTGCCGCCGAATCAAGATAAGACTAGTAACGGTAAGCAAATTGAACAAATCATCGCCCACAACTACTTTGGGTTCTACTCGTGCATAGAATCTACGCATAGACCTAGCTCATGATGCCACTGTTGGGGAACGTAGCAATAATTCAAAATTTTCCTACGTGTCACCAAGATCAATCTAGAAGATGCTAGCAACGAGAGAGAGGGAGTGCATCTTCCTACCCTTGAAGATCGCTAAGCGGAAGCGTTACAAGAACGCGGTTGATGGAGTCGTACTCGCGGCAATTCAAATCGCGGAAGATCCGATCTAGCGCCGAACGGACGGCGCCTCCGCGTTCAACACACGTACATCCCGGGGACGTCTCCTCCTTCTTGATCCAGCAAGGGAAGAGGAGAAGTTGAGGGAGAACTCCAGCAGCACGACGGCGTGGTGGCGATGGAGCTCGTGGTTCTCCGGCAGAGCTTTGCTAAGCACTACGGAGGAGGAGGAGTTGGAGGAGGAGAGGGCTGCGCCAGGCAAGGGGTGCGGCTGCCCTCTCTCTCCCTCACTATATATAAGGGGAAGGGGGCGGAGGAGGCGCCCTAGGGTTCCCTAGGGGAGGGGCGGCGGCCACAGGGGAAACCCTAGATGGGTTTGGGCGCCCCCACCCCTAGGAAACTTGCCCCCCAAGCCGGGAGGGGAGGCTGCCCTAGGGGAGGCGCCCCACCTCTCCAGGTTACGTGAGAGGGGTTGGGAGGGGCGCACAGCCCTTAGTGGGCTGGTGTGCCCCCTCCCCTTGGCCCATAAGGCCCCCAACGCTTGCCGGGGCCTCCGAAACACCTTTCGGTCACGCTGGTCGTCACCCGGTACTCCCAGAACAATTTCGGACTCCAATACCCTTCGTCCAATATATCGATCTTCACCTCCGGATCACTCCGGAGTTCCTCGTCACGTCCGGGATCTCATCCGGGACTCCGAACAACCTTCGGTAACCACATACAATTTCCCATAACAACTCTAGCGTCACCGAACCTTAAGTGTGTAGACCCTACGGGTTCGGGAACCATGTAGACATGACCGAGACGTTCTCCGGCCAATAACAACAGCGGGATCTGGATACCCATGTTGGCTCCCACATGTTCCATGATGATCTCATCGGATGAACCACGATGTCGGGGATTCAATCAATCCCGTATACAATTCCCTTTGTCTATCGGTATGTTACTTGCCTGAGATTCGATCGTTGGTATCCCAATACCTCGTTCAATCTCGTTACCGGCAAGTCTCTTTACTCGTTCCGTAACGCATGATCCCGTGGCTAACTCATTAGTCACATTGAGCTCATTATGATGATGCATTACCGAGTGGGCCCAGAGATACCTCTCCGTCATACGGAGTGACAAATCCCAGTCTCGATTCGTGCCAACCCAACAGACACTTTCGGAGATACCTGTAGTGCACCTTTATAGCCACCCAGTTACGTTGTGACGTTTGGTACACCCAAAGCATTCCTACGGTATCCGGGAGTTGCACAATCTCATGGTCTAAGGAAATGATACTTGACATTAGAAAAGCTCTTAGCAAACAAACTACACGATCTTGTGCTATGCTTAGGATTGGGTCTTGTCCATCACATCATTCTCCTAATGATGTGATCCCGTTATCAATGACATCCAATGTCCATGGTCAGGAAACCATAACCATCTATTGATCAATGAGCTAGTCAACTAGAGGCTTACTAGGGACATGTTGTGGTCTATGTATTCACACATGTATTATGGTTTCCAGTTAATACAATTATAGCATGAACAATAGACAATTATCATGAACAAGGAAATACAATAATAACCATTTTATTATTGCCTCTAGGGCATATTTCCAACACCCATGGACCTCCTCTCCACTGCCTCGCAAGGCCCATTTCTCTATATATACACCAAAACCCTAGTCATATATTTTTTGGAATTTTTACACTACCACCTCCGGCGATTTTGAAGTGGAGAAAGAAAGCCCTTTTCTCGCACTCTGTCGGAAAGGGTTATATGCAATGTTGGAGGAAACTCTCGACCTCCCAGGGCCATGAATACCAAGGACTAAAGGGGAAGCCCTTCTCCCATCTAGGGGAGGCCAAGAAAGAAGATGAAAGAGGGGGGACCCCCCCCTTTCTGGTAGTGTCGGAACACCGCCAAGGAACCATCATCACCGTTGTCGTCCTCATCGACTTCATCATCATCTCAATCGACAAATCCTTCATCTGTACAGTGATTCATTCATTCACAAACCTCCGTAATCCCATAACTGACCATTGTGTTTTTTATGTGATTAATTTATATCCAAAGATTTGTTGCAATCCGTTATGTCTGAGTAGTTTTGTTTTGACCTATGTCACTTGTGATCTATTATGATTTATATGAATTGTATGGTGTGATATGGTGTTGTCCTCTTGTGCGATTGTATGAGTGTGTGCATATGTTGGATCACACTTGAGAGTTAGTAATGTGTTGCGATGAATATACATGGGATGGCCTGGAGGGCATACATTAACGTACATGAGTATCGGAGTCAAAGCATATGGGATAAAGAGGAACCATATAACTTAATGTTATGGTTGGGTTTACCTTAATTAACTCTTAGTATTTGCGAGTGCTTAGTGAGTTTTCAACCATAAGTATGTATGTGTCCAAGTAAGGGCACTACATTAGCACAGGCCTCCTCCACAGATAAAACTGCAAAACATGATTATCGGTTGTTTTATCATAACCAATGGCCTAGGGACAATTCTGTAATGCATATCACCATTACTTCCACACCCGCTCTCTTTTGCTTTGTTGCAACTTTGAATTTCAGTACCTAACATTTATTTACTTGCACCTTATACCCTTGCACATTACCTCTTTTATACTTGCAATTATCTTTTGTTAGAGAGTCTAGGTAAAGTAAACACTTGGTGTACCAAACCTTGTATCGGTGATAGATAGAGCCCCAGAGAATAAGATTCCTACCTTTAGCTCCTTTGGGATAACGACACATCATATTTTCACCACCACACTGGTAAGTGCTACAGCAATTCCCTGCACTTGGGGATTATATCACTCCCGCCGCTGAATCAACGTCATTGACTTAGCGACATGAGGGTGAAGGTAGTGTCGTTTCATTATACTCGGTTCATCAAAGGCTCCAGGGCTACTAACGGTGCCAATGAGACCCTCCACCCTACTCTCTGGACCCTCAGTGGCAATTGATGATGCCAAAAAAAATCAAGAAGTCAATGAAGACCTCCACCCAACTCCTCGAGCCGATCAGAAGCTCGAGGGCTACTGACGATGCCATGCCCCGAGGTATAGCATAGAGGGAAGACTCGGACCAACTGCCACGAGCAGGTCCAGGCCCACAACTCGGAGCCCGCCACATATACTAGGGTGCATCATCTACTTGGCCTACAAGATATGTATATTTAGTAGATCCATGTAAACCGACTTGGGCCCATGTAACCCTACCCCTCATCCACATATATAAGGGAAGGTAGGGGCCTCCCGATTGGCAGGATGAATACTCATCCTCATACACCATACGTGCTTAGTGCTCACGCACAAACCCTAGATCTCATATGAGACATCCATCAATAATCATACAATCAAACATGAGTAGGGTTTTATTCTCCCCCATGAGGGCTTGAACCTGGGTAAATCCTATCTCATGTGCACCCATCTGGATTCTCCATGCGTACACTGTCCCATGATTATTATTGCCGAAACTTACACCGACCGGGGGGGGGGGGGGGGTGGGGAGAGAGAGAGAGGGAGAGACGGTGATATCCCCTCAGTGACATGTGAGCTTTACTATGAGATCCAAAGCCACACTTTGCTTAAGTCGAGTAACTAAAAATGCCCTTTACTCTAGTAGAAAAGAGTAAAATTGTGTTGAGACTACGGTGGAACACACGTAAGTGCGAAAAGTAGAAGGAAGACACAAAATAGACACAAGATGTAGAGTGTCACTCTCGTTTCTATTATTCAGTGTCTACAGATAGAATAGGTGTGTACAATTGTAAACCTACCCTTTTTATATATTGACTTGATAAAGGGAAAGCCCGCTTATGGGGTCGGTTTTCTAACGCCCCCCTTGGACTGTTACTCATAGTATGTCTAAGCCCCAGTAAAACTCTCAAAACCCTTCCATGAAAAATAAATAGAGAAAGGATATTGCACCAATTGCCTCATTAAAAACCTTCATTTATAAACTTTAGGAGAGCTCAAACAAGGCAAAATAGTACAATTTGATCCTTCATGTGAAGTTTCTCTCTCCGAGTACCACAATTATTTAAGTCTTCTCGTTCAAATTCCTTGAGCACATCTTCGAGTGTGATAGTAGGAGTGACTTACTGAATAGATCACTTAGTGAATACATGTGCAGATTATTACATCACTTAGTATGTAGTACTTTTCTACCGTTCATCCATTTGCAATTCATGATCATAGCAGAACTCTGGATGAACATGCTTCTTGAAGCGACTTCGCATATTCTAGACATGTGTAACATATACTTTATTACATACCTGGATAATTTTTGGTGCCTTCTGGACATAAAGCGACCCGATTCTCACATGTGGTATGCAATTCTCATGAGTTATCCACATTCTGGTGATGCTCTCTATACAGTGTGATCTCCCCTTTGTGGATACTAAATTATGTTTTAGTATTTTAAGGGAATATATAGTTCCTCCCTATATATGTACTCTTCAAGTGCGTGGTCTCGATGTAAACAAGTCATGCATGTGACTGCACATCCCACTATAGCTAATTATTTTTATTCGTTCAATAGAGTGGTTAATAATTTATGTATGTCTAAAGATATCGAAGCAATATTCTTCATGCCTTCCTAATGCTATTTAGTAAGATCTGCATGGTAACTCACTCAACATGTTCACTAAAAATGTGACGAAGTGATTCATGTTGCTGCAGATGTGAGCACTTCTAGGCACTGAAGTATGATGCCGAAGACCGTCTAGTGTTTTCCTCCCCCGCCTCTAGGCTTGTATGGACCTTTACCATAAGGTTTAAAAACCCTTTGGGATTGGAAGTGGGTATGATTCATTATGACCAGATCTTTTCAACACTTTCGATTTGTGTTCATAGATTATCACACTGATATTTCTTCGAGAATGTTTGATATCCAAGATTATGACATAGATTATCACACTGACATTTCTTCAAGAAGGGGAGCCTTGGCGCAGTAGTAAAGCTGTTGCCTTGTGACCATGAGGTTACGGGTTCAAATCCTGGAAACAGCCTCTTGCAGAAATGCAGGGAAAGGTTGCGTACAATAGACCCAAAATGATCGGACCCTTCCTTGGACCCTGCGCAAGCAGGAGCTACATGCACTGGGCTGCCCCTTAATGTTTGATATCCAAGCCAAGGTAATATTCAGTTATGCCAGAACATTCTATTCTAAACTCATTTCTCAGTACGAGTCTGCTTCTTCTAGCGCATCCGTGTGGACAACTTCTTTTTGGTCATGTCTTCTTTGATGGATTTCAGTCATCTTCTTACACTGTGCATCACTGTACACTTTTAATCCACACGGGTATACGTCCAAGTTCAAGCTGTTCAATACCCCATTTGAACGGTTGTGTTATTTCTCTATTCCCGTCATCTTCTTAGATCATGATGAACTTAATCTTACCATCCCTTCGCAATGTCGCTTTCTTCGCTTTTATGTCATGTTTCTTCACAGTTATGCCATTTTCTCATTGTTGAGGGGATCTACAATCTCTGCACCACCTTATCTTTTGCATCTATTAATTGATTCCTCTTGTTATTGTTGCCAAACTTCGGCATTCGTGGTCGATGATAGAATCATGAGCTACAACAGCGGGCTGCTTGTGGCGCGAGGTTGAGCATGGGGCAGAACTTGATGACGGTGTGGCTGCCTAGTAGGGTACGATGGTAGAAAAGGATAGGTCGGGGAGGTGGCCATGGATGTGGGAGAGGAGGGGGGGGGAGGGGGAGGGTATGCATGGAGGTGTACATCCTGGAGCACAAGGAGAGGCCTAACAGCAACAACAATAAAACAAAGTAACAGGAATGCCGAATGCTTGCCCAGTGAGGCCAATAGTTGAGGTACCTATTCCATAACACATACTACTTGCGAAAAATCATCAATAATGGCCCCTCTCACAAATTTACATCGCACATGTTTTTTTTAGTGCTGCATGGTCTTTTTATTTGACCGGTCACAATTGTAATTGCGTGTAGAAGCGAAATGTCAAACAGAGGATATATGATCAGAAATAAGAGCATGAACCCCGCAAAAAAAAGAGCATGAACATGAAAACAACAAATAATTTCTTGACCACTTTAGCTCCCAATTTTCCATGATCCCACCAACTGGTATATAAATGAACTAAAAGGAGACATCTTATTTACCAGTTTAAAACTAACACTTTCAATTCAATTCACTAGTATTAACACCATAAACATCTATATATGTTACAAAGACAGTCGATCAGTCTAAACAAGAACTCATGAGCAAAAGCAATTTCGCCATTTTGCACATGGAATCCTTTATACACACACCGGTATCCCGATGAAGACCTGATATGCACCATAAAACCAGCTGCGATCCACAAACTGATAATGATGATAAAAGGCCGCCACAAAATAGATATCTAGTCTTGGCGTTTCAAAGCATATATCAATTCCTGTCAAGCGGCAATTAAAGGGAAAAAAATGCAAGGTTACAAGATGGCACAACAATGAGCAAATAAATGACAGCTAAACTCATTTCAAGGTTGGTTCTTACCAGATCACCATTACCAGAGGCAAATGAAGGGTGAAGGTCCAACAGAAGCTTGTCTTCCCTCAATCTTTCCAAGCCATCAAAGAGAGACAGTTTTGTCTCAGCAGACCCAGAGTCCTTCACTGCAACACTTCTATTGTGGAGGTCCACCCTTATATACATCTCAAGTTCTTCAACTTGCCGAGACAACTGAAGAGCAATGAACTGAAAACACCACGCTTTTGGTTATTTGATTTTAACTACATGGACCAAAGCTGCCCAAAAGTTTAAAACTGAGAGAGGCTTGCAAACAATCACCTGTAGAAGATGTCGAATGGACACCCTTGGTCGACAACTTAGATAGGGCTTTTCCAAGTTAGGCGTTGTTTGTCCATCAAGAGGAAGAAGAACAAGATACAAGTTGAACTGCAAGAATATTTTATTTTTTATAAAACATGAAAAATAATGTGAAACAGTTTAATGCAGATCTACATGAGCAGAACTACTAGAACAAGAAAAATAGGAGAGGAATGCTCATACATGCAGAAAAGGCTAGCACCACTATTTATGCATGACCACATAGGGCATGCTCAGGAAAGTTTTACTTTTATCCCTCTTTGAAGTGTCCCTTTTGCAACAGCTTCCAGTTTTTCAGTAATTTCTTGATTATAAATGCCAAAAATTATGCCCAGGAAAAATAATGTGGAATTTATATAATTGCGCATGCGGTTCTATTGTACCTCCTTGTTTTCATCAGTTGCACGGAGGTGGTCCACAAACTTCGCGAAACGCCCACCCTTCCCCAGCCTGCCGTTTGTTCCACCAACATTGTTGTACCGAGTTTGGCTTCTTGTGCCATTTTTTCCCCATGCGAGCATCTCACCCCGCAATGGAGAGGTGGTGAAACCTTCTTTTAGAGATACTACTTCGTCATTCTCCTCAGATCCGTGGTCACTACTGCCAATGGTTCTAGCAGGAGAAGGTGTTGGTGCAGGCCTTTTTCTACCTCTTTTCTGCCTTGAATCTGGAGAGTGGTTATCAGGAGAAGGCAACTCTTTGCTCTCAACATTAGCATTTTCTTCTTCTCTGTCCTCATCATCAGAGCCAGTAGGGGCAATATCACGAGCAACCGTTCTACCTCTCCCACGGGTACGCACATTTCTCCTGTACTTCCTTGCAAAAGCATTGGCAGTAGCTTTTGCCGTAGGACGCTTCTTACCGAGGGCCTCCGACTGCTTTCGAATCATCTCCTCGATGGTTGCTTGAATCTTCCATCAAAAAAGTGATATCAAGGATAAAATAAAAACGAGAAGGAAGATAAATACTGCATGAGAAGATGTGAAACGCAGTGCTGTAGCTATTACTTATTACCCAGCAGATAAACTTACCTTCTTATTCCGAGTCCTCTCCTCTTCACCGAAAGCAAGTTCCTGAAGCCTCAAGTATATGAGAACACCACAAGAAGAGCTAAATGGGCCTAAATAAGAAGAAGAAAAAATGTTGACGATGTAACATAGACATCACCTCTTCCTCGTACTTATCAATATCTGGATACAAGGTTGCAATAAGTGCATCATAATTAGGATCATCCCTCAAAGAACGTCGACTTGCACAATGAGTACGGCATGCTGGACACTCATTATTTCTGCAAAATAAGTTTGTACTGTCAAACGAGGAATGGTTTATTTTATGTTTTTTAAAACAAAATTAGGCTGTGTATTTCACATTGTCAATATTGATAACGTGACAAGCTTGTAGATAAATGATGTTTAGCAGCATACCCTAGCCTCATAGATTTATCAATGCAATCCCTGCAGAATCGGTGCAAACATTCCATAACCGTTCTTGTCTTCCGGATAATGCCTGCAAATTAAAGAATCAGACTTTTCATCTGTCATATCTGCATGTGACACAAAGTGACACATGTAGAGAAAAATGGAATCCATCCTCTAATCAAAATGACAACAGGTATATATACCTAAACAGATTGGGCACTGGACTTCTTTTCGGACTTCTGCTAATTTCACGAGCACAAACCTGAGTAGAAAAAAGTAGTACATGTAAGGTTCAAGCTGTGTGAAACATCAAGTCTTTTATAGCATCTATCAACCTAAACGATCTTGAATTTTTTGTTAAATAGTTCAACATAAAGCAGTAGCAATAGATCAAGTAAGGTACGATATCAGACATAAAGAATAACAGATATGGTCTTGAGACCAATTCTGATCTACAACGCTGCTCCATATAAATTTCCATAGCATGTATATTTTCAATAGGACTGCTGTACTAGTAGGGAAAGTCACATAAGGAAAAGAGGAGTCTGCACATGAAACAAAATTAGAACTTAAAACACACACCTAAGCTGCTATAAAAAGATAATGTTAGAACAGCTAACTAGAATTAGATAGTAAAGTAACATCAACGAAAATCGTCTAGGACAGCTAACAGACAATTCCAAATAGAAGTTCGCAAGCTATGCCAAATTATCAACATACAGCCGCCAGATAAGAGCAACGAAACCGCAGACCATTCTAACGTACAGAAAAAACCACGAGACAAGCAGAGCAGATGCAAGTGGTTAGCCGGTGACTCCAGTCCAGGCATAACAATGCAGCACTGGTAGCTTAGACAAGTGGGACTGAGACCGAATACTATTCCAAGGAATCTCCTTCACGGGCTCACGGGCATGGCGTGGCGTGCAATATGATCGAAGCATGCATACCATCGAAGAGGTCGTATGCAATAGCTCGCAGAAACAGGAAGGAAGACTGTTAGTTGACAAACATATGCTTGCATAGATAGGGTAGCGATACACGCTGGCCTGATCACCGAACGAAGAAGCAACGATATTCGCCGCTGTGACAGTCTAACAGACCATCTGAGACCACCAGTTCCGGCGAAACGTCGCAGATTGACCGGCGTGGGTGGGTGGGAACAGGATACGATGAGGGGGCTGGGACTAGGAGCATCAAGCATGGCCGCGCGAGCAGGCCGAAAGATAAATCGCGTAGACATCCACGCGGGATCCACGAGGCCGGAAGGCCGGGACAGGACCGGCCGGAGAGACCCAGGGGGAGGAAGGAAGACTCACTCGTCCATGTCGCCGTCGCTCTCCGACGACTCGCTGTCGCTGTACGCGCCGCCGCCGCCGCCGCTCATCGCGCCCGAATCTGCCAGACCCATAAGAAACAGAACACGCACGCTTCTTAGCCATATTCACACGGAGGCATGCAGAACAGAACGCGGTAGCCCGCCTGCCTGCCAGCCAGATACGAGGGGCCCGGATGCGGTTAAGCTCACCGCCTGCGCGCTGCGGCTGCGGCTGCGGGTCGGTCGCCCGATTGGCGGCGCCTCCGCCCGGGACCGGATGGAGCCCTCCTCCTCCCCCGCCGGCGGCGACGGCCGAGGGAGCGTCCGCCCCGTTCGCCTCAACGTGGTCGCGGGGTTTGGAGGAGGACGGTGGCGAGGGGAGCTGGCGCTTCTGCGCGGGCATTCTGGCGTAGGATCCCGGCCCGCGGATCCCGGCGGCGCGGCGGTGGCGGCCCTCGCGAGGCGTCTGGGGAGGGGCGGGGGATGTGGCGGTCGACGGGGAGGACGGGACGACTGGAGGGAGAGGAGGGAGGTGGCCAGGCCAGGTGGGTGCGGGACGGGAGGGCGGAGAAAGAGAGAGGAGGACCGGAAAATAAATAAGGAACTGGGGATGGATGGATGGATGCGTGCTCGCGTTGTGCTCGGTCGTGTATACTGCGTGTGGCGTGTGGGGCCTGCTGCTCGGGTCGCCTCCCTCCACCGCGGTCTGACTGTTTGGCCTGGGGAACTGGGCGGGAGACCAGGGAGGGGCGAGGCCGGCAGCGAGCGACGCCAAGGACATGCACGCCGCCTCGCCTGCCGTGCTTCTGCTGGGCTCCGCTTCCTCCGACTGTAGCAAGCACCTGCGTGGGGACAAAGCGGAGGGCAGCCGTACTTCCATTCCATGCCGCTCGATTTGGCGTAAGGTTGTTCCTGACATAGCTCGAAGACTCGTCGGCAATCAGCTTCCCGAGCTACTACCACCCATCGTAGCCATATGACCGTCGTCGATCTTGTGCAGCCCGCGCATACGGCATAGCCCTTGGAGGCTCTGCCGCGGAGGCCGGCCGGCGCACCGCGCACAGCCGCCGCACCCTTCCCGCGCCTGGTGTCGTACTGCCTCATCGCCTGCCGGCGCTCGACCAACCAAGCCTCTTTGCCGATCGGCGGAAATCAAACAAGCTGAAGTTAGATCACACGCCGGGAAAATTGATCTCTGTCCTTCAGTTCATAGAGCAAATGGAGAAAAAGCATCCAACAGGGGACAGAGCAATGGAGTTTAGCTTATGTTTGCCATAACTCGGAAGCCTAGGCAACAGGGTGCTGGCAAACTTTGATCGATAATGCAGAGGAAAAAACATCACAATTAGCTACAGCCAGAGCGAGCACAAGTCAGTGGATAAATCTACGCGGTGATATAACAAGATGCAGTATGGCTTCTAGTTCAGTACTTCATGCAGCGTACTATAGAACCGAACCAAATTTACACGGATGGAAGCAAGCAACTTCTATCGGAAAATCCTGCCAACACTGGAGACACAAAACGTTTCCTCCTAGCTAATTCCTAAATGAAAAAGAGGATCCATCAGCATGGGATGGAAGAAACACGTCTAATCTAGGTATAAGAGGACCATGAAAGACAGCTAGCGGGTCATTCTACACTGCAAGGCATTGCGATTGACTCTACTCCGCACGGCATTGAAACTCACGAGTTATCTATCCTCTGGTGATAGTGAGGTCAGAGATTTTCTGGTCAGCTCATTAAGCTGGTGTCAAAATGCGCGACAAGTGAAGTGACAACGATGTGCATTAGTTTTTCTAGTTGCGAATTGTCATCCCCTGATTGGTACCTTACAGTCTTGATTTCTTAAAATAAGAACTCGAAACCACAGTATACAATTCATGGTGGATAGAGCAGCAGAGGGAAATGAGCAGCTAACCGGCTGGCTATTCGTAAGAGAAGAGAATAAGTTATGGATCCTCAGAAAGAAACTATTCCTAAGTCCTAACAGAAGTCATGAACTAGGAGCTCAAAATAATACTAGTATTATAACATCGTAATCAACAAATCAGCGACTCTTAAGCAACGAGAACTGGTCTTGCATTCAGGAACGCCAACGACAAGCAGGAGATCGATGTGCAATCAGCGTCTACGGCGCCATGACAGGATGACAGCAGGGCAATGCTGTTCCTGGCATTCGCGGCCGCCGCTATGGTGTCCTCGTGGCGAAAGCATGCACACCATCATGATGCCCGATGCCTCACTGTTTATGCAAGGATCGACTATCTCGTGGCGATGGTCAGCTAGCCCAAAGACAACAGAGCGAGACACGAGCAATTGGAGCGATGCAATCGTCGAGCATCGCGGATGTATAAAATACCATCACTTTCGCTGAGCTGACCAGCTAGACGGCCCATGTCTATCTCCTCGCCGGAGCCCGGAGAACAGCGGCGCAGCAGCAGCAGCAGCAGCGGGAGATAGCTAGCGCCTAGCGAACGGCTGCACGAGAGATGAAGTGGCGAGGAGTTCGGATCGCCTCGACGGGCACGCCTACATGGCCCAGCAGAGGAGAAGGGAGCAGGGGCCAGGGGCAGGGAAGGCTTACTCCTCGTCGCCGTCGTCGTCGTCGCCGGCGCTGAGAGACGAGTCGGAGTCGCTATCGTCGCCGCTCCCGTATCCTCCGCCGCGCCCGCCCTCCGCGTCGGGATCTGCGGAACCAATCAACCACGGACGAGACCCCTTAGAGACACCCACAGCCCGCGGCGCCGAACGCGATGCGCGTGGGCGTCGAGCGACAGAGATACCGGCGGTGCCGTTCGTCTCACCGCCGTAGTGCGGCTCCCCCGGCGGCGCCCTCGCCTGACGCGCGGCGGGCCCGCCTTCCGACGGCCCATGCGAGGCCCCGCCCCCGCCGCGGCTGGCGGCGGCGTGGCGGGCCGCGGCGTGGCCGCGGGAGCCGTCGTCGGCAGAGGCGGGCGGCGGGAGCGGGCGCTTGTCGGCGGGCATTCCGGCCCCCCGCCCCGGGGTTCTCGCCGCGGCTTTTCCCTTGCGGCCCGCGGGGCGTCGGGGGAGCGGGCCGGGTGGTGGTTTCGTGGAGAGGGAGGACAGGGAGCGCAAAGAGGTGGGTGGAACTGCGGCAGGGCGAGGAAGGAAGGAAGGAAAGGCGAGGAGGGTCGGGGGGCTCTCGTCTGTCAACCAGGCCGGGGACGCATTTTGTGCTGTGTTTTATTAGTGTGCGTGTGGCGTCTCTCTGCCTGGCCAGATTTGACGATCGCGCGAGGGACGAGCAGCCAGGCCAGCGAGGAAGGGGGCAAGGAAGAAGCGGGCGGCGCACTGCTCGGACGTGGTAGCCCGGCGGCACACGGCGGCGTGCCCTGCCGTCTTTGCGGAGATCCGGCTAGTCCTCGGGCATCACCTCGTGATTCAGGAGCTCTGTACTTTGGTGCACGGTTGAGAACTTGTGTAGTGTGGTTCTCAACGGCAGGACCTCATTACGGGTTCTTCTAGGGTTTCAGGTGCAGCGTAGCCGATAAATTGTGTAGGGTTTTAAATACGTATATACAACAATTTGTTCTTTGCGAGATAAAGCCTCGCCATTTAGGGGTCCTGTGACATGAACTCCCTTCGTAAAGAGCGTTTAGATCACTACTTTAATTATCTAAATGATTTTGTGTTTCTTTACAGAGGGAATATAATGTTAGGTGCTTACATGAGTTTATAAGCACCCACACTCGACAAATAAGCACAATGTTTCAAGAAAATCTGGTTTATTTTTTCTTTGCAAGCACCCTACAATGGGACGGGGTATTGTTTTTCTCATGTCTCTTGAAGATTGGCGAGGATATCGGTTTTCTTATCAGATCCTTTACTTTGAAGCAATCTTGAAAAATAAGTCATTTTTCATGGAGATTAATCAGGCTCTTCCTTTTGACTTATGTATCTAATTTCTATCAACACCACTAAAATTAGGGATGAAAGCAGAGCTGAATTCTCCGTTCGTTTCCGGAAAATACGGGCGAAAATATGGAAACGGAAACAAATACTTGTCACCAAAACAACATGTGTCCTCACCGTCACCCCGTTCTTCCCAAACATTGTACCTTAGTAATTATGTTCCTATATGAGAATTTTATGCATAGTATAACTTATTGTATATTCATGGTATATCATAATATATATGCTCATATTAGCATTCTGATTTGTTCATTCAATTGTATTTTCTTTATCGTTCAAGAGGTTTTCAGTTCTGACGAGCTTTCGCTATGTATCATGGGTCCACGCGGTATTCAGTATATTTGCTCCTGTCGCCGTCTACATTTGTATTTATTTTGTGATTTTGTATTTATTTCGGCTTCCACTAAGAATACAGAAAAAAATGTGCCAGCGTTCGGCTATGTTTGTTTTTGCTCGATTTTGATCTCTCGTTCCAACAAGATAAATAATGATTTCTTCGAAGCTTTTAGGATTTCTATGAGGACAATTATGATGTGCATAGACAACACTATGACATCATCACTCTTCTTAAAGTGTCATGTGTTGATAAGGTTCAACAATTCAGACATGCATGTTTACTTAACTGCATATACATCAGGATATCCAAGGCTATGACTATCAGGCTTGAGCCTTCTGGTAACAAGCTTAACCTAAATGCTCATGGTATAAGCTTGCATAAGATTCATTTTGGCCTCGTTGATGGTAACTCATTTCTATGTCTCTTGAAGATTGGTGAGGATATTGTTTCTCTTATCAGACACCTTACTCCGAAGGAAATTTAAAAATTAATTCATTGCCCATGGAGATTAATAAGACTATTGTCCTTAGGAGATACTTATCTAATTTCTATCAACAACACTAAAATTATGGATGAAAACAGAGCTGAAACCTCCGTCCGTTTTCGGAAAATATGAGATAGAGGGGAAATATGGAAACATAAATGGATAGTTATCTACAAAACAACATGTATCATCATCATCATCTCATTCTTTCCAGACATTGTACCTTATTAACTATGTTACCAAAATGGTAATTTGATGCACAATAGTGTATCTTATTGTATGTCCATGATATATCATAATATTTATACTCATATTAGCATTTGAATTTATTCATTCCATTGTATTTTTCTTTATAGTTCAAGATGTTTTCAGTTTTGACGACCGTTTCGCTATGTATCACGTGTATGCCTAGTATTCGGTTTATTTTCTCCTCGGGTTATCTAGTTTGTATTATTTTTTTAGATTTTTCTATTTATTTCCACTTCCACTAAAAATATGGAAATAAATGTCCAGCGGTCGGCTCCATTTGTTTCTGCTCGATTTTCATCTCTCATTGCAACAAGATAAATGATGATGCCTTAGAAGCTTTTAGGAGTTATATGAGAAGATTGGCAATGTGCATATAGAGAACTATGCAATCATCACTCTTCTTAAAGTGACTAGTGTTGATAAGATTCACCAATTCAGACATTCTGTTTTCTTTAAATGCATATACATCTAGATATCCAAGACTATGACTATCAGGCTTGAGTCTTTTGCTAATTAGCTTAACCTAAATGCTCATGGTACAACCTTGCATAAGATTCTTTTTGGCCCAGTTGATGGTAACTCGTTTTTATGTCTCTTGAAGATTGCTGCGGATATTGTTGTTCTTATCAGATCCCCTATTTGAAACAAATTTTAAAAGTATTTCATTTTCCCATGGAGATTAATTAATAGGACTCTTGTCCTTATGAGGTATCTATCTAATTTCTATCAACACCACTAAAATTAGGAATGAAAGTGGAGCTGGAACTCTCCACCCGTTTCCCAAAAATACAAAATAGAGGGAAAATATGGACACGGAAACGGATACTTATCTACAGAACAACACATGTCCTCCTCGTCATCCCGTTCCTTCTAAACATTGTACATTATTAATTGTGTTCCCTGAATGAGAACTTTATGCATAATAGTGTATCCTATTGCATATCCATGGTATATCATAATATTTATATTCAATTAGCATTTGGATTTGTTCATTACATTGTTATCGTTCAAGATGTTTTCAGTTCTGATGAGCTTTTCGCTATGTATCACGTGCATGTGCGGTATTCAGTTAATTTTCTTCTAGCACTGTTTAGTTTGTATTTATTTTTGAGATTTTTCTATTTATTTTCGCTTGCACTAAAAATACGGAAATAAATGTGCCAACGCTCGGCTCCATTTGTTTCTGCTTGATTTTCATGTCTCGTTGCAACAAGATAAATGAAGATGTCTTAGAAGCTTTTAGGAGTTCCATGAGGAGATGGGCAATGTCCATAAACCGAAATGTGCCATCATCACTCTTCTTAAAGTGTCTGGTGTTGATAATATTCAACAATTCAAGCATGCATGTTTCCTTCACTGCACATACATCTAGATATCCAAGAGTGTGACTATTTGTATGGAGAAGAATGTCTCTATTAAGTCTAAAAATATCATGGGTATAATTCTTTTTCATCCTGAGGTGATGCATGACACTCATAAGAAAAACCAAGTAGGGTTTATCCTCAAGTTAGGCTCTAGGAAAGCTTGTGATGAAGCAAACGAGAATCTAATTTCCTATTGAACTGCCAAATAACAGTGGTTTTCAACAACCCATGGTGCATCTTTATTAATAGATTATATTAAACAACATTCATTGTGTAAAACTTAACAATGAAAAGTGCCCATGTTTCTAGAACCATAAGGGTGTCAGACAAGGTGACCCCATGTCACCATCCTAATTTAATTTGGTTGTGAAATATGTGCATAAGATGGTGTTAGAGGCACAAAAGAATGACTTTTTGAAAGGCTAGCTCACCATCTTATTGACAGTGGGGCGGACATATGAATCCATTTGGGTGCCTCATGATCCTGATATAGCGTTTATTCTGAATTGTTGCTCTATATTGAATATATGTTTAACCTGGGGGCCTAATTTTATAAGAGTGAACTTTTCTTTCAAAGGGGCGATAAAAACATTGTTGAAATGCCAAAATAATACTTGGAGGTTCCTCTAGGCTGCCAAACTTATGAAAAAAGGATAATTGGAAGGGCTATCACTTGTATAGAAAAGAGCATTAGAGGCGTCACTCGAAGGCAATTTTGGCACAAATCATTTAAGCTTCTCGCAATACCTCCTTGGAGGCGTTTATTTCTTATCAAAAGTTTTGGAGGTGGTTAATATAACAAAACCGCCTGTAGGAAATTTTTAAGCCTCTGGAAGCCTTGTCGTTCAAGGCAAGGAAGACGCATCATGGAGGACTCCCGTCCACCGATGTGGCCGACTAGGTTGTGTAACCCTAGGTCGGCTATCTACTAGTAGCAACTTCGTTGTCGTGAAGCATGTGATATCAGAGGCCGAGCCTTCAACATTGGCGACTTCATTCATTGTTTGATACAGGACAGGAAGTGGTTGCATAAGTTTTCGTTGTTATAGGACAGACCCTTCATCATCGACAAAATGTTGCACAAGTGAGCATATTGGATCTGGAATGCGAAGACCATCGTCCTTGAGCCTAACTCCTGGAATATTGCCCTGCTTCACTGCTTTTACATTGAAGCTCTTTTGTTTTTAGTTCAAATTATTGTTTATTTTGATCAGACATTAGATATGTATTGAATAAAGTTATATTGCCTCAAGTTGGGCCCTCTTATAAGCTTTTGTGCCTTTGTTGAATTTTGATCGTTGCTGCGGTGGTGCGGTAGAGCAGCGGGCAGTGGAGAACAAAGTGCATCGGCAATGAAGCAGCAGCGTGAGGAGGAAGAACAAGAAGTAGAGGAGGCGCGTAAAAGCTCTATATATCTCTATCTCCGACCATCCCCTCTTAATGGACAAATGGGGGAGAAACGGCAGCATGTAATCCTCACCACGTGGCAGACAATCTCTCTATATCCCATAACGACGCTTAATATGCACAGGGATCGAGGAGCCTATCGTTACTGCTCACGAGAATCAAGGCGCACAACGCCGTGAAATGGGATGTGGCTGTAGCAAAACACAACGGAAAACAAAAAAAATTCCAAACTACGAACATGCCTAGGACCACTATGAAGGTGCAAACAAGGCTTGATCTGATCATTACCAACTCGTAGCGCAGCGAAGGAGAGTTTGTGAAGATTGTCGGTGCATATCCCCGCAGTTAGGATTTTACAACCTCCCAGCCGTGAGGATTATCTCCCTCGAATAGCACCTTAGACGGTCCCTCAGACAACCCTTCAGGAGGCTCTCGCACTGAATCCCAGAGGGAACCTCGGACAGGACCTCGAACTAAGATCGAAACGACTTCCCTATGAGTTGCACACATCCAGTGTCAACTATCCAGCTGGGCTAGCCTCACCTTGTCAGTTGCCGACCCATGTAGGCCGGCCCGAGGCCCCCAAGGTCAGTTATGTGGCCATCATGCCAGCTTACGGGCCTTGAAGAAGGAAGACTCTGAAAGTCTTGCCATTCAAGACAAGGAAGCTGGATCCATGGAGGACTTCCCTCCACGAACGTGACCGATTAGGTTGTGTAACCCTAGGGCGCTGGTATGCTATATAAATCAGGGTTGAGCTACTCGACAGAACACATTAGAATCTCTCAATTGTACCTATACTTTGTACGCCTCAATCGTTATATACACGAGCAGGTAGGGTTTTAATTATCCCGCAAGGAGGGCCTGCACCTGGGTAAACTGTAATCGTCACGCCGGAATATCGTACCAAGGGATCTATCGGAATTAGCTCCGACACAATATGCATGTTTAGGGCATGCTACTATTTATGGTTCTATTATTCTACATAATGTCGCTTGCCGGTGACAACAACAGAAATATAATATCGGTAGGGTTTAGCTAGGCCTTAGAATTTTGTTCTAGTTCCGTCTGACGTCGGGAGGCGCTTGACTCTACTGATCGTGGCAGTGAAACTCCCGAACTATCTATCATGTGGTGAACTATATGGCGATAGTGAGGTCAGAGATTTTCTAGGCTCAAGCAGTAGTTTCACACCGCAACCCGTCGGGTCATCAAGTAAACTCGTGAAAAAAATGCGCGACAAGTGAATTGACAATGATATGCATTAGTTTTTGTATGGGCTACATGCGGATGTATATAGGCGTAGTTTAGAGTGTAGATTCACCCATTTCGCTCCGTATGTAGTTCGAATTGAAATCTCTAATAAGGTTTATATTTGGGAACGAAGGGAGTAGTGCTAATTTACATTGCATGATTGGTACCTTAGAGTCTTGTTTTCTTAAAATAAGAACTTGGAGCTAAAAAAACCACAAAAAAAGAAGGTTAGAAAAAGAACTTGAAACTACATATATAATTCATGATAGATAAAGCTGCATGGGGGATAAGTGGCTATTCCTAAGAAAAGAAAATAAGTTATGGATTCTCAGAAATAAACTTACGCCTTCTAGGGCCTTTTACGAGATAAATACCTCCCCTCTCCCCTTTCGAAGAACTAGGGTGTCTCTGCCAACCGCCAGCCATAGAAGAGAGAAAGGTGGAGATGTACAGGGGAAATGGTGGAGGCCGTGGTACAGGGAGATTTAATAGAGGGGGGAGAGACAATTTTCAGTATCGTAAAAAAGAGGACGAGGTTCATCGCTTCAACAATTCGCAACAGTTTGATGCAAGAAGAGAGGAGAGATTTGGACCTAGAGAGAGCTATGCAGAGAGAAATTTGCAGGGAGGGAGCAACAGTAGTGAGAGGGCGGCAGGTGCTGATGGATTGGGAGGACCGGCTTTTGTGCAAGAGAAGGAGGATGGGTTGGGAGGCAAAATGGGGCGGGAATGGGGGCAAATCTTATTTCCCCCTCACCCAGCCTGGATCTGATTCAACAACAACAATGGTTTGGGGAACTGCTGGCCCAGATCACTCAAAACAACCAGGGAGCAGGGATTACTGTTGGGAGAAACCAGAATTACATGCAAGCGATTGAGAGGGCTAAGGAGATCAACAAGAGCAAGATGGTGATGCAGGGGACAAATGGTTCATGTACTAGAAATGACTCAGGTTCTCGAAGTTAGAATAGGATTATGCAAAATAGTGGAGGGCACAAAAACTTGCCAAGAGATGGAGCAGATGCTGGTAAAACTGGGAACAATTTCAGACCTGGCTGCAATAAAATGAAAAGACCCCAAACATGTCACTAGAGACTGCAATCTGGGTAAGAACATTGTCTGTGGGAAGAGCTCTCACGTTACTGAAGAATGTACATGGTTGAGGCAAATGAAGCTTGTGCCCAAATTTGTTGGGTATGCTACCAGAGGGCTTGGAGTGTTGCTAGTTCAAAACTCTAAGGAGGTCTTAAACATTGAGTAGGCAAACCCAATGGCAATCATTAGAATTGTTTCTGGTGACGTCAATGAAACCCAGTTTTTGGAGGGTTTTAACTATATGTTCAGCTGAAACTGGCAATAGAGATGTATGAAGCAAGGAAAAAGTGTCTATCTGATGAGATTTCCCAATAATGGTAGACTGATTGAGTTGCAAAAGTTTGGTGATTTTAATTTGCTAGGAACCAAAGCATCATAAACGTGAAAAATTGGACTTATGACACTTAGGCAATGGGCAAACTACATACTGTGTTGGTCAAATTTGAAAAACTGCCCGAGTGCTTCAGACATTTTTTTGGGATGTGTGAAGTTGCTGCTACTCTTGGTCCAGTGTTGGAGATTGATATGAGTATTGTTTACCAGGAAAAAATTAGAGCCAAAGTGGGTGTGGGGGACTTTGAGAAGATACATGTTTGTACTGAAGTAACTGATAGAGATTTGATGATCTACAGAATCTATCCTGAACTTTAGGAAGTTGTTGAGCATGGGTGGTATGATGAGAACATGAAACACACATTGATGGAGGAGCAAGATGATGTGGCTGATGATATGAGGAAAAACTCAGAACTAGTGAAAGTGATGCTAAAAGTAACAAGGAAAACATTTCTTTAGGGAGTCTGGGTCTAAAACAATTTGAGGAATTAAAGAAAAGGAGTGAGGAGCTACTAGAACTTCAGAATAATTATGTGAGTGAGATGGAAAGAAAGAAAAAAGGGGTAAGCTGATTTGGAAAGAGTCATATTGAAACTTTAAGAGATGGAAGAGGGGAAGACCAGACAGGAGGCATGGAGATCTATGGAAGAGAAAAAGAATATAGTCTGGGATAAGGAGAAAGGCAAGCTGACTAAGATGAATTCCAAGCAACAGGAAATGATTGACAGATGTATGGAAAATTTAGATCAAATAGAAGAAAGGGGCTTGGAGATAGAGGACTATAGTGAGAAAAACACTCTCAATGAGATCCATCCAAACACAACTGGGGTCAATGATGCTTATGTAGAGCTTGTGGATTACAATGCAAGTCAAGATTCAGTGGAGTCTTTTGAGACCAAGTTGGGAATCACTCAAAAAGAAGAGGTGGACAAGGAAAAGGAAAAGGAAGGGCCAACTAGAAGAAGTGACAGAAACTTAGACAAGAAGGATGCTATGATTGAAGTAAAGGCTGCTGAAAAGGACAACTATGGTAAGAATGAAACACTTTCTTTTGAGAAAATTTCATTGCTTGAAATGTCTTGTAGGGTTTGGGTTGATCTTAGTTGTTCTATTGAGATGATCAATCAAAATCTAAACGTAATTGCCAATATGGAACAGGCTAGAAGAGATATATTTCTACAATACTTGGCCAATGATAAAAAGGAGAAAGAGACTAGCTCTCTAGGCCCTTTGACACTAGAGATGTTGTATCAGAGGAATTATGTTCTGACCAGGAACACTCTCATACAGAGATGGAAATGGATTATTATGATCATTTAAATAAAAAAATCTAGCAACAAAAAATGAGATGTGGCTCACCATCTAATAGTGGGGTGAAGCACACTATCTCCATTGGGGGAGCTAAGAAATTAAGAAAGAAAGAAAACATGTTAGGTATGTTTTGGAATGTTAGGAAGATTGG
Source organism: Aegilops tauschii subsp. strangulata (assembly GCF_002575655.3). NCBI lineage: Eukaryota > Viridiplantae > Streptophyta > Magnoliopsida > Poales > Poaceae > Aegilops > Aegilops tauschii. The sequence goes on from NC_053037.3 coordinate 443,226,500, forward strand.
GCAGGATGTTAAGAAAAGATTTGTTAGGGAAAGCATTATAGATAAGAAGTTAGATTTTATTGGTCTCCAGGAAACAATTAGAACTGATTTCACAATTTATCTGCTAGGAAAAACTTGATTTGGGAATGGATTGCTCCCAGAGGCAAATATGGTGGCATTTTGGTTGGTGTTAATAACGACTATTTTGACATTGTTCATGTAGAAAAGGGAGTTTACTGTGTTAGGTTGCTTTTTAAAACAAAATTGCTAAATTTCACTAGAATCTAGTGACAGTGTATGGTGATGCTCAGACTGATGGTAAAGCTTCCTTCCTAGCTGAACCATCCAGAATTTACCAGGACAACCCCTGCCATGTGTGATTGGAGGGGATTTTAACATCATTAGGAACAGTTCTGAGAAAAATAAACCCGGAGACACAGATCATGGGAGATTCATTTTCAATGCAATCATTGAGCATGCTGGGCTTAGAGAGCTCCCTTTAAATGGCAGAAAATTTACTTGGGCTATAATTTGCATGTCCCCACCTTTAAGAAATTAGATAGAGTATTAATCTGCCATGATTGGGAACATAAAGACTCCTTGCCTTGGTTTATGCATTAATTAGAAAGGGAAATTTCTGATCTTACCCCACTAATTCTTGATACTGGTACTCACCTGGATGCTGATGAAGGGGTTTAAAGAATTTGTTGAGAAATATTGGAACATAACCTATGTGGGATCTAGTTTGGATATTTTGCAAAAAAAGATTGTTAAGACAGAAAACCAGAGGATGGGAGTTGAATGCTAATGCTGCCTATAGAAAAAAAAGAAAAATGAGTTATTAGATCAACTGAACGAAATAGACAAATGTGCTGAGAACACTGGGTTGAGTGCCCATGACAGAGAAAAACAAAAAGATTTGAGAAGACAATTAAGTGAACTTCTTAAACAAGTAGAAGTAAAATGGCTCAAGAGATATAAGGACGGAGAAATTAAAGAGGGTGATTCTAATACTAGATACTACCATGCTAAGGTCAATGGTAGGAAGAGAAAAAAATAAGATTTTATCTCTGGAACAAGAGGAGGGAGTGGTTGAGGGAGAGGAAAACATTATGAAATATATCACTGATTTTTATAGAAGACTGTTTGGAAATGTTGACTCCTCTTCCATTGCTCTTAACATTCAGAATGTTGAAACCATTTCCTCTCAGGATGCCACTGACCTACCTAGACCTTTTTCCATGGAAGAGTTGCATTCGGTAATTTTCTCTATGGAAAAAACAAAACCCCTGGCCCGGATGGGTTCCCAGTGGATTTCTATCAGCATTTTTGGGATATAATAAAATGGGATCTCAAGGCTTTGCTTGATGATTTCCATGCTGGCATAGTGGATCTTGCTAGAATTAATTATGGGATTATTACTTTGGTCCCAAAAATAAAAGATGCTAAGTAAATTCAAAAATTCAGACCCATATGTTTACTGAATGTTAGTTTCAAAATAATTACCAAGGTCCTAATGAATAGGCTTAGTAAAGTGATCAATCCAATTATATCTCCTATCCAAAGTACCTTTGCGAAAGGTAGATATAATTTGGAAGGGGTGGTGATTCTACATGAATCTCTAAAGACTATACATGTGAAAAAACAAAATGCAATGTTGTTTAAGGTAGATTTTGAAAAAGCCTATCATAAAATCAAATGGCCTATTGTACACAAAATGCTCAAACTTAAAAACTTCCCTGATAAGTGGTGTGTCTGGGTGATGCACACCATGAGGGGGACAAGTGGGGAAGAAAGTTAATGATGAAATTGGCCCTTTGTTCAAAACATACAAGGGGTTGAGGCAGGGGGATTCCCTGTCTCCTGTATTATTTTATCTGGTTGTTAATGCTCTTGCAATTATTTTAGATAAAGCCAAAACAGAAGGATTTATTAAAGGGGTGTTAATTGACTATCATGAAAATGGGGTTAACATGCTCCAATATGCTAATGATACCATTTTCTTGCTTGCAAGAAGATGAGGATAGTGTCAGGAATCTTAAGTTTATCTTAACAACCTTTGAGCAAATGTCTGGCTTTAGTATTAATTTCCATGAGAGTGAGATTTTCCTGTTTGGGGAAGCTATCAAGAAAGCTACATTGTATCAGGAAATCTTTACTTGTAAATTGGGTCCAGTCCCTTTGAAATATTTGGGACTTCCTATTTCTGATGTTAGAATTATAAATAAATGGTGGAAAATTATGAATGAGAAAATTGAAAAAGGTGTGCTTATTGGCAGGGGAGACTGCGCAACATAGCTGGGAGAGCCACATTGGTTCATTCCTGTCTGACTAACATTCCGATTTTCATGATGTCCTTTTGCCCTCTCCCGGTTGGAGTTAGGAAAAAAGCTAACTTTTATAGAGCTAGATTGGTTTGGCAAACCGATGAAGATAAGAAGAAGTATCATCTTGTGAATTGGAAAACTTGTTGTATGCCAAAACAGCAAGGGGGCTTGGGGATTTTGAATCTAGAAGTCTTTAACAAAGCCCTACTTGCTAAATGGCTATGGATATTGGAAAGCGAGGAAGGTATGTGGCAGAAAATTCTTACTGATAAATATGAAAAAAAATTGTATTTCTGGGATACATAAAGCCGGGGACTCTCAATTTTGGTCCAATCTTCTCAAAGAGAAGGATATATTTTACCAACATGTCAAAAAAAGTTTAGGGATGGCAAAAACACTAGGTTTTGGGAGGACTGTTGGGTAGGTAATAAACCTTTGAAAGATGCTTATCCTTCTCTCTATTTCATTAATAATGACCATGGCATCTCTCTTGATGATGCTATTAACAAATGATGGAGTAAATTTTCCTTCCAAAAATCCTTGTATGGTGATTCAATATATCTGTAGGCTAGTCTTAAAAGCAGATGTGAGGAATTTTTTATGCATGGGGGCAAGGATAAATCTATGTGGATGCTCAATGCAGACATAAAATTTTCTGCTAAATCCTTATATCTTCATTTGATCAAAATTAATTGTGGTTTTCCCCAGAAATTTTTATGGAAGTCCAAAGTCCCAACGAAAATCAAAATTTTCCTGTGGTTGCTGAACAGAAAAAGTATATTTATTAGAGATAATCTTTTAAAGAGGGGATGGAAAGGGGACAAAAACTGTGTATTTTGTGGAAAAGATGAGACCATTGATCATCTTTTCTTCTCTTGCTCTGTTCCTAAACTCGTTTGGAACTTAATTAGATGTTCTTTTGATATGAGATCGATTCCTGCCGATCTTAATGATTGTTTTGGGGGATGGATAAATAGCTTCCCTAAAAATGATAAAAACAAATTGGTTCTGGTATGCACTTCAGCTTTGCTTTGGGCAGTTTGGAGATGTCGTAATGATATCATTTTTGAGAGGAAAAAAAATGAATGATCCTTTAGGTTTGATTAAACTGATGTGCAACTGAATTTTGGACTGGGTTGTGTTGCAGATAAAGGACCCGGGGGGAACTTCTGATGATGGGGGCAAGGTTAATAGAACAAGTAGCAAGTGAAATATATCGGGCTTCTCAAGGATGGAGGTTTGGCATTCCACGACTGGAGGTCTAGTTAGGCAATCTCTGTGGAAGCTCTCTGCAGTGTTGGGAGTTCTTTTGCGTCTGGATTCGAATAGAGCAGTAGTTGGTTATTTTTAGTCTGCATTTCGTTTGTCAGGTCTAGTCTCACTCTTGTGTGAGCTTAGAGCCTTGGCAGTGTGCTATGTAATCATGTTAGTCTGAGATTTGTGTAGTGGTGTTGGACTTGGCGAGACTTCCATGGGCTGAGGGCATGAACTTTGTTGTTTCTTCTGCTTGGTTTCTATAAATCAAATGGGGGGGGGGGGGGGGGCTCTTTTGTTCAAAAAAAGGAAGAAGCTATTCCTATAGGAGAAGTCAACTGAGAGCTCTTTAAAAGGGAGAGGATTTGTGGCACGCAAGTGCGGAGGCACACATGTCCCTGGTGCCCGCTTTTTCGGCTTTTGATTTTTAAAGTTCTATATTTGTTAAACAAAAAATTCAAATTAAGTTATGTTTTCATATTCGTGTTTCTCGTGACCAACGATTTAAAATAAGATCCATTTTGAATATACTTTAACAACTTTTAAAAAATATCTTAAGTTTTATTGTTGATACTTAGTACGTGCGACCGATAAAAATCAACTATTTTGTGTCTACAACCGACAGAAAAAATTGCTTGAAAATATATCTCTGAAACTTGGCAGTTTTAGATGCAAAAAACCGTAAGTTTCATCGTTGAAACTTAATCTTTTGAGAGATTTTCTATTTTATTGTGCCCTTGTGCAGGATTAAACCACTGCTTGAATCGCGAGGCAAAACGAGCGGGCAGCAGGACTTGGCAGGTGAGTGCCCCCGCAATCGCGTGCATAGTAACCCTGTAATCAACAAACCAACGGCTCGAGGCAACCAGAGCTGGTCTTGCATTCAACAGTGCTGGCTCCCTGTTAGCGATCCTGCAGGAACGCCATAGAAAGTAGGAGATGTGAAATCAGGCGGCTACGCCATGACAGCATGGCAACAGTGGTCAAGGGGCCATGCTGCTCCTGGCATTCACCACAGCCGGCCGGCGCTATGGCGTGCTCATGGAAACACACATGATGGCGAAACCATGCAGGCACCTCACTGGTTATGTTAGGATCAATTCTCTCGTGGGGATACTCAGCTCGCCCAAAGACCACAGATCAAAACACGAACAATTGGAGCGATGCAATCGTCGAGCACCGCGGATGTATAGCATATCACCACTTTCCCTGAGCTCACCAGCTAGACAGCCATGTCTCATGCATCTCCTCGCCGGAGGCCAGCGTCACAGCAGCAGCAGCAGAAAAGAGCTAGCTAGCGACGGCTGAACGAGACATGAAGTGGCGAGGAGTTCGGAATTCGGATCACCTTGCGCGGCACGCCTACATGTTACAGCAGAGGAGAAGAGAGCAGGGGTCAGGGGCAGGGAAGGCTTACTCGTCCTCGTCGCCGGCGCTGAGAGATGACTCGCTATCGTCGCCGCTTCCGCCTCCTCCGCCGCGCCCGCCCTCCGCGTCGGGATCTGCGTAACCAATCAAACCACGGACGAGACCCCTTTAGAGATGCCCACAGCCCATGTCACCGAACGCGATGCGCACGACAGAGATATCGGTGGTGCCGTTCGTCTCACCGCCGTAGTGCGGCTCCCCCGGCGGCGCCCTCGCCCGACGCGCGGCGGGTCCGCCTTCCGACGACCCATGTGAGGCCCCGCCTCCGCCGCGGCTGGCGGCGGCGTGCCCGTGGGGGCCGTCGCCGGAGGCGGGCGGCGGGAGCGGGCGCTTGTCGGCGGCCATTCAGCCCTCCGGCCCGGGGCCTCGGGGTTCCGGCGGCGGCTTTCCCTTGCGACCTGCGGGGCGTTGGGGAGCGGGTGCTGGTTTCGTCTGAGCTGTATCTCAGGGACGCATTTTGTGCTGGAGTGTTTAGTGTGCGTGTGGCGTCTCTGTCTGATCAGATTTGACGATCGCGCGAGAGACGAGCAGCCAGCGAAGAAGGAAGGGGCCAAGGAAGTAAGAAGCGGGCGGCGCACGGGACGTGGTGGTAGCCCGGCGGCCCACGGCCGCGTGCCCTGCCGTCTTTGCGGAGATGCGAGCCGTTCACGAATTCGCGTAACCCTCACCTCGTGATAAGTGAGAAGCTTTTTTTTTTTTAACCAAGTCTCTGTCAAGTGAGATACTCCCTTCATCCCATAATATAAGAGTATTTTTTACACTAGTGTAGTGTAAAAAACACTCTTATATTATGGGATAGAGGGAGTAGTATATAAGAAAAAGAAAAAAAAGAAAAAAATTATACAAATCTCTATGCAAGATCAATGGAATATAGCATCGGCCGAGACATAACGAAGTCTCAGTCAAGCTGACTAAGACTTAGCAAAATTGTTTTTTTGAAAGATCCTGCAATTGCTGGCCTTTTGATCGATTGTTAGCAGAAATCAGTGAAAAATAGAAAGGTGGGGTGGACCCTAGGATCGGAAAGAGAAAGGAGAGAAAGTGACAAAAGGCCGACCAAAACATGGCCCCACCTACATTAGGTGATCTCTTATGGTGGATCCCCGAAGGGGTTGTCTTAGCATTTTGCTCCTGCTAAATGTCATAGCTCGATCACATTAGTGATCGCCTTGATGATATCTCTCGATGATGGCGGCTTATTCCGGAAGGTGAAGTTGTTGCCCTCTTGCCATAACTCCCAGCAGGTTAGAAGCAACATTGGTCTTGTCCCTTTCTTCAACCTTGGATCGGCATTGTTGATGATGCCGTGCACGATCAAGGCAGTAGGTTTGTGTTGCCAATCATCCTTGCACTATTAGGGAAAACCCTAGCAGTAGCGCGTGTTTAAAGCCTATCAGTAGCGCGGGGTGCAACGCTACTAGTAAGGCGCTACAGCTAAAGGTTAGCAGTAGCGTGGGTTGGACCACGCTACTGCTATATCGACTTAGTAGCAGCGATTTGTACTATGAGCGCTACTGGTAATTAGTAGTAGCGCTTCTCCTAGCACGCGCTACTACTATTATTCCGTATTTCTTTTTTATTTCATGTTGTATTCATACACCTTTATACAAGTTTTCATATCGCAACAATTTAGAGAATGATTTTACATCATAATGAGTTATTACATCACTGGGAGAAAGAACCGTGGACTAGTTTCAAGTGGATGGACATCAACTTGAAACTAATCCGCGGTTCTTTCACCCAATGATATAATATATCATCATCATCATATCATTAACAACTTATCATCATAATACATCATTGTCATATAACACCTCCTCATGATCATCGTTTTCATCAATGAGACATCACATAGCAAGTTGGTCACTAGTCATAATCACAACTACTCCTCATCATCAACTCTCATAAACATATTGTACCTCATAGGACCTACTACATTCTCTTAGGACCTACTATATTCTCTTAGGTAAAATAGCATAAAACAAGATAGCCCCTGACTCTTCATTATGTAGAATGGAGATTATCCTGTCTCCAATTCTTGCCTTTCGCACAATGTTGATTCCAAGAACCTCCTTACGACTGTCCATACATTTTTTCCATTCTTTGATTATCATGTGTTCACCGGTTTTAGAAATCCGGTATGGACAGGTGAGATTCGTAGGATGACCTGGCTGTATGTTCAAAACATCAAGGCGACCATTCCGATACATCAAATGAGGCACACAATCCATCGGGATTTTATGTTGAAAAACATAGTAATAACTTCATAGTTAGCAATGATGTACTAGTTTCAGAAGTATGCAAAAGATGCACAAATGTCGTAATAGTAAAAAATCTTACCAGCGAATCTCCTTGGAAGTTACCGTGGTTCAACACGTGCACTAGTGGCACGTATTGACCATAATTTGGAGGAGTTCGATAAAAGGCATTGTAAATCTCAAGATCAGTACAATATGCGACCAGATGACTTTTCTCCTGAAAAGTTAACTCAGAGCCATCGGTGTAGTTGGTTCTGTCTACCATCTTCCGCACATTCTTTGAAGAATGAAAGTAAGCTATCAATGGAAATAAGTTGTCAACTATTTTGATATAAACAATATAAATTACTTAATAACTATGTTTGAGGAACTCACATAGCGATAGAATTGGAAGCGTATCAACAAGGACCCAAATGTCCAAATTGTCTTGGTCGATTTCAGGATCACCAAGATCCATGGTGACAAACATACCCTCTTGAAAATCATACATCTTGCAAAGTGCTTCCCAACCCGGGCAACCAAAATGGGATACACTCTCAGAATTGTATAGATTTACCTCAAAATCCATACCATGATGGGTCCTTAGGTTAATTTTCTTTGTTTCATTCCTCTCATGATCTTCAAAACCCATCCTCTCCAAGACATAGCGTCTTGCATGGCATGGGATAAGCTAGTCGAATTGTAAAAGACGAAAATTACACGTTGAAGTAGTAGAAGTCGAGCTTAATTACGAAAAAAACTTTGCGTCGTAGCTTACCGTATCACAATCGAAGGCCTCCTCGAGCTTAATGCTGAAGTGCCGACCTTCGTCTAGGTGAGGCCTGTCGCAGAAACCCCGGTTGTCGCCGCACTAGGAGCACTCCCCGGGACCTTCTTCGTCCCACATCATTTCCTATGTTCATAATTCAAAGATTAAATTGTACAATTAAAACTCTTATCTTGTTCATTATTCATCACGGGTTTACTATCGGTATGTCGAGTCTTTTCTTGAAGTCAACCCGAAATATCGTTTAATTATCTTTCTAGAAAATCCAGGCCACTCGATATTTTCTACATATTCTAGCACAAGTCATGCCAAAATTCACGGAAAATTCCGGCATGACCTTTGCTAAAACAGTATATCGAGCGCCTGAAATTCGCCGGAACGAAAATTAATCAACACTCCGGCAAAACATAGGCCACTCGGAGGTGTAACCTGAACATGACCGGCCACTTGGGCAACCACATATCCTATTTGAGCAACACAAGATATACATGTTTTTATCTACATCATATCTTATAGGACTCATATTGACATGGAGATTTGGCTGGTCTCACCTCGAGGTCGGAGGGGGTCGGTGACGGGGACGACGGCGGGGATGATGGAGGGGCTCCTTGATTTCTGCAAAAACAAAAACCCTATAAGTTATCACTAATACATCCCGAATAGTATCATACATATATATAACATCACTAATACAACTAAAACCCTAGCGAACGACGGGTATCGACGACGAGGATGCGGGATAGGCATCGTCGACGTCGATGCGGGAATAATTGCTTAAACTAAAAAAATAACAACAAATGTGACATGTTCAACTAGTTCTATTAATTCAACTAGTTCTTACTAAATATAAACTTACTATAAATAGAAATAAACTAATTATTTATAAAAATAAACTAGTTCAACTAGTTATATTAATTTTCTTACTAAAAATACATTAGTTCTATTAATTCAACTAGTTCTTACTAAAACTAAACTAGTTCAACTAGTTTATTAATTTACTTACTAATTATTTTAAACACTTACTAAAAACAGTAAAAAAACTACATTATACAATAGTAAAAAATATAGTGAAAACAAAAAAAAAGATGGAGGGAGGAGGGGAAGGGAGGAGGAAGGAGAGAGGAGGAGGGGGAGGAGGCCGGTGGGATCGGAGGAGGGAGGGGGCGGGGGGAGGAGGGGGAGGGGGCGGCCGGAGGAGGAGGAGGGAGGGGGCGGGGTGGAGGGGGAGGGGCGGCCGGAGGAGGAGGAGGGAGGGGTCGGCCGGAGGAGGAGGGGGAGGAGGGAGTACCTCGGCGAGGAGCAGCGCGGCGGCGGCGGACGACGTACGGGTTTGGCGCGGGCGAGAGCGAGTGAGAGGGAGTGAGTGTGAGAGGGTGAACCGCTCCAGGATAAGGTAAGTAAGTAGTAGCGCGTTTCAGAGAAACGCGCTACTGCTACGGGCCGTAGTAGTAGCGCTGGTCAGTGGTACGCGCTACTGCTAAGTGGGGCTAGCCATCTGCGCCCAGTACAAATATAGCAGCAGTGCGGTTTCGCAGAACGCGCTACTGCTAAAGTAGTAGCAGTAGTGCGGTCTATTTAAAAACGCTACTACTAAGTAGCAGTAGCGTCCTGTTTTGTCGAGCGCTACTGCTAAGATGTTGTATATAAGGTGTTCCCTAGTAGTATTGGGCGAGAGGGAGGAGCATCCCTGTCGCTGCCCAACTGAGCTCTACACCTCAAGGGCAAGGGGACAGCTCCAGAAAAGGTACTGGGAGGTTTCAAGATTGCGGACGCAAAGTTGGCAGAAGTAGCTATTGTCCCATCTACGTCGTTGCAGCTTGTCATTGCACTGAAGCCGGTTTTGAAGCATTAGCCAAGAGAACATCTTGATCTTGCCGCAGTCCAAGTTTTCCAAATGACTTGGTCAAAGTTTGAGCGCCCCCCTCCCTCCCTGAAACTGCATGTTGTACGCTGATTTCGCTGAATACAAGCCTGATTCCTCTGTATCCCAGTGGATTGTGTCCTGGACGCCTTCAGTTGTTGTGACAGTGTTTGCAACAGTAATTCTCGTATGCATGGCTGGGAACCCGATAAGCAGGTCTTGCATGCGCCCATGGGCAAGGTCCTTGATCCAACTGCCATCAATCAGCGCCTCCATGACCATCATGTTCTTCCGTCTTGAGCGCTTGAACAACGTGGGGAAGCTTTGGGCAAGCGTTCCTGAACCCAACCAGGAGGAGTACCAGAATGATGTCGTTGCCCCGTTGCCGGTCATCACCGTTGTTGCTGCCATGAATAAAGCCATGTCGTCCCTATCGCAGGGTGCCTCATCCCCACCCATGGGCGCTAGCTGCTGCCAAGCAATCCATAGCCAGCTTAGGCGCAGTGCGCGACTGAAGCGTTGCAGGTCATGGATGCCCAGCCCACCGTGGGTTGTTGGTGAACAGACTGCCGGTCAGTTGACCTTGTAGCTTCCACCAGAGATCTCCTATTCTTGCTTCCAGGGAAAACATTGTTTGTTTTTGTCTATTTCCTTGAACAGCTTCCTCGGTGTCCGTAGTACGGTGGGTGTGAAAGTTGGAATTGCACTCACCATGCATCAGACTAGCACCCACCGGCCGGCGATCGGCATCGACCTGCCTTTCCAGCCTGCCAACCTAGCTCTAATTCCGTCGATGATGGACTGAAGATGCACTAGCCGTAGTCTAGATGTTGTGACTGGAAGCCCTAGGTATTCGACTGGGAAGGTAGCTATTGATCCCCTAAAACTTTGCAGGACCTCCTCAAGGTTGATCTCCTCGCAGCGTATAGGGGCGGTTGAGGATTTCTCGGGGATTATGCATAGGCCGTCGACGTCCCCAAAGTGTCACAGAATGCCCATTAAGGTCATGATCTCCTAGCGCATTGGGTTTGCAAAGATCACCGTGTCGTCGGCATAGAGGCTGACGCGGAGTTTAAGCTCTCTCCCTAGAAGAGGAGCGATGATCTGTTGCTCAGTTGCTACGACAAGTACATGGTGAAGTGGGTCGATGTCTAGGATGAAAAGAAAAAGGGATATTTAAATTAGTGCCCCTGGTTTCTTAGTTGTGCTCACTTTTCCCCACGCTCCAAACATTTGCTCACTTTTCCCCTCTTCCTTAGCTGAAACTCTCACAAATGCTCATAGCGGGCGTTTGCCGTCTTGACCGTCCATTGACCGTTAATTGCTGACGAGTGGGGCCGAGTCTTCGTCTGACTGTTGCTTGCTGACGGGTGGGACCGCAAGGAGACACGTATTGGGTAGCTTGTCTGAATCTGAAACAGATCTAGACAGGCCGCACTGCACCGCACCGCCCCGCCCCCTCCGCCGGCGTCGTGCCGCGTCCACCGCAGTTGTTTCCTCCACCCTATGCCCCTATTCCGTTCGTCGGCGACGCCGCGTCTCCGACAGATATAGCCCACCTCCACATCTGGGATTACATAGCGATGTTGAGTGAGGACGCCCGGAATGCAGTCGACTGTGGAGAGGATCGGGTCAAATCCGCGGCAGATAATTCATGGATTAAACCTGGGTAAGCATTGTTTCCTCTCGAATTGACGTTCTAAGTCGTATTGTAGGCCGTATTTGAGTTCTGTTTGCTTGAATCGTTCGAATTGGTGCTCGATTTTACCCGGCTAACTGAAGCCTTTGTTTCCTTCAACAAAATAGGATTGATCCCGTGCTGGCTTTCCGGCTGGCGATTAGAATGGAAACTAGTGTGCTGCGTGGTACTAAACCGCATTTGATTTCATCATTTTTCTATCCCAAAGTGGTAGAAACCAGCATATCTTTCAAAGATTTGCGAGCTGAGCTCCGAAACATCTATCCCTGGAGTGATGCCGATGCTGTTGAACTGAATTACTTCAGCAGTGACGAGCAAAGATTTCTCCCACTAACTTGCGACGATCATATGCCGTTGCTTTTTGCTGGGATTGCTGGCTGCCGATTCGGTAAACTCCAAATCGATGTGCTTCAGCCACGCGCAGAACGGGCGAAGGGGAAGGGAGTTCAGACATCATCTATCTGTGCTAATAGCCAGCACCCCGACACTCCTTGTAGGTCGACACCAAGTAAAGCAAGTGGTTCATGGAGCCACAACATGCCTGCTGCCAATTCTGGTTCCGATTCAGCTGCTGCTTCTCGTGTACCTTCTGCAGTTGGTGTAGAAGAAGATGCAGAACCTGACGAGGCAGTGCCTACAAATGATGATGCAGACGAGATGATGTTTCCTGAACTGGTCGATGTAGCCAGTCAGCAAGCAGTGGATGACGAATATATGGAGGAGCCCATCAGCCAAGCTAGGTTTGATGACACTGACGATGAAGAGAAGGTAGAGAACATGGACAGCTTAATCGAGGATGAATACGATGGTGATGACATGCCAACAATTGAGTGGAACAAGGAAAAACCTGAGCTTAGTGTAGGTACCATTTTCCAATCAATGGTGGGCTGTCGGAATGCAGTGACAACATGGTGCATTATATGTGAAAACACCTATAAGATTAAAAGGAGTGAGCCAGCAAGGTTCACAGTTTTTTGTCCATATCCTAGGTGTAGGTGGAAGTTGCATGCATCTCGTATGAGAAAGAGCAAATATATTCAGGTAATCCAAGTTCAGTTAGTAATTTAGTTCAGATCGTTGAGTAAGGTTTCTTAACTGTTTTTTACCCTTTTATTTTGTTTCAGATAAAGAAAAACCCACACAAGCACACCTGTCCACCTGGAGGGGGAGGGGGGAAGGCCAAAACCAAGCTAGCAAAAACTAGGCGGGTGGCAGATGCTATATTGGATTGGCTGAGAGAAGAACCTGGACTTGGTCCAACAACACTCCATGGGAAGCTTTTTGAGAAGTACAAGATAGAAATTCCTTACATGAGAATTTTCAATGCTAGGGAAAAGGCTCTTGACAGAATTAATGGTCAATGGAATGACAGTTTTCAGCTGCTTTACACTTTCAAAGCTGAAGTGGAGACGGCAAGTCCAGGGAGTGTTGCAAAGATTGACAAGCATACAGTTCCATTCAAAATAAAAGGGAAGTCATTTCAGAAGGAGTGCTTCATAAGGGCTTGTGTTTGTTTCCAGGCTTGCTGGCAGGGTTTTCTAGATGGTTGCAGGCCCTATTTGGCTGTAGATGCTACACATTTGACTGGAAGATGGAGAGGACAGCTAGTAGCAGCTTCTGCAGTTGATGGACATAACTGGCTATTCCCAGTTGCATTTGGTGTGGTGGAGGCAGAGTCTGAGGAAAGTTGGGTCTGGTTTCTGCAGCAGTTGCGCAACATTATAGGCACACCCCCATGTTTAGCTATACACACAGATGCTTGCAAGGGTTTAGAGAGTGCAGTGGAAATTGTATTCCCTGGAGTGGAGCATAGGGAATGTATGCGACACCTAGCGCATAATTTCAAAAAGAAGTTCAAAGGTAAAGTTTATGATGAGAACTTATGGCCAGCATCATACACATGCAGCAAAAGGAAGCATGAACACCATTTGAGAGTGTTGTATGCTCAAAATCCTCTTGTGAAGGAGTACATGGATGCACATCATGGTAAGGTGTGGTCAAGAAGCAAATTCAACGAAATCTGCAAAGTAGAATATGTGACCAGTAACCTTGCAGAATGCTTCAATTCAAAGTTCAGGTCAGTGAAAGGGCTCTTGTTGTGGCAAGCATTTGACAAGATGAGGCAAATGATCATGATAAAGATGGCTCTTCGCAAAAGAATTGCAGAAACACAATATGTTGGTCATCAAATGCTCCCATCACTGATTAAGGCATTGCACTTGAAGGCAAGAGGGCTGAAGATGAAATGTATTCGATCTAGTACATATGAGGGAGAGGTTACCTATACTGACACTAAAAATAGGGTATGGAGGTATCCTGTGAACCTAAGTACTAGAGAATGTATTTGTAGGCAATGGAAGATCCGTGGGAAGCCATGCATACATGCCCTACATCTGATGACCGTTATCGGGGGTGCAGATGGTGAAGTTGATCAATATTGGTCTGAGTATTTCTCTGTTGCCAAATTTATGGCTGCTTATGCTGACAATGTGCCTGCACTATTGGGGAAAGATCAATGGAACATAGTAGATCCAGGGTTCAAACTCCACGCTCCTGTCATTACTAGACCACCAGGAAGACCAAGGAACCAGAGGATTAGAGCAGGTGAGGAGGGTCGTCTACCAAAGAAGCGTGCTTGCAAAAAATGTGGAGTTCTGGGGCATATTGCTAGGCTTTGTACCAATGCAGTGGATGCATCATTTGGAGAGGAGGAAAGATGGACATCAGCCAATGCTGAGGAGAATGCAGCAGCAATGGAGACTGAAGATGCAGTGGAGAATGCAGCAGCAAATGAAGCAGTGGAGAATGCAGCAGCAAATGAAGCATCTTGGTATGTGTTTGCACCCTTTGTAGAATGCAGCTACCCTTTTGTTTGCATTTGTTCTCTTTTTTGCCAGTGGCTTATAATTTTATTTACCAGCTCTAGGGAGAAAAGGCCAAGAGATGAAGAAGCAGAAGATTTTGAAACCATGGCCCTTGATGGTTTTGAAGCTATAAGAGAGGAAGAGGAGGGGGTAATTTTTCCAATTGTGCCTTTAAAGATTACTGAACCCATAGATGACCGTCAAATGGTCGTCAAGTGCTCGGCGAGTGGAACTACTCCATCAGCACCTCCACGGGGAAAACCCCAAGTAAAGCCCAAGATCAAAAGGAACAAGAGTCTGAAAGAAAAGAGCATCTCAACTAGGGAAACCAGGAGCAAGACGGTGAAGCCAGCTGCAAACACAAGGAGCAAGTCGAAAATTTGAATTAAGTTGTTGGGAAATGTTTGTGTTGTCAATTTGAGGGCGAGTCGATCGCTTAAAACTTGGTAGATTTGTATTAAGATGTTGGCATCTCAGAACTTGGTAGATTTGAGCTACTGTGAAAACTTATCAGTTGTAATAATGTTGCTTCTACTTTGGTTTCTTATTTGAGTCAGAATTCAAATTTCCATCAAAATTTGAATTTAAATGAATATTTGAATTTGGGCCAAAATTTGGATTCGAGCCAAAGTTGAAGTTGATCATTGGAGGTTCATTGCTCCGTGCGGTGTATTTGATCGAGCATTTGAAGTCCAATATTCGTAGGTGAACAGTCCGAATGAGAAATGTGCTAGAAACGAGCTCGAAAGCTAGGGTAAACAGCCCTATTTGAAATCAAGTTTTTTTTTTGACCTTGCCTAAATGAGGCATATATATTTTTATTAACACTTGTTCCATATATATAGGGTAAAAACGAAGTCTCACTATTTATTGATTAATATTCATATTACTACATTTTTTTGAAAAAATATGCTTTTAATTCAAAACCGTCAAATAACACGTTTTAGATATGAAAATGAAAAAGTAAGTTCAGATCCTTCTTATTCACTCCAAAATGAAGCTATGGAGATTTTTCTATTTTCTTTTTGAATTATTTTGATTTTTTTCAAACCCTAAACCCTCTCTCCCTATTCTACGAACTCTGAACATGTTCATAGGTGATAGCTCATTTGTGTGAAGCCTTTTTTTCATGAAAATGACCTACACCAAGTTTATATTTTTTTCTCATGACCTTGTCACATATGAAGGCTATGTGCGCAAGAATTACAACATTTTGATTTTTTTTTGAATTTTTTAAAAACATTTGAACTTGATTTTGACAGATCACTTCAAAAAATGTTTTTTCAAAAAAACGCCCCTATACCGAGTTTATATTTTTTATGGTAACTAGGTCTCATAAACGGACGAACTACGTTTGTTTTATATTTTTGCTATTTTTTCTAATTTAGTTATGGCCATTTGAAATCTGGTCAAACCCTAATAACCCCGTTGACTCGCTCATAACCCCGCAGAAATGCTCCAAACCCTAGCATCGAACGTCCTCCGTCGGATCCTACCAAGCGCCAAACACCACCCATCAGATGTGGGGCAGGCAAGCGCGATCTGCGTGATGCATCCTGATTGGCTACTGCACTGTCCTTCTCGGGTTTTTACGATCTGCCCCACTTTACATATGAAATTGTATTTTTCGCACATGACCACCACATGTAAGTGTTAAGAGTTGGTTCAAATATTCAAACTACAAAATACAATGTGGCAAATCGTCAATATAGCTTCCCCTTCTCCTCTTCTCCATCTGACAGACAAAGGCATCGAGCAGATCGAGCAATTCCTCTGTTTCTTTCCCCATCTTCTCGTTCTTCTTCCTCTCGACCAATTCCTCTGTTTCTTTCCCCATGTTCTCGTTCTTCTTCCTCTCGAGCAATTCCTCTGTTTCTTCCTCTCGGGCGATATGTCGACCTCCTCGTCAGCCTCCCGTTCCACGTGGCCGGTGTATGGTCCAGTGCCGATGACTCGATGCACTGACTGCCCACGGACTGCGCAACTGAAGCGGTTGACTTCAAAGGAGGAGAAGAATGGGAACTTTGGGCGCGAGTTCGTCAAATGCGAGAGCAAGCCGGAGGGGCAGGTTAGATCTGAGTTTTCCTCGCATCCTTTATCTCTAATTTCTCAAAAAATCTGTCAGATTTGTATTTAGGTTACATGATTTCGTTTTCAGGTCGTGAAGAAATGCCACCATTTCGAGTGGATGGATGATTACATCCAGAGGCTTCAAGGGTTGGGCTTGCTGGATTCGAGGGGGAATGCAATCCGCGAGTTCAATCTGCCCCATGACAGTGCCGCTCCGGCAGCAGCAGCGCGTCTAGAATACCCGACGGTGGTAGATGTCGAACTGAAGACGGAATTGAAGAAGATGAACAAGAACTACAAGCAGCTGATTGAGTTGAAGAAGCAATCCAATCTGATAGCTTTAGGAATACTTGCTCTAGGAATTTTTTTACTTGATGGCCATCTCTCGTTAGAGATGTTTGTCTACTGTTGTTGCCACTGTTTAGCAATCCAAGTCTGTTTATCTCAAATGCAACTCTGTTTAGTGCAACTGTCGATCTCTGAATGTATGCAGTTTACTGTTAAGTTTCGACACTTTCAGTTTCGGCAGAAGACAACTACCAGTTCAGTGATAGGATTATTTTGTTAACTAATAACCTCGAGTGTTGGATCATACCCTAGCTCGTCAGATGACAGTAAGCAGTACTTGAGCAGCACACGGGATATACATCAAGTTCATCTCTTCTCTCTCGCACTTGCCAAACTTTTGTCCTCGAGTTCGTCAGTTCTGCTAGAAAAAAAACCTAGTTCGCGGGCCCAAAGAGAATCAAGCTGCAATAGGCCCACAAAGGATAAATGAGGCCCAGAAACAAGCGATGTTTCTTTTTTTGTTTAGGAACGATTGCTTTCTTCTTTTTTGTTTCTGATTGCTTTTTTCATTAATTTGATTGCCATCTCTTCTACTTTTTCCTCACTTTTCCCCATGTCTCGGGTTTTTGCTTTCACATTTTCCTCACTTCCCACCCCCCGAAAATTGCTCAAAAAGGACGCAAAAATCATGAATGGGGAAAAGTGAGCACAACTAAGAAACCGGGGGCATAGAATTAAAAATCCCTTTTTAGAATCAAAGTATTTGCAAACCGCAGTATTATTATGCCTAGCGAACCAATACTTCATGATTGGAAAAAGAGGTCCAACCCTGTTTTTTATATACTTCAAACATAGTGTAGTTTTCTACATATTAAAGTATATAAAACTACACTTTTGACTAAAGCCAAACATCTCAAAGTATTTGATACTTCAATATTTCTGAAAACCAAAGTATTCTTGGAATACCTAAAAAATACAGAGCTCTCAAACCAAAGCCGTGTACAAATGTACAATATGTTCTTATTTTTAGAAGGCATCTATAAACACATCATTTTTAGTTAGTTAGGGTAGCTAGGGCAACACCGCCATGTCTTCACCGTCGTCTTCACCTTAACCGTCGGCTTCACCGTCTTCTTCGCCGCCGGCTTCAGTACTGCTCCTCCTCAAGGCCGTTGTCGCCGAGGTAGTACGGGAGGCTGTGCATGCGGTTGCGAGCGGGGAAGACGCTCTCGAAGTCGGTGAAGATGTTATAGGTGGTGAATGCGATGAACTCGCACCCACACCAATACACCTTGCCGAGCAGGTAGTAGGCATCGAACCTGTTGGTGAAGTGGACGACGAGCCCTACCACTGGAGCGTTGGCATGGGGACGCTGCTCCACGAGGTTGAACATGGGCGGCGAGCCCGCCGGGAGGTGGTGGAAGCCCGCACGGAGGAACCCCCGTGCAAGCTTAGTGCTACCCCTCCAGCGTGAGAACGCCCACACGCGGAGCGATGCCTCGACGACGATGTTGGCGGGGTACCGCCGTTCCGGCACGGTGGGCGGCTCTTGGAACGTCGGCCCGTTGTACTGCATCTTGAACGCTTTGCTGAGTGGAACAGCTTTGGCTTTTGGGGGAAGAAGAGAAGTGGGAGGCGCAGATGGATCTATAGAAGAAGAGGCAATGAAGGGCAGTTTAAATAGCCGGGGGAGATGAAGTGGGTACACGCGCAAACGGCGTAGATCATGACTCAGTGCGTGCGTGAACCGATGCGATCAGCAATGTGTGAACGTGAATCGATGCGAGCATGCTTTGCGTGCTCTGCGTTGGCGGCTGCCTGCCTCCCACAACTGAATCGAGCGGCAGCCATGCGGCGTGAGCCGATGCCTCGACATATGGACGCGAGCGTGCGTGCAGCCTGCCCCTTCTGCCACCGGCACGTATGCCTGCGACGCGTGAAACGACGCTGCGGAGCGACTGAATCCACCGGCAACCGTGCGGCACGGATCGATGCGTGCGTGTCGGCGTGCATGCGTGCGTTTAGGTCTAGGTCACTAGATGCGTGCGTGGCGGTGTTCGCATGCATAGCAGGCTTCATCGATGCCAAAGCCGGGCATGCATAGCAGGCTGCATCCATCGATAGCAGGCTTTTTTAATTGGGCCTTTTTAATTTATTACCAACAAACTAACGGGCCCGTCCTATGAACACAAACACGGCCCAACCAGCGAATCCACAGCCATAGTCAACAGAGTCCAACGTGGCCCCACAAGTCAGTTAACGGCCAAGACGGCAAACGTCTGTTATGAACATTTGTGAGAGTTTCAGCTAAGGGAGTGGGGAAAAGTGAGCAAAAGTTTGAAGCGTGGGGGAAAACTGAGCACAACTAAGGAATTGGGGGCACAGATGGAATAATCCCAAAGAAAAAGTGACAAGGGGTCTCCTTGCCGCAAGCCTCTGCGATGAGGGACGCCCACTCCTGGGAAGTCGTTGAGCAAGAAAGATTAGGATGCGGTCGATAGGAGCTGCGCCACCCAATCCCTCTAGCGTGCATTAAACCCTACCCATTGCAAAAGCTCGAGTAAATACTCCCAGGAAACATTATCGAATGCTTTTTTTATGTCTAGTTTCATGAGTAGAGCCGAAGTTTTTAGTCGATGCAGGGCTTGTATGTAGTTTTGCATGTAAAGATAGCTATCATGTATGCACTTTGCCTTGAGAAAAGCTATTGGGGTCGGGGAGATGATGGAGTGGATAACTGCCGCTATTCTAATCGAGAGCACCTTGGAGATCAACTTGGTGATGGAGTGAATTAGGCTAATGAGCCTAAAATCCCTAATACTAATGGCACCATCTTTTTTAGGCTAACATGACCATTGCAGTGTTTAGTGAGAAGAAACCACCCCCTGCTAAGAGATGTAACTGGTTGAACATGGCCATGATGTCATCCTTGATGATTGACCAACAAGTCCTGAAGAACGTGTCGCTGAAGTCGTCCAGACCTGGTAATTTTTTTGCCGGTGATTCGTTGACCGCACGCCACACTTCCTCTTCCATGAAGGGGTTGTCTAAGCCGCCTCCATATGCAACAGGGAAAAAATCAATGGATTCCCAGTTTATGGTGATGACCTTACTGGTCACCGTCCCTATGGAAGAGCTGAAGTGCTCCTGGGTCGTGTTGGCCTTGTCCGTGTCTGACATGGCGCCTGGAATCTTAGAAGAATTCATAATGAGCGAGGTCTCAAATTCTCAACCCTGCATCGAAGTGTAAAACTCTTTCTTGAGAAATTTTAAACTTCAATGCACGGTAAGAACTTAAGACCTCACTCCTACGAATTCTTCTAAGATTCCAGGCGCAACCTAGTCAATGATTTGTGTAGGTCTTCAAAAATATACAACTTGTGTTGGTAATTTCACATCGGTGCATCGCCCAGGTATTTTTGTTACAAGATATTGGAGGCCATTTGAAACCATCTTATCGAGGATTTGAGATGGTGTTGCTATGTTGTCTCTTAGATACTCTCTCCGTTCCAAATATAAGGTGTATTATTTTTTTCAAAAGTCAAACATGGGCATGTTTGACCTTTTTTAAATGTACCAATATCTACAGAACCAAATTTGTATCATTAGATCCATCACGAAAGGTATTTTCATATGTTATTTATTTTGTATTGTAGATATCTATAATTTATTCTAATCATGGTCAAACATACACAAGTTTGACTCTCAGAAAAACCGATACATCTAATTATATTCTAGAACGGAGGGAGTGGTGTTCATTTTCAGTTTGACCTTATGTATGAAGCTAATGAATTTTATTGGTTTCAAAAGTCCCATAACGCATGTTTCATAAAAAACATAACACATGGCTTTTCCCTACCAAAAAAACATGGCTTTTAGAAGGAGATTCTAACACTTCATGCTTCCATCAAATTGCTAATAGGAAAGCTTAACATAATGGAAGAACTAGGAAGAATATCATTGTTTGTTTTTTGCAAAACAGATCATTCTCCATTTAGAACCCTTAAGACTATGTACAATGCCAGATCTTTAGATATGTTTATAAACACCCACACTCTACAAATAAGCATATGTGCTTAAACAAACTCGGTTTATTTTTCCTTTGTAAGACGGGCATGCACCATTTACGGGGTCCTAACCTAATTGTCGGTGCTACCACCTTGCATGAGATTCTTTTCGGCCTAGTGGATGGAAACTCATTTCCATGTCTCCTGATGGTTGGTGAGGATATTGTTGTTCTTATCGAGTCATTCGCTCTCAAGGAAATTCAAGAAATATTCCCTTTTTATGGAGATTAATAGGACTCTTGTCCTCTTGATACCTTTTTGATTTCTACCATCACCATTGAAATTAGGGATGAAAGTGAAGTTGAGACTCTCCGCCCATTTAAAAAAAATATGAGATAGATCGAAATATGGAAACGGAAACTTATCCGAAATTACACGTGTCCTCCTCGTCATTTGTTCTTCCAAACATTGAACCTTATTAATTATGTTCCCAAAATGAGTGTTTTGTGCGGAATAGTATATCTTATTGTGTATCCATGATATATCATAATATCGGTACTCATATTAGTATTTGGGTTTGTGCATGCCATTTGTATTTTTCTTTATTATTCAAGAGGTTTCGAGTTCTAGCGAGCTTTTGCTATGTATCATGTGTCCGCATTATATTCACTTTGTTTGCTTCTGGCATCATTTGTTTTTGTATTTATTTATGAGATTTTTTTACTTATTTCGGCTTCCACTAAAAATACGGAATAAATGTGCCAGCGGTCATCTCTATTTGTTTCCGCTCAGTTTTCATCCTCCGTTGCTACAAGATAAATGATGATGTCTGAGAAGCTTTTAGGTGTTCTATGAGGAGATTGTTGATGTGCATAGACAAAAATATGCCATCATCATTCTTCTTCTTAAAGTGGTTGGTGTTGGTATGATTCAACAATTCAGACATGCATGCATGTTTCCTTGACTGTATATACACCTAGATATCCAAGACTATGACTATCATGCTTGAGTCTTTTACTAACAAGCTTATCTGCATGTAGAAGAATGTCTATATTTAAGTCTAGAAATATCATTAATATAATGTTTTTTTCGCGTGAGGTGATGCATCACACTCATAGAAATAATCAAGTAGGTTTTATCCTCAAATTAGACTTTAAGAAAGCATGTGGCAACACAAACTGGAATTTTTATTTACTTTTGAATTGCCAAAATGATAGGGGTATTCAATGACTAGTAGTGCAACTTTAGTTGATAAATTACATTAAACGACACTGCTTATGTAAAACTTAACAATGAAAAGTGTGCATGTTTCTAAAATAATAAAGTTGTGAGACAGGGTGACCCATGCCACCATCCTGTTTTAATTTGGTTATGAAATGCTTGTATAAGGTTGTGTTAGAGGAACAAAATCATGGCCTTCTTGAAGGGCTAGATCACCATCTTTATTGATAGTGGGCGGACATACTCATGTATGCCGTCGAATCCATTATTTGTGTGTCTCGGCATTGTTGCTCTATATTGAATAGACGTGTGGCCTCAGGAATAATTTCTTTAAGAGTGAACTTTTCCTACAAAGGGTTGATAACTATATTGTAGAAATGCCAAAATAGTACTTGGAGATTCCTCATGGCCGGCCAGACTTATGAAAAAAGATAACTGAAAAGGCAATCACTAGTACAAAAATGGGCATTAGAGACGTCCCTAATAAGCGGTTTTTTGTTCAAAGCATTTAAGCCGCCTGCAATACCCCATTGAAGGCGGTTATATTTTTATCAAAATTTCTGCAGGCAGTTAATATTATGAAATTTCCTATAGGGAATTGTGAGGCGGTTGATATTCTGAAATCGCCTCTAATTTCTTACGAGCGAATGCGGTTTCTCATACTAAACCCCGTCCTGTTTGTTATTACATTGGGTCAAAGTAATTACCCTTCCCTTTCTTCTAAATTCTCCTTCATTCCACTTATTTTCCTTGCCCTCCCTTCCTTTCCACGATCCATGACCAAACCATAGCACCCTCCACTGCCATGCTCACCGCAGAGAAGCTCCCTCAGATAGTCATCGCAGGGGTGAGTCACCGGGGAAGCAGAAGTAACACCCGCTTACAACGAGGTGGGCATATCCCTCCAACCAACCACATGTATATCGGTTCGCAATGTTTTCATATAACAAAACATGAGAAAATGAGTGTTTTTTCTGTTGGGAATCGTTGCATGGAAAACAAAAAATCTACGCACACGCAATGATCTATCCATGGACATGCATAGCAACGAGGGGGAGAGTGTATCTATGTACCCTCGTAGCCCGTAAGTGGAAGCGTTCACAACGCGGTTGATGTAGTCGAACTTCTTCGCGCTTCAACCGATCAAGTACGGAACGCACGACACCTCCGCGTTCTGCACACGTTCAGCTCGGTGACGTCCCTCGCCTTCTTGATCCAGCAAGACGTCGAGGTAGTAGATGAGTTCCGTCAACACGACGGCGTCGTGATGGTGATGGTGAAGTGATCTCCGCAGGGCTTCGCCTAAGCACTACGAAAATATGACCGGAGTGTAAACGGTGGAGGGAGGCACCGTACACGGCTAGGCAATTGTCTGGTGCGTGCTAGGGCGCCCCCCCCATATATATATATATATATATATATATATATATATATATATATATATATATATATATATATATATATATATAGGTGGGAGGGAGAGGGGAGAGGCCTAGGGGCGCCCCAAGTAGGACCGAATCCTACTTGGTCTCCTCCCTTGGCCGTGCCCCCCCCCCCCCCGCCATATATGTCGAAGGGGGAAGGAAAGACGGGGGGAGAGAGAAGGAAGTGGGAATCCTAATTCACAGTTACCTTTCCTCCTTCCCCTTTCCTTCTCCACCTTGGCTGGCCCATATGGGGGGCGCACCAGCCCCTTGTGGCTGGTGTGTTTCCCCTCTTGGCCCATAAGGCCCATATCTTTTCCCAGGGGTGCCCGGAACCCCTTCCAGTGACCCGATATGTACCCGGTACCCTCCGGAACACTTCCGGTGTCTGAATACCATCGTCCTATATATCAATATTTACCTCTCGACCATTTCGAGACTCCTCGTCATGTCCGTGATCTCATCCGGGACTTTGGTCACCAAATCACATAACTCATATAATATTATATTGTCATCGAACGTTAAGCGTGCGGACCCTACGGGTTCGAGAACTATGTATACATGATCGAGACACCTCTCCGGTCAATAACCAATAGCAGAACCTGGATGCTCATATTGGATCCTACATATTCTACAAAGATCTTTATTGGTCGAACCGTTATGACAACATGCGTAATTCCCTTTGTCCATCGATATGTTACTTGCCCGAGATTCGATCGTCGGTATCTTCATACCTAGTTCAATCTCGTTACCGGCAAGTCTCTTTACTCGTTCTGTAATACATCATCGTGTGACTAACTCCTTAGTCATTTGCTTGCAAGCTTATGATGTGTATTACCGAGAGGGCCCAGAGATATCACTTCTATACTTGGAGTGACAAATCCTAATCTCGATCTATGCCAACTGAACAAACACCTTCGGAGATACCTGTAGAGCATCTTTATAATCACCCAGTTATGTTGCGACGTTTGATAGCACACAAGGCATTCCTCCGGTATCTGGGAGTTGCATAATCTCATAGTCGAAGGAATATGTATTTGACATGAAGAAAGCAATAGCAATAAAACTGAACGATCATTATGCTAAGCTAACGGATGGGTCTTGTCCATCACATCATTCTCCTAATGATGTGATCCCGTTATCAAATGACAACTCATGTCCATGGTTAGGAAACCTTAACCATGTTTGATCAACGAGCTAGTCAAGTAGAGACTCACTAGGGACACTGTGTTTGTTTATGTATTCACACATGTATTTAGGTTTCCGATCAATACAATTCTAGCATGAATAATATACCTTTATCATGAATAAGGAAATATAAAAGAACAACTTTATTATTGCCTCTAGGACATATTTCCTTCAGTCTCCCACTTGTACTAGAGTCAATAATCTAGTTCATATCGTCATGTGATTAACACCAATAGTTCACATCGTCATGTGATTAACACCCATAGTTCACATTGCCATGTGACCAACACCCAAAGGGTTTACTAGAGTCAATAATCTAGTTCACATCGCCATGTGATTAACATCCAAAGAGTACTAAGGTGTGATCATGTTTTGCTTGTGAGAGAAGTTTAACGGGTCTGCCACATTGAGATCCGTATGTATTTTTGCAAATTTCTATGTCTACAATGCTCTGCATGGAGCTACTCTAGCTAATTGCTCCCACTTTCAATATGTATCCAGATTGAGACTCAGAGTCATCTGAATTGGTGTCAAAGCTTTCATCGACGTAACCCTTTTACGCGAACTCTTTATCACCTCCATAACCGAGAAACATTTCCTTGGTCCTCTTAGGTAACTAAGGATAAATTTTGACCGTTGTCCAGTGATCTACTCCTGGATCACTATTGTACCCTCTTACCAAAATCATGGCAAGGTACACAATAGGTCTGGTACACAGCATGGCATACTTTATAGAACCTATGGCTGAGTCATAGGGAATGACTTTCATTCTCTCTCTATGTTCTGTCGTGGTCGGGTTTTGAGTCTTACTTAACTTCATACCTTGTAACACAGGCAAGAACCCTTCTTTGACTGATCCATTTTGAACTTCTTCAAAACTTTATCAAGGTATGTGTTTTGTGAAAGTCCTATTAAGCGTCTTGATCTATCTCTATAGATCTTGATGCCTAATATATAAGCAGCTTCACCGAGGTCTTTCATTGAAAAACTTTTATCCAAGTATCCTTTTATGCTATCCAAAAATTCTATATCATTTCCAATCAACAATATGTCATCTACATATAATATTAGAAATGCTACAGAGCTCCCACTCACTTTCTTGTAAATATAGGCTTCACCGAAAGTCTATATAAAACCATATGCTTTGATCACCTCATCAAAGCGTATATTCCAACTCCGAGATGCTTTCACCAATCCATAGATGGATCGCTGGAGCTTGCACACTTTGTTAGCACCTTTAGGATCGACAAAACCTTCTGGTTGCATCATATACAACTCTTCTTTAAGAAATCCATTAAGGATTGCAGTTTTGACATCCATTTGCCAGATTTCATAAAATGCGGCAATTGTTAACATGATTCGGACGGACTTAAGCATCGCTACGGGTGAGAAAGTCTCATCATAGTCAACCCCTTGAACTTGTCGAAAACCTTTTGCGACAAATCGAGCTTTGTAGATAGTGACATTACCATCAGCGTCAGTCTTCTTCTTGAAGATCCATTTATTCTCTATGGCTTGCCGATCATCGGGCAAGTCCACCAAAGTCCACACTTTGTTCTCATACATGGATCCTATCTCAAATTTCATGGCCTCAAGCCATCTGTCGGAATCTGGGCTCATCTTAGCTTCTTCATAATTCGTAGGTTCGCCATGGTCTAGTAACATGACTTCCAGGACAGGATTACCGTACCACTCTGGTGGAGAACATGCTCTGTTCGACCTACGAGGTCCAGTAGTAACTTGATCTGAAGTTTCATGATCATCATCATTAGCTTCCTCTCTAGTTGGTGTACCATCACGGGAACGGATTTCTTTGATGTGCTACTTTCCAATTCGAGAGAAGGTACGATTACCTCATCAAGTTCTACTTTCCTCCCACTCACTTCTTTTGAGAGAAACTCCTTCTCTAGAAAGGTTCCATTCTTGGCAACAAAGATCTTGCTTTCGGATCTGCGGTAGAAGGTGTACCCAATTGTTTTCTTAGGGTATCCTATGAAGACGCACTTCTCCGATTTGGGTTTGAGCTTATCAGGCTGAAGCCTTTTGACATAAGTGTCGCAACCCCAAACTTTAAGAAACGACAGCTTAGGTTTCTTGCCAAACCACAGTTCATACGGTGTCATCTCAACGGATTTAGATGGTGCCCTATTTAACGTGAATGTAGCTGTCTCTAATGCATAACCCCAAAACGATAGTGGTAAATCGGCAAGAGACATCATAGATCGCACCATATCTAATAAAGTATGGTTACGACGTTCCGACACACCATTATGTTGTGGTGTTCCAGGTGGCCTGAGTTATGAAACTATTCCACATTGTTTTAAATGAAGGCCAAACTCGTAACTCAAATATTTGCCTCCGCGATCAGATCGTAGAAACTTTATTTTCTTGTTATGATGATTCTCCACTTTACTCTGAAATTCTTTGAACTTTTCAAATGTTTCAGACTTGTGTTTCATTAAGCAGATATACCCATATCTGCTCAAATCATCTGTGAAGGTAAGAAAACAACGATACCCGCCGCGTGCCTCAATACTCATCGGACCGCATACATCAGTACGTATTATTTACAACAAGTCATTGGCTAGCTCCATTATTCCGGAGAATGGAGTTTTAGTCATCTTGCCCATGAGGCATGGTTCGCAAGTATCAAATGATTCATAATCAAGTGATTCCAAAAGCCCATCTGCATGGAGTTTCTTCATGCGCTTTACACCAATATGACCAAAACGGCAGTGCCACAAGTATGTTGCACTATCATTATCAACTTTGCATCTTTTGGCATCAATATTATGAATTTGTGTATCACTACGATCGAGATTCAATAAACCATTTATATTGGGTGTATGACCATAGAAGGTTTTATTCATGTAAATAGAACAACAATTATTCTTTGACTTAAATGAATAACCATATTGCAATAAACATGATCCAATCATATTCATGCTCAACGCAAACACCAAATAAAATTTATTTAGGTTCAACACTAATCCCGAAGGTAGAGGGAGTATGCGATGGTGATCTTATCAACCTTGGAATCACTTCCAACACACATCGTCACCTTGCCCTTAACTAGTCTTTGTTCATTTTGCAACTCCTACTTCGAGTTACTAATCTTAGCAACTGAACCGGTATCAAATACCCAGGGGTTACTACGAAGACTAGTAAAGTACACATCAATAACATGTATATCAAATATACTTCTGTTCACTTTGCCATCCTTCTTATCCGCTAAGTATTTGGGGTAGTTGATGTCTACTACGCAACCTTCTTCTTGTAGACGTTGTTGGGCCTCCAAGTGCAGAGGTTTGTAGGACAGTAGCAAATTTCCCTCAAGTGGATGACCTAAGGTTTATCAATCCGTGGGAAGCGTAGGATGAAGATGGTCTCTCTCAAACAACCCTGTAACCAAATAACAAAGAGTCTCTTGTGTCCCCAACACACCTAATACAATGGTGAATTGTATAGGTGCACTAGTTCGGCGAAGAGATGGTGATACAAGTGCAATATGGATGGTAGATATAGGTTTTTGCAATCTGAAAATATAAAAACAGCAAGGTAACTAATGATAAAAGTGAGCGTAAACGGTATTGCAATGTGTTGAAACAAGGCCTAGGGTTCATACTTTCACTAGTGCAAGTTCTCTCAACAATATTAACATAATTGGATCACATAACTATCCCTCAACATGCAACAAAGAGTCACTCCAAAGTCACTAATAGCGGAGAACAAACAAAGAGATTATTGTAGGGTACGAAACCACCTCAAAGTTATTCTTTCTGATCAGTCTATTCAAGAGTCCGTAGTAAAATAACACGAAGCTATTCTTTCCGTTCAATCTATCATAGAGTTCGTACTAGAATAACATCTTAAGACACAAATCAACCAAAACCCTAATGTCACCTAGATACTCCAATGTCACCTCAAGTATCCGTGGGTATGATTATACGATATGCATCACACAATCTCAGATTCATCTATTCAACCAACACAAAGAACTTCAAAGAGTGCCCCAAAGTTTCTACCGGAGAGTCAAGACGAAAATGTGTGCCAACCCCTATGCATAAGTTCACAAGGTCACTGAACCCGCAAGTTGATCACCAAAACATACATCAAGTAGATCACGTGATATCCCATTGTCACCACAGATAAGCACATGCAAGACATACATCAAGTGTTCTCAAATCCTTAAACACTCAATCCGATAAGATAACTTCAAAGGGAAAACTCAATCCATTACAAGAGAGTAGAGGGGGAGAAACATCATAAGATCCAACTATAATAGCAAAGCTTGCGATACATCAAGATCGTAGCACCTCAAGAACACGAGAGAGAGAGAGAGAGAGAGATCAAACACATAGCTACTGGTACATACCCTCAGCCCCGAGGGTGAACTACTCCCTCCTCGTCATGGAGTGCGTCGGGATGATGAAGATGGCCATCGGTGAGGGATCCCCCCTCCGGTAGGGTGCCGGAACAGGGTCCCGATTGGTTTTTGGTGGCTACAGGCTTGCGGCGGCGGAACTCCCGATCTATTCTGCTCCCTGATGTTTTTAGGGTATATGGACATATCACTACAGGAATCAGCTATTTTGCCGTCTGCCATGGCGGACGGCAAAGGCATGAACGGCGGACGGAAAAAGGCTCCGGCAAAGTAGGCTACGGTAAATAGCTACTTTGCCGTCTGCTTCCTGGCGGCTGACGGCAAAGGCCCTTTGCCGTCTGCAGCGGACGGCAAAGAGAGCGGACGGCAATAATTGTGCTCTCAGTCCGTTAAGTGGCTAACGGCAGGCCTTTGCCGTCCGCCGCGGACGGGAAACTTTCTAGTTCCTTTGCCGTCTGCCAGCGGACGGCAAACTTTCTAGTGTCTTTGCCGTCCGCCGTATGATGTCATCTACACGTCACTACATGGCAGGCCTTTGCCGTCCGCCGCTGACGGCAAACTCGTTTACTCTTTGCCGTCTGCCACTGTAGGCAAACTGACCAAATGGGTCAGCTCCCAGGAAGCACAACTGGCTGCCACGTGGCTTGTTTGCCGTCCGCCGCTGACGGCAAAGAGCCCGTTGCCGTCGGTGGCAGACGGCAAAGAGCCTGCATATTGGCTCTTTTTCTGTTTTTTTATTAAATCCAACAATTTTCATCACAAATATATATGACATATATAGATATATTTCAAAAGGCCATTACAGAGCAAACATATAAGATATCCAACACATAACTTCATCATCCAACCATATATATTACATGCATAGTTCCATCATACATAACAAGTTCAACATAGAGGCATCCAACCATATATATTACAATAGTTTCATCCAACGATACATGCATAGTTCAACGATACAAAAGAAACAGAGAAAGGGATAAGGAGCACTCCATCTATGCAAGCTTTCGTCAAGTGAATGAAATCTGCAAAATGAAAAATAAGAAAGTTAGAACAAGAAGAGTAGAACAAGAAGAAGACTAGAACAAGAAGAGTAGAACAAGAAGAAGACTAGAACAAGAAGAGTATGTCATTTATGAGCTAACTTACGTGAAATGGATCATATATGAGCTAACTAAGTTGAAATGGGTCGTTTATGAGCTAGCTAAGGTGAAATGGATCATTTATGAGCTAACTTAGTTGAAATGGGTCGTTTATGAGCTAACTAAGGTCAAATGGATCGTTTTTTAGGTAACTAAGGTGAAATGGATCATTTATGAGCTAACTTAGTTCAAATGGATCGTTTTTGAGCTAGGTGAAATGGATCATTTATGAGCTAATTTAGTTGAAATGGATCTTTTTGAGCTAACTTAGGTGAAATGGATCATTTAAGAGCTAATTTAGGTGAAATGGATCATTTTTTAGCTAACTTGGTGAAATGGATCGTTTATGAGCTAAATTAGTTGAAATGGATCGTTTATGAGATAACCTAGGTAAGATGTGTCATTTTGGAGTTAACCTAGGTGAAATGGGTCATTTTAAAGCTAACGTAGGTAAAATGGATCATTTAGGAGCTAATCTAGGTAAAATGGGTCATTTTTGAGCTAACTTGGATGAACTGGATCATTTATAAGCTAACCTAGGTAAAATGTGTCATTTTAGAGCTAACTTAGGTAAAATGGATCGTTTATGAGCTAACTAAGCTAATTATGCAATTTTTGACATAAGTAAGCTAAGTACAGATCGTTTTAGAGCTAACTTAGGTAAAATGGATGGTTTTGGAGGTCAGTAAGCTTATTAAGTCATTTTGGAGGAGAAGAAGCTAAGTCTAGGTCATTATGGTAAGCATTGGAGGAAATAAAGCTAAGTCTAGGTCTTTATGCATGTGTTAAGCAAAACACTAGATAAACTTACCAAGATCCAGGAGGTGTAGGAGCGGGGTGGCTCGTGTCGGTAGCTGGAGAAGGATCGTGCGATGCTTGTCTGGAGTTACGCTGCACCAAAGATCATTTCCAATGTCTTGTTAGCATGATGACACTCAAATGTTAAGACTAGCAAGTAATGTCCATTCAAATAAAACTCACCGTGGTCCCAGGAGCAATCACTGGCATCGGCGGAGCGGTCTGACCTGTCTTCTCGCACACAGACTACACATTTGGTTTCGACGACTCAGTCATACTAGTTAGTAATGAGACAAACACTACATGAATGTATTGGCTAATCTGCAGAAGAAACTTACCACAAGGAGCTCGTACATGGCCCTTGCCTGCATGTCATTCCGTGCCCTCTCCTCCTCCATCATCTTTGTCGTCCTCTCCTCCAACTCCCGCTGCCTCTCCGCCGCCTCCGCCAGAAGTTTCTCCGTTCTATCTCTCTCACTCTGTATAGCAGCCTGCAACACCACTCACATGACCATTTGTAATCATTGATGGAAGCGCACACAATGTAATGGAGAAAGATAACTGAGTACGTATCACTAACCGTGTCGGGTCGGGGTGCCGGGTCGGGGTCGGGGTGCCGTGTCGGTGTCGGGGTCGGGGTGTCGGGTCAGGCTCGGGGTCAGTGTGTCGGGGTCGGGGTCGGGGTCTCGGGGTCGGGGTGTCGGGTCGGGGTGCCGGGTCGGGGTCGGGGTGCCGTGTCGGTGTCGGGGTCGGGGTGTCGGGTCAGGCTCGGGGTCGGGGTCTCGGGGTCGGGGTGTCGGGTCGGGGTGTCGGGTCGGGGTGCCGTCTCGGGGTCGGGGTGTCGGGTCGGGGTCGGGGTGCCGTGTCGGTGTCGGGGTAAGGGTGGGTGTGGTGTCAGGGTGTCGGTGTCGGGGTGTCGTGTCGGTGTCGGGGTCGGGGTCTCGGGGTTGGGGTGTCGGGGTGCCGGGTCGGGGTCGGGGTGCCGTGTCGGTGTCGGGGTCGGGGTGTCGGGTCAGGCTCGGGGTCGGGGTGCCGGGTCGGGGTCGGGGTGCCGTGTCGGGGTCGGGGTGTCGGGTCAGGCTCGGGGTCGGGGTGTCGGGGTCGGGGTCGGGTCGGGGTGTCGGGGTCGGGGTCTAGGGTGTCGGGGTCGGGGTGTCGGGGTCGGGGTCTTCTTCCTATTCTTCCTTTTCTTCCTTTTTTCCTTCTTCTTCTTCTTCTTCTTCTTCTTCTTCCTCCTTTCCTTTTTCCTCTTCTTCTTCTCCTCCTCTCCTCTTTTTTCTTCTTCTTCTTCCTCTTCTTCTTTTTTCTTCTCCTCCTCCTCTTCTTCTTCTTCTTCTTCCTT
Source organism: Aegilops tauschii subsp. strangulata (assembly GCF_002575655.3). Classification (NCBI taxonomy): domain Eukaryota; kingdom Viridiplantae; phylum Streptophyta; class Magnoliopsida; order Poales; family Poaceae; genus Aegilops; species Aegilops tauschii. Next base: position 443,258,800 of record NC_053037.3, read on the forward strand.
TCCTTTTTCCTCTTCTTCTTCTCCTCCTCTCCTCTTTTTTCTTCTTCTTCTTCCTCTTCTTCTTTTTTCTTCTCCTCCTCCTCTTCTTCTTCTTCCTTTCCTTTTTCCTCTTCTTCTTCTCCTCCTCTCCTCTTTTTCTCTTCTTCTTCTTCTTCTTCTTCTTCTTCTTCTTCTTCTTCTTCTTCTTTCCTCAAACTAAACTAAACCTAAAACTAAAACTAAACTAAAACTAAACCTAAAACTACAACTAAAACTAAATCTAAACTAAAACTAAAACTAAAAAGGAAAAAACAGAAAAAACAGAAAAAAAAAAGAAAAAAGGGAGGGGGCGGGGGCGGTGGAGGAGGTGGCCGGGGCGCGGGGGCGGCCTGGGGCGGCGGGGGGCCGGGCCCGGGGCGGTGGTGCACGGGGCGGCGGGGGGCCGGGGCGCGGGGGGGCCGGGGCGCCGGGGCGACGGGGAGGTGGGGCGGCGGGGCCCCGGGGCGGCGGAGAGCCGGGGTGGCGGGGGCGACGGGGCGGCGGGGGGCGACGGGCGGTGGGGCGGCGGGGCCCCGGGGCGGCGGCGAGTGGTGGGGGCGGCGGCGCGCGGCGGGCGGCGGCGGCGGGGTGGGAAGTGGTGGCGGGGCTCGGCAAGGAGAGAACAGAGTAACGGGCGGGGGGTACGGGCCGTTAGGTAGTGCCCTCTTTGTCGTCCGCCTCTCTTTGCCGTCCGCCCTTTTGCCTCTTTGCCGTCTGCTGGCAGACGGCAAAGAGGTGGGCCATTAAGTTTTTTCCAAACGGGCAGGGGGTGGGGGCCACCTCTCTCTTTGCCGTCTGCCAGCGGACGGCAAAGATTTTTTGCCGTCTGCTGGCAGACGGCAAAGAGCTGGCAGATGGCAAAGAGCTTCTTTGCCGTCTGCCATTTCTTTGCCGTCTGCTTTTGGGTAGCTGATGGCAAAGAGCTTCTTTCCGTCAGCTAGCAGACGGCAAAGAGCTGGCAGATGGCAAATTAGCTGATTCCAGTAGTGTATATAGGCGAAAGAAGTCAGTCAGGGGAGCCACGAGGGGCCCACGAGGGTGGGGGCACGCCCAGAGGGGGCAGGCGCGCCTCCCTGCCTCGTGGCCACCTCGTTGCTTCCCTGACGTGCACTCCAAGTCTCCTGGATTGCTTCCGTTCCAAAAATAACTCTCCCAAAGGTTTCATTCCGTTTGGACTCCGTTTGATATTCCTTTTCTTCGAAACACTGAAATAGGCAAGAAAACAGCAATTTGGGTTGGGCCTCCGGTTAATAGGTTAGTCCCAAAAATAATATAAAAGTGTTTAGTAAAGCCCATAAAACATCCAAAACAGATAATATAATAGCATGGAACAATCAAAAATTATAGATACGTTGGAGACGTATCAGTAGTTCCGCTTCCAGTGACCATTCCCTTTGCAGTAGAAGTACTCAGTCTCAGGCTTGGGTTCTACTTTGGGCTTCTTCACGGGAGCGGCAACTTGCTTGCCATTCTTCTCGAAGTTTCCTTTCTTTCCCTTGCCCTTTTTCTTGAAACTAGTGGTCTTGTTAACCATCAACACTTGATGCTCTTTCTTGATTTCTACCTTCGCTGATTTCAGCATTGCGAAGAGCTCGGGAATCGTTTTCGTCATCCCTTGCATATTATAGTTCATCATGAAGTTCTAGTAGCTTGGTGATAGTGACTAGAGAACTTTGTCAATCAATATTTTATCAAGCGATTGTAGTACCCAGACATTCTGAGAACATGCTCACTGGTTGAGTTATTCTCCTCCATCTTGTAGGCAATGTACTTGTCAGAGGTCTCATACCTCTCAACACGGGCATGAGTCTGAAATACCAATTTCAGCTCTTGGAACATCTCATATGCTCCGTGGCGTTCAAAACAATTTTGAACTCCCGGTTCTAAGCCGTAAAGCATGGTGCACTCAACTATTAAGTAGTTATCATATTGAGCTTGCCAAACGTTCATAACGTCTGCATCTGCACCTGCAATAGGTCTGTCACCTAGCGGTGCATCAAGGACATAATTCTTCTGTGCAGCAATGAGGATAATCCTCAGATCACGTACCCAGTTCGCATCATTGCTACTATCATCTTTCAACTTATTTTTCTCTAGGAACATATCAAAAATAAGGGATCTATATCGCGAGCTATTGAACTACAGACTAAGTTCATGATAAATTAAGTTCAATTAATCAAATTACTAATGAACTCCCACTTAAATCAACATCCCTCAAGTTGTCTAAGTGATACATGATCCATATCAACTAACCCATGTCTGATCATCACGTGAGATGGGGTAGTCATCAATGGTGAACATCTCTATGTTGATTATATCTACTATATGACTCATGTTCGACCTTTCGGCCTCCAGTATTTCGAGGCCATGTCTGTACATGATAGGCTCGTCAAGTTTAACCCAAGTATTCCGCGTTTGTAGAACTGTCTTACACCCGTTGTATGTGAACGTAGAGTCTATCACACCCTATCATCACGTGGTGTCTCGAAACAATGGACTTTCGCAACGGTGTACTCGGGGAGAACACTTTTACCTGAAATTTAGTGAAGGGATCATCTTATAATGCTACCGTCGTACTAAGCAAAATAAGATGCATAAAAGATAAACATCACATGCAATCAAAATATGTGACATGATATGGCCATCATCATCTCGTGCTTTTGATCTCGATCTCCAAAGCATCGTCATGATTTCCATCGTCAGCGGCTCGACACCTTGATCTCCATCGTTGCATCGTGGTCGTCTCGCCAACTGTTGCTTCTATAACTATTGCTAACTCATAGCGATAAAGTAAAGCATTACATGGCGTATGCATTTCATACAATAAAGAGACAACCATAAGGCTCCTGCCGATTGCCAGATATCTTACAAAACATGATCATCTCATACAATAACGTATATCACATCATGTCTTGACCATATCACATCACAACATACCCTGCAAAAACAAGTTAGACATCATCTACTTTGTTGTTGCAAGTTTTACGTGGCTGCTACGGGTTTCTAGCAAGAACCGTTCTTACCTACGGCAAAAACCACAACGGTGATTCGTCAAGTTTGTTGTTTTAACCTTCTTCAAGGACCGGCCGTAGTCAAATTCGATTCAACTAATGTAAGAGAAATAGACACCCGCCAGCCACCTTTATGCAAAACTAGCTGCATGTCAGTCGGTGGAATCGGTCTCATGTGCGTGGACATGTAAGGTTGGTCCGGGCCGCTTCATCCCACAATACCGCTGATTCAAAATAAGACGTTGGTGGTAAGCAGTATGACTATCACCACCCACAACTCTTTGTGTTCTACTCGTGCATATCATCTACGCATAGACCTGGCTCATGATGCCACTGTTGGGAATCATTGTATGGAAAACAAAAACATTTCTACGCACACGCAATGATCTATCCATGGAGATGCATAGCAACGAGGGGGAGAGTGTGTCTACGTACCCTCGTAGACCGTAAGCAAAAGCGTTTCACAACGCGGTTGATGTAGTCGAACTTCTTCGCGCTTCAACCGATCAAGTACCAAACGCACAGCAGCTCCGCGTTCTGCACACGTTCAGCTGGGTGACGTCCCTCGCCTTCTTGATCCAGCAAGACGTCGATGTAGTAGATGAGTTCCGTCAGCACGATGGCATGGTGACGGTGATGGTAAAGTGATCTCCGTAGGGCTTCGCCTAAGCACTACGGAAATATGACCGGGGTGTAAACAATGGAGGGGGCGCCGCACACGGGTAGGCAATTGTCTGGTATGTGCTAGCCCCCCCCCCCACATATATATATAGGTGGGAGGGAGAGGGGAGAGGCCTAGGGGCGCCCCAAGTAGGACCGAATCCTACTTGGGCTCTTGCCATTGGTCGCCCCCCTTCCATATATGTCGGAGGGGGAAGGAGAGAGGGGGGCGAGAGAAGGAAGTGGGAATCCTAATTCACACTTCCCTTTCCTCCTTCCCCTTTCCTTCTCCATCTTGGCTGGCCCATATGGGGGGGCGCACCAGCCCCTTGTGGCTGGTGTGCTTCCCCTCTTGGCCCATAAGGCCCATATCTTTTGCCGAGGGTGCCCGGAACCCCTTCCGGTGACCCGATATGTACCCGGTACCCTCCGGAACACTTCCGGTGTCTGAATACCATCGTCCTATACATCAATCTTTACCTCTCGACCATTTCGAGACTCCTCGTCATGTCCGTGATTGAAGGAAATATGCCCTAGAGGCAATAATAAAGTTATTATTTATTTCCTTATATCATGATAAATGTTTATTATTCATGCTAGAATTGTATTAACCGGAAACATAATACATGTGTGAATACATAGACAAACAGAGTGTCACTAGTATGCCTCTACTTGACTAGCTCGTTGATCAAAGATGGTTATGTTTCCTAGCCACAGACATGAGTTGTCATTTGATTAACGGGATCACATCATTAGGAGAATGATGTGATTGACTTGACCCATTCTGTTAGCTTAGCACTCGATCGTTTAGTATGTTGCTATTGCTTTCTTCATGACTTATACATGCTCCTATGACTATGAGATTATGCAACTCCCGTTTACCGGAGGAACACTTTGTGTGCTACCAAACGTCACAACGTAACTGGGTGATTATAAAGGTGCTCTACAGGTGTCTCCAAAGGTACTTGTTGGGTTGGCGTATTTCGAGATTAGGATTTGTCACTCCGATTGTCGGAGAGGTATCTCTGGGCCCACTCAGTAATACACATCACTATAAGCCTTGCAAGCATTGTGACTAATGAGTTAGTTGCGGGATGATGTATTACGGAACGAGTAAAGAGACTTGCCGGTAACGAGATTGAACTAGGTATCGAGATACCGACGATCGAATCTCGGGCAAGTAACATACCGTTGACAAAGGGAACAAAGTATGTTGTTATGCGGTCTGACCGATAAAGATCTTCGTAGAATATGTAGGAACCAATATGAGCATCCAGGTTCCGCTATTGGTTATTGACCGGAGAGGTGTCTCGGTCATGTCTACATAGTTCTCGAACCCGTAGGGTCCGCACGCTTAACGTTACGATGACACTTATATTATGAGTTTATATGTTTTGATGTACCAAAGGTTGTTCGGAGTCCCGGATGTGATCACGGACATGACGAGGAGTCTCGAAATGGTTGAGACATAAAGATTGATATATTGGAAGCCTATGTTTGGACATCGGAAGTGTTCCGGGTGAAATCGGGATTTTTCCGGAGTACCGGGAGGTTACCGGAACCCCCCCCCCCCCCCCCGGTAACTTAATGGGCCTTAGTGGGCCTAGGTGGAAGAGAGGAGAGGAGGCCATGCAGGGCCGCACGCCCCTCCCCCCCAGTCCGAATAGGACAAGGAGAGGGGGGCGGCGCCCCCCTTCCTTCCTCCCCTCCACCTTTTCCCCCTTCCTCTCCTAGTCCAACATGGAAAAGGGGGGAGTCCTACTCCCGGTAGGAGTAGGACTCCTCCTGGCGCGCCTCTACTCCTTGGGCGGCGCCCTCCCCCTTGCTCCTTTATATACGGGGGCAGGGGGCACCTCTATACACACAATTGATCAACGATCTTTTAGCCGTGTGCGGTGCCCCCCTCCACCATATTACACCTCGATAATATCGTAGCGGTGCTTAGGTGAAGCCCTGCGTCGGTAGAACATCATCATCGTCACCACGCCGTCGTGCTGACGAAACTCTCCCTCAACACTCGGCTGGATCGGAGTTTGAGGGACGTCATCGAGCTGAACGTGTGCTGAACTCGGAGGTGCCATGCGTTCGGTACTTGATCGGTCGGATCGTGAAGACGTACGACTACATCAACCGCGTTGTGTTAACGCTTCCGCTTTCGGTCTACGAGGGTACGTGGACAACACTCTCCCCTCTCATTGCTATGCATCACCATGATCTTGCGTGTGCGTAGGAATTTTTTTGAAATTACTACGTTCCCCAACAGTGGCATCCGAGCCTGATTTTATGGGTTGATGCTATGCACGAGTAGAACACAAGTGAGTTGTGGGCGATATAAGTCATACTGCTTACCAGCATGTCATACTTTGGTTCAGCGGTATTGTGAGATGAAGCGGCCCGGACCGACATTACGCGTACGCTTACGCGAGACTGGTTTCACCGTTGCGAGCACTCGTTGCTTAAAGGTGACTGGTGGGTGTCTGTCTCTCTCACTTTAGTTGAACCGAATGTGGCTACGTCCGGTCCTTGCGAAGGTTAAAACAGCACCAACTTGACAAACTATCGTTGTGGTTTTGATGCGTAGGTAAGAACGGTTCTTGCTAAGCCCGTAGCATCCACGTAAAACTTGCAACAACAAAGTAGAGGACGTCTAACTTGTTTTTGCAGGGCATGTTGTGATGTGATATGGTCAAGACATGATGCTATATTTTATTGTATGAGATGATCATGTTTTGTAACCGAGTTATCGGCAACTGGCAGGAGCCATATGGTTGTCGCTTTATTGTATGCAATGCAATCGCCATGTAATTGTTTTACTTTATCACTAAGCGGTAGCGATAGTCGTAAAAGCAGTAGTTGGCGAGACGACAACGATGCTACGATGGAGATCAAGGTGTCGCGCCGGTGACGATGGAGATCATGACGGTGCTTCGGAGATGGAGATCACAAGCACAAGATGATGATGGCCATATCATATCACTTATATTGATTGCATGTGATGTTTATCTTTTATGCATCTTATTTTGCTTTGATTGACGGTAGCATTATAAGATGATCTCTCACTAAAATTTCAAGATAAAAGTGTTCTCCCTGAGTATGCACCGTTGCGAAAGTTCTTCGTGCTGAGACACCACGTGATGATCGGGTGTGATAGGCTCTACGTTCAAATACAACAGGTGCAAAATAGTTGCACACGCGGAATACTTAGGTTAAACTTGACGAGCCTAGCATATGCAGATATGGCCTCGGAACACGGAGACCGAAAGGTCGAGCGTGAATCATATAGTAGATATGATCAACATAGTGATGTTCACCATTGAAACTACTCCATCTCACGTGATGATCGGACATGGTTTAGTTGATTTGGATCGCGTAATCACTTAGATGATTAGAGAGATGTCTATCTAAGTGGGAGTTCTTAAGTAATATGATTAATAGAACTTAAATTTATCATGAACTTAGTACCTGATAGTATCTTACTGGTCTATGTTAATTGTAGATAGATGGCCCGTGCTGTTGTTCCGTTGAATTTTAATGCGTTCCTTGAGAAAGCAAAGTTGAAAGATGATGGTAGAAATTACACGGACTGGGTCCGTAACTTGAGGATTATCCTCATTGCTGCACAGAAGAATTACGTCCTGGAAGCACCGCTGGGTGCCAGGCCTGCTGCAAGAGCAACACCAGAAGTTATGAACGTCTGGCAGAGCAAAGCTGATGACTACTCGATAGTTCAGTGTGCCATGCTTTACGGCTTAGAACCGGGTCTTCAACGACGTTTTGAACGTCATGGAGCATATGAGATGTTCCAGGAGTTGAAGTTAATATTTCAAGCAAATGCCCGGATTGAGAGATATGAAGTCTCCAATAAGTTCTACAGCTGCAAGATGGAAGAGAATAGTTCTGTCAGTGAGCATATACTCAAAATGTCTGGGTATAATAATCACTTGATTCAACTGGGAGTTAATCTTCCGGATGATAGCGCCATTGACAGAATTCTTCAATCACTGCCACCAAGCTACAAGAGCTTCGTGATGAACTATAACATGCAAGGGATGAATAAGACAATCCCCGAGCTCTTCGCAATGCTAAAGGCAGCGGAGGTAGAAATCAAAAAGGAGCATCAAGTGTTGATGGTCAGTAAGACCACTAGTTTCAAGAAAAAGGGCAAAGGGAAGAAGAAGGGGAACTTCAAGAAGAACAGCAAGCAAGTTGCTGTTCAGGAGAAGAAACCCAAATCTGGACCTAAGCCTGAGACTGAGTGCTTCTACTGCAAGCAGACTGGTCACTGGAAGCGGAACTGCCCCAAGTATTTGGCGGATAAGAAGGATGGCAAGTTGAACAAAGGTATATGTGATATACATGTTATTGATGTGTACCTTACTAATGCTCGCAGTAGCACCTGGGTATTTGATACTGGTTCTGTTGCTAATATTTGCAACTCGAAACAGGGGCTACGGATTAAGCGAAGATTGGCTAAGGACGAGGTGACGATGCGCGTGGGAAATAGTTCCAAAGTCGATATGATCGCGGTCGGCACGCTACCTCTACATCTACCTTCGGGATTAGTTTTAGACCTAAATAATTGTTATTTGGTGCCAGCGTTAAGCATGAACATTATATCTGGATCTTGTTTGATGCGAGACGGTTATTCATTTAAATCAGAGAATAATGGTTGTTCTATTTATATGAATAATATCTTTTATGGTCATGCACCCTTGAAGAGTGGTCTATTTTTGTTGAATCTCGATAGTAGTGATACACATATTCATAATATTGAAGCCAAAAGATGCAGAGTTGATAATGATAGTGCAACTTATTTGTGGCACTGCCGTTTAGGTCATATCGGTGTAAAGCGCATGAAGAAACTCCATACTGATGGACTTTTGGAATCACTTGATTATGAATCACTTGGTACTTGCGAACCGTGTCTCATGGGCAAGATGACTAAAACACCGTTCTCCGGTACTATGGAGAGAGCAACTAATTTGTTGGAAATCATACATATAGATGTATGTGGTCCGATGAATATTGAGGCTCGTGGCGGATATCGTTATTTTCTCACCTTCACAGATGATTTGAGCAGATATGGGTATATCTACTTAATGAAACATAAGTCTGAAACATTTGAAAAGTTCAAAGAATTTCAGAGCGAAGTTGAAAATCATCGTAACAAGAAAATAAAGTTTCTACGATCAGATTGTGGAGGAGAATATTTGAGTTACGAGTTTGGCCTACATTTGAAACAATGCGGAATAGTTTCGCAACTCACGCCACCCGGAACACCACAACGTAATGGTGTGTCCGAACGTCGTAATCGTACTTTACTAGATATGGTGCAATCTATGATGTCTCTTACTGATTTACCGTTATCGTTTTGGGGTTATGCTTTAGAGACGGCTGCATTCACTCTAAATAGGGCACCATCAAAATCCGTTGAAACGACACCTTATGAACTATGGTTTGGCAAGAAACCAAAGTTGTCGTATCTTAAAAGTTTGGGGTTGCAATGCTTATGTGAAGAAACTTCAACCTGATAAGCTCGAACCTAAATCGGAGAAATGTGTCTTCATAGGATACCCAAAGGAGACTGTTGGGTACACCTTCTATCACAGATCCGAAGGCAAGACATTCGTTGCTAAGAATGGATCCTTTCTAGAGAAGGAGTTTCTCTCGAAAGAAGTGAGTGGGAGGAAAGTAGAACTTGATGAGGTAACTGTACCTGCTCCCCTATTGGAAAGTAGATCATCACAGAAACCAGTTTCTGCGACACCTACGCCAATTAGTGGGGAAGTTAATGATAATGATCATGAAACTTCAGATCAAGTTATTACTGAACCTCGTAGGTCAACCAGATTAAGATCCACACCAGAGTGGTACGGTAATCCTGTTCTGGAGGTTATGTTACTAGACCATGACGAACCTACGAACTATGAAGAAGCGATGGTGAGCCCAGATTCCGCAAAATGGCTTGAGGCCATGAAATCCGAGATGGGATCCATGTATGAGAACAAAGTATGGACTTTGGTTGACTTGCCCGATGATTGGCAAGCCATTGAAAATAAATGGATCTTCAAGAAGAAGACTGACGCTGACGGTAATGTTACTGTCTATAAAGCTCGACTTGTTGCGAAAGGTTTTCGACAAGTTCAAGGGATTGACTACGATGAGACCTTCTCACCCGTAGCGATGCTTAAGTCTGTCCGAATCATGTTAGCAATTGCCGCATTTTATGATTATGAAATTTGGCAAATGGATGTCAAAACTGCATTCCTGAATGGATTTCTGGAAGAGGAGTTGTATATGATGCAACCGGAAGGTTTTGTCGATCCAAAGGGAGCTAACAAAGTGTGCAAGCTCCAGCGATCCATTTATGGACTGGTGCAAGCCTCTCGGAGTTGGAATAAACGCTTTGATAGTGTGATCAAAGCATTTGGTTTTATACAGACTTTTGGAGAAGCCTGTATTTACAAGAAAGTGAGTGGGAGCTCAGTAGCATTTCTGATATTATATGTGGATGACATATTGCTAATTGGAAATGATATAGAATTTCTGGATAGCATAAAGGGATACTTGAATAAGAGTTTTTCAATGAAAGACCTCGGTGAAGCTGCATATATATTGGGCATCAAGATCTATAGAGATAGATCAAGACGCTTAATTAGACTTTCACAAAGCACATACCTTGACAAAGTTTTGAAGAAGTTCAAAATGGATCAGGCAAAGAAAGGGTTCTTGCCTGTATTACAAGGTGTGAGATTGAGTAAGACTCAATGCCCGACTACTGCAGAAGATAGAGAGAAGATGAAAGATGTTCCCTATGCTTCAGCCATAGGCTCTATCATGTATGCAATGCTGTGTACCAGACCTGATGTGTGCCTTGCTATAAGTTTAGCAGGGAGGTACCAAAGTAATCCAGGAGTGGATCACTGGACAGCGGTCAAGAACATCCTGAAATACCTGAAAAGGACTAAGGATATGTTTCTCGTTTATGGAGGTGACAAAGAGCTCATCGTAAATGGTTACGTTGATGCAAGCTTTGACACTGATCCGGACGATTCTAAATCGCAAACCGGATACGTGTTTACATTGAACGGTGGAGCTGTCAGTTGGTGCAGTTCTAAGCAAAGTGTCGTGGCGGGATCTACGTGTGAAGCGGAGTACATAGCTGCTTCAGAAGCAGCAAATGAAGGAGTCTAGATGAAGGAGTTCATATTTGATCTAGGTGTCATACCTAGTGCATCGGGACCAATGAAAATCTTTTGTGACAATACTGGTGCAATTGCCTTAGCAAAGGAATCCAGATTTCACAAGAGAACCAAGCACATCAAAAGACGCTTTAATTCCATCCGGGATTTAGTCCAGGTGGGAGACATAGAAATTTGCAAGATACATGTGGATCTGAATGTTGCAGACCCATTGACTAAGCCTCTTCCACGAGCAAAACATGATCAGCACCAAGACTCCATGGGTGTAAGAATCATTACTGTGTAATCTAGATTATTGACTCTAGTGCAAGTGGGAGACTGAAGGAAATATGCCCTAGAGGCAATAATAAAGTTATTATTTATTTCCTTATATCATGATAAATGTTATTATTCATGCTAGAATTGTATTAACCGGAAACATAATACATGTGTGAATACATAGACAAACAGAGTGTCACTAGTATGCCTCTACTTGACTAGCTCGTTGATCAAAGATGGTTATGTTTCCTAGCCATAGACATGAGTTGTCATTTGATTAACGGGATCACATCATTAGGAGAATGATGTGATTGACTTGACCCATTCCGTTAGCTTAGCACTCGATCGTTTAGTATGTTGCTATTTCTTTCTTCATGACTTATACATGTTCCTATGACTATGAGATTATGCAACTCCCGTTTACCGGAGGAACACTTTGTGTGCTACCAAATGTCACAACGTAACTGGGTGATTATAAAGGTGCTCTACAGGTGTCTCCAAAGGTACTTGTTGGGTTGGCGTATTTCGAGATTAGGATTTGTCACTCCGATTGTCGGAGAGGTATCTCTGGGCCCACTCAGTAATACACATCACTATAAGCCTTGCAAGCATTGTGACTAATGAGTTAGTTGCGGGATGATGTATTACGGAACGAGTAAAGAGACTTGCCGGTAACGAGATTGAACTAGGTATCGAGATACCGACGATCGAATCTCGGGCAAGTAACATACCGTTGACAAAGGGAACAAAGTATGTTGTTATGCGGTCTGACCGATAAAGATCTTCGTAGAATATGTAGGAACCAATATGAGCATCCAGGTTCCGCTATTGGTTATTGACCGGAGAGGTGTCTCGGTCATGTCTACATAGTTCTCGAACCCGTAGGGTCCGCACGCTTAACGTTACGATGACACTTATATTATGAGTTTATATGTTTTGATGTACCGAAGGTTGTTCGGAGTCCCGGATGTGATCACGGACATGACGAGGAGTCTCGAAATGGTCGAGACATAAAGATTGATATATTGGAAGCCTATGTTTGGACATCGGAAGTGTTCCGGGTGAAATCGGGATTTTTCCGGAGTACTGGAAGGTTACCGGAAACCCCCCCCCCCCCCCCCCCCCCGTAACTTAATGGGCCATAGTGGGCCTAGGTGGAAGAGAGGAGAGGAGGCCAGGGCAGGGCCGCGCGCCCCTCCCCCCTACTCCGAATAGGACAAGGAGAGGGGGGCGGCGCCCCCTTCCTTCCTCCCCTCCACCTTTTCCCCCTTCCTCTCCTAGTCCAACATGGAAAAGGGGGGAGTCCTACTCCCGGTAGGAGTAGGACTCCTCCTGGCGCGCCTCTCCTCCTTGGCCGGCTGCCTCCCCCTTGCTCCTTTATATACGGGGGCAGGGGGCACCTCTATACACACAATTGATCAACGATCTTTTAGCCGTGTGCGGTGCCCCCCTCCACCATATTACACCTCGATAATATCGTAGCGGTGCTTAGGCGAAGCCCTGCGTCGGTAGAACATCATCATCGTCACCACACCGTCGTGCTGACAGAACTCTCCCTCAACACTCGGCTGGATCGGAGTTCGAGGGATATCATCGAGCTGAACGTGTGCTGAACTCGGAGGTGCCGTGCATTCGGTACTTGATCGGTCAGATCGTGAAGACGTACGACTACATCAACCGCGTTGTGTTAACGCTTCCGCTTTCGGTCTACGAGGGTACGTGGACAACACTCTCCCCTCTCGTTGCTATGCATCACCATGATCTTGCGTGTGCGTAGGAAATTTTTGAAATTACTACATTCCCCAACAGTGATCTCATCCGGGACTCCGAACAATATTCGGTCACCAAATTACATAACTCATATAACATTATATCATCATCGAACGTTAAGTGTGCGGACCCTACGTGTTCGAGAACTATGTAGACATGACCGAGACACCTCTCCGGTCAATAACCAATAGCGGAACATGGATGCTCATATTGGCTCCTACATATTCTACGAAGATCTTTATCGGTCAAACCATTATGACAACATACGTAATTCCCTTTGTCCATCGGTATGTTACTTGCCCGAGATTCGATCATCGGCATCTTCATACCTAGTTCAATCTCGTTACCGGCAAGTCTCTTTACTCGTTCTGTAATACATCACCTCGTGACTAACTCCTTAGTCGTTTGCTTGCAAACTTATGATGTGTATTACCGAGAGGGCCCAGAGATACCTCTCCGATACTCGGAGTGACAAATCCTAATCTCGATCTATGCCAACTCAACAAACACCTTCGGGGATACCTCTAGAGCATCTTTATAGTCACCCAGTTATGTTGTGATGTTTGATAGCACATAAGGCATTCCTCCGGTATCCGGGAGTTGCATAATATCATAGTCGAAGGAATATGTATTTGACATGAAGAAAGCAATAGCAATAAAACTGAACGATCATTATGCTAAGCTAACGGATGGGTCTTGTCCATCACATCATTCTCCTAATGATGTGATCCCGTTATCAAATGACAACTCATGTCCATGGTTAGGAAATCTTAACCATTTTGATCAACGAGCTAGTCAAGTAGATGCTCACTAGGGACACGGTGTTTGTTCATGTATTCACACATGTATTTAGGTTTCCGATCAATACAATTTTAGCATGAATAATAAACCTTTATCATCAATAAGGAAATATAAAATAACAACTTTATTATTGCCTCTAGGGCATATTTCCTTCATTTTCTACATGAATCTAGAATGCAATTGGGAACGGTTGATTCCTCATCGGTGCACGCATACCGTTGCCCTTGCCCACGGGCCAACGCATGCATCAAGTTTTTCTGTTGTTCTCATACGTTCTTTAACTTTGTATTGTTTATTTTCCTTTTCCTTTTATTTTTCATTTTTCTTCTCCATTTTATGTTTGTTTCTAAATTCATGTATATTTTACATTTTTCAAATCCCATGAAGATTTTTATAATTCTTGAACATTTTTAAAATTTTACATTTTTCAAGTTCATAATTTTTTTCAAAACCATCAATATCTTTTAATTCATGGACACTTTTAACATTTGTGAAGTTTTCTTAAGGTCCATGAACATTTTTAAATTTTATAAACTTTTAGAATTCATATTTTTAGGGGCACCGTCGCACATCCTTTTTTTTCTTGAGGGAACACCCTCGCACATCTCGTAGGTGTAGTTCCCATATGTGCTAGCCCATGTAGGGATTTCCCCACCGGTTATCCTCTAGTTTTTTCCAGGTCGGATTTGGTATGATTTTTATTTTTCTTTTATTTTATTTTTATTTTATTTTTCTTCCTTTTTATTTTTTTCAAGTTCGTGAACACTTTTTGAATGCATAAACTTCTTTAAAATCCATGATTTTTTGAAATCCATGAACTTGTTCCAAAATCGTGAACAATTGTTTTTCAATTTTGTCTTTTTTAAATTTTGAAATTTTTAGTAAGTCAAGGATCAACAAGCATGGCGAATGCTCAAGGCGACTGACCAAACGAGCAACCATGCTGTTGGCCGGCCCAGCAGAGATGGCGTGTAGGCAAGCACTAGTTTGCGAATCGACACCATAAACGCTGAGGAGGCACAAATCATGTGCATTGCAAATTGCGAGCATTAAGGCTTTGATCTCCCACTACATTAGGAAGGTTCGCTCACCCATTAGAACCAAAGCAAAACGAGTATGAAGACGTGTTTTTGGAATATTCTAGAAGGTTCTTGAACCTTTTTTTACTTCCCTAGTTTTCAGTTTTGTTTTTAGTTTGTCCTTTTCTTTCCTTTTTTTCCTTTTTTCATGTTATGGTTTTCTTTTCTTATTTTTCCTTTTAATTTTTGATTTTTTCCTGTTTCTTTCTTTTTTCGTACTTTGTGTTCAAAAAATCACAAAATTTCAAAATTGTTCTTGTTTTCGAACTTTGTTCACATATTAAAAAAAATACAGGTTTTAAAAATGTTTGTAGAATTTCAAAACTTGTGTTTTTCTTTCAAAAAAATGTTCCCATTTTGAATTTGTTCACCTATTAAAAAATCACATTCTCAAAAATTGTTTGGAGTTTAAAAAATATTTTGTTTTGAAAAATTGTTCACACATTAAAAAAGCTGAGTTCTCAAAACTTGTTCGGAAATTTAAAAAATGTTATTCTCTTCAAATTTTGTTCACATATTCAAAAAAAATGTTTGCATTTTCAAAATTTCTTCAAAAATTAACAAAATCATCAGGAATATTAAAAAATATCATGTTTTTGAACATTATAAGAATTAATGATTTTTTATATAATTTTTGTACAATATCAAAATATAAAAAACAAATTTGTAAACTATTTTTGAATTCAAGAATTTTTCTTATTCATGAACTTTTTAAAATTCTTGGATTTTTCTATTCATGATTTTTTGCCAAATTAATGAACTTTTTTAATTTGCTAGTTTTTTTACAAATTCACAGACAATTTTCAATTTCATGGAAAAAAATATAAGGGAAACCCTAGAAAAAAATATAAACAGAAATGAGCATGCTTTTTTAGAATCATGAAATGAGCGATTCTTTTGGGGTATCAGCATTTTTTATTAAATCGAAACAAAAGTTAGGATACATGCAATATTAGGGGGATCTAGCAGCCACATATGGTGCAAACTCTAGTGATAGGTCAGCTTTCGCTAAATTATGAGCTTCGCTATTTGCTTCTCTGATCTCATGCTCCATGAGCCAAGACTTCAGGTTCGACCATGCCCTGCATAACGAGCATCGACGCCCCAACATATATGTCATCATGGTCTCGGTAGAATGTTACTAAAGACTCCTTTGTATCATTCCTGAAGATCGGTTCATCAGCATGGATCTTCTGGAAAAAAATTCCTCCATAGAAATCACCTCCTTCTCCTAGGATGTCAAGTAATAGTGCAATCTGTTTTCCTTTCCATAATAAGAGCAAGGTCTCCAAGATAGTTTTGAATGAAACTTAGGGTAGCTAGAGGAGACTGGAACATCTACTCGTGGATAGACGGACGTCTAACACACCAAATAGACCATAGAGTCACCAGGACAATAAGAAATTCCACCTCTTTCATGGAGTCCTTCATCTGCATCAACAAGATCCTTCCATCAAGCAATGAGCAAGAAATCAAAACTTCTACCGGGTCCTCGTCCAACAATGACCCAACACACTCTAACATACACTACTAGGGAAATGCTTATACACAGGAGCTCACCAGTAGCGCTTTTTAGAAGCAAGCGCTGCTGCTATTTAGCAGCAGTGCTTTTTGACAACAAGCGCTGCTACTAGTCACTTAGCAGTAGTGCTGTGGATGCAAAACACGCTAATATTATAATTGCCAGACCATTGCAGGCATGCTAGGTATACTAGTAGCGCTTATACTTAAAAAGTGCTACTGCTATTGAACTTAGCAGTAGTGCTTTCCTCTAACGAGCGCTACTACTAGAAATGCTACTGCTAATGATCATAGCAGTAGCGCTTTCTCCAGGGAAGCGCTACTTCTATGTACCTTAGCAGTGGCGTTGTTTGCCTTCCAACGCTACTACTATGTGTACCTTATCCACCCGCGCGCGTCCCTGCCTCTCCACTCGCATTCTCACTCGCGCAAACCGTCGCGCGCCATCATCGCCGTTGCCCACCAGCGCCCCCTAGGTAACTCCCTCCATCTCCGCCCTCCTCCTCCTCCCTCCGGCGGCCCCCTCCTCCTCCTCCCTCTGGCGGCCCCCTCCTCCTCCCTTCTCCTCCTCCCTCCTCCTCCCTCCCCCTCCATCTCGCCTCCTTCCTCCTCCCTCCCTCCTCCTTCCTGCCTCCTCCCTCCTTCCTCCCCCTCCTCCCTCCCTCCTTCCTACCCCTCCTTCATCCCTCCCTTGTCTCTGTTCTTGTAGAATGTAGGTAATTTAAATGTAGATTTTAGAATGTAGACATTGTAGAATGTAGGTTTTTTAATAAAATAATTGTTTAGACTATTTTAGGTGTTTTGAATAGAATAGGAAATTTTAGGTCTTTTGATTAGAAATTTTAGTAATGGGATTTGAAATGGATGGATGGTTATATTGATGGATATATAGATAGATGGATGGATGGATAGATGTTAGGGCTAGAACTACGGTATAGATAGGTAGAATGTAGGTGCTTATTATAACTAGTTTATTTATCTAAGTGATTAATATAACTAGTTTATTTATAGTAAGTGCTTAATAGAACTAGGTTATTTATAGTAAGTGCTTAATAGAACTAGTTTATTTATAGCAAGTGCTAAATAGAACTAGTTTATTTATAGTAAGTGCTTAATAGAATTAGTTTATTTATAGTAAGTGCTTAATAGAATTAGTTTATTTATAGTAAGTGGTTAATAAATTTTGTTTATATTTTGTTTATGCAGAAATCAAGTTTGCCCCTGCCTCATCCCGCAGTCGTCCTCATCGTCAACCCCTTAAGACCTCTAGGTGAGAATAGCCAAATGATAATGTGTTGTAAATGTCGATGATGAAAATGCTAGTGCCATATAGTTGCCATGTCATTGATGTCGATGATGATGCATTCTGAATATAGACGATGTCTTGGTGTTCTTGTTTGCAATGTGCCTCGAGTGGCCTATGTTTTGCAGGAATGTTGATTCGTTTCCGTCCCAGCAAATTTCAGGCGCTCGATATGTCCTGTCTTTAGCAAAGGTCATGCCAAAAAAATTCATGAATTTTAGCATGACATGTGCTACAATGTAGGGCATATCGAGTGCTTGTGATTTTCCAGAACGGGAATTCAATGATATGTTGGCAAAACATAGGGCATTTTTCCTATGTCATTGCTCGATATATGGAACGGGTTGACTTTAGGTCTGTTTTGGCTCCTTGTGTGTCTTTCAGTGAGGGAGAGTGTCCACCATATATATATATATATATATATATATATATATATATATTTGAGAGAGGAAGAATGTCGACTGTTGTCGTGGGGGTCGCTTCTCCTTCTTCTCTTTGTGCTAGACCTTTGTTATGCACTAGGGGTAGAAGGAGTAGAGACCATCATCGACGGTCAAAAAATCGGTGAGGGAGTGTCCACCATATATGAGAGAAGAAGAATGCCGTTGTCGTGGGGGTCGCTTCTCTTTCTTTTCCTTGTGCTAGATATTTGTAATGCACTAGGGAAAGGAGGAGTAGCAAACATCACCGACGGTCGCAATATCAGAGAGGGAGTGCCCACCATATACGTGAGATGAGAGTTTAGGAAGGAAGACTCGACGGACCTAAAGTCAACCCGTTGCATATTGTGTAATAGTGATCTGTGTGTTGAGTTTCCTGGTAGTTGCCTTTGATTGATTTTCAATTAATGTTTCAACTATGAACATAGGAAATGTCTGACGACGAAAAGGATTTCGGTATGTGCGAATACTGCAAAGACAAGCGCGGCCTGTGCAACAGACATTTCCTAGTTGATGGTAGGCGCTTCAGCATCAAGCTGGATGAGACATTCGAAGTGGATACAGTAAGTCACAACGACAAGTCTTTTTCGTAATTAAGCATGACTTATGCTTATTTTGCTTCAACTTATAATTTTAATTTTGTACTATTCTACTAGCGTATCCCCTCCCATGCCAGAATTTTTGTCTTGGATAAGATTGGTTTCAGTCCTATGGAAGCTATGGAGGTAAAGAGAGTTCACTTGAGGACCGAGCAAGGTTATACTTTTGCCGCAAAATTATACAATGTGGACACCTACACCTATTTTGAATGCAAAAATTGGAGAGCACTATGCAAGGCTTATGCATTTGAGCCTGATATGCTTATCACCTTTGATATTCGTCCGGAAGATGATATTGAAGATAATATCGACATCTGGGTCGATGTGCAGACGCCTCCAGTTCTACCATTATGTGAGTTTCTCAACCATATTTATGTCTTGGATATTGTTTATTCAAAAATAGTTGACAACTAATTTCTATTGACAGCTTATTTCCATTCAAGCAAACATGTCCAGCGCTTAGTAGACAAGACCTACCACTGTCCCGGGGCTGAACTAAACTGCGAGGAGATAAGTCATTATGTTTCATGGCTTGAGGATCTTGATACTGTCAAGACAAATTATTTTCCTGGACTTGAAAATCTTAGTACTCAAAACGTGTGACCAATAGTGTTTGTATTTGTAAGTGCATCTAGTGCCCCTTAGTGATTTTGGTGTATTGAAGACTTATAGGTTAAGAGATTAATGCATTTATGAGTGTACACAGGTCTATAAGTCTCTGAGGAGTTTGATATTTACAGAGAAAGTCGAACCCTAAAAATGAAGTTCTTCGACTGAAGACTTTGGATTTCTGAAGACTTACTGAAGACTTTGAAAGTGAAGAAATTGGTGTGACCTTGAAGACTTGGTATTCATTCGAGGAACATGAAGCGTGAAGACTTTGGTTTTCATAGTTTCATTTTCTCTTTCTTGAGTCATAGGAAACACCGTACTGTTAAAGGGGGTCGAGGAAATACTAAGGAAAAATTTCCATGTGATGCTCAACTCAAAATCCTACACCTACCAATCCCTTCGAGTGAAGCCATTGGAAATCTCATACAGTTCAGTCATATTCTTCAGTGACAGAGACGAAGTTCTTCTGGTCTCTGAGGAATTTGTTCTAACTGAGGAGTTAGGAATTCGCCAGTGCGGATTGCCTACACAGTGAGGAACATGATAGCCCTGAGGAATTTGATACTCAAATTTCCGACCGTTGTTGTGCTATGCGCCAGCTGTCCCAAAATATCTACCCACCTAACGGTCATATTATTGAAGGGCATTTATGTCTTATCATGTCAGGCTGCTCCCTAGGCTATAAATAGCCGCCCCCTACAACCACTAGCTGGTTGGCTGCTCCGAGAGAAACTGACATTTTTCATTTGAGAGCATCCCATCCTCCGAGGACTTTGAGCGAAAATCATCAAGTGAGAAAAACCCAAACCCAAACACCTACAAACCCAAAGTGATTGAGCATCACTGAAGAGATTGATCCTGTGTGGATCCGACGCATGTTACCTTTGAAGACTGTGCTTCTTCCAGACAGTTAGGCGTCATGGTCTAGAGCATCCAAGAGGAATTGTGGATCGCCGAGTGACCGAGTTTGTGAAGGTTCGGAAGTCACCTGAAGACTTACCACGAGTGATTGGACGAGGTCTGTGTGACCTTAGTTCAAGGAGAATACGGTGAGGACTGTGTGTCCGGGACTGTGTGTCCTCAGGTTTAAATACCTAGCCACTCCAACCAGATGTACAACTGAGACAGCAGTTGGAACTGGTCTACCAAACCATTGTCTTCACCAAGCTTACTGGTTCTATTTCCTCAACTCTTTCATTTCCTCATTACTGTGTTGTGTGCTTGTCATATCTGTGTTTGAAGACTTTGACAGAAGACTTTCTCAATTTCCTCAGTTCAATTTCTTCAGTCTGTTTGTCTTCATCCTGTGCTATCCTGTGTTTACGCTTTCTGTACTTTGTGTTTGTCTTCATTTCATCATGATGACCATGCCTATGTTCTGCTATGCTTACTCTTGAGTACTTATTCCGCTGCAAGTAGTTCTTCGCTAAGGAATTTCCTCACCCGCAAATTCCTCAGTGAAGAATTCATAAAAATCGCCTATTCACCCCCCTCTATCGATATAACGCACTTTCAATTGGTATCAGAGCAAGGTACTCCCTTGTTCTGTGTGATTTTGGTTTACTGCCTTGAGTTTTAGTTATGTCGACCGCAGGTATGATCAAGGTCTCTACTGGGTGTCCTACCTTTGATGGGACGGACTACCCCTACTGGAAGAATAAGATGCGAATGCATCTTGAGGCAATTGATAACGATCTCTGGTATGTTGTGGAAAATGGTGTTCCCTCTGTCTCACCCTCACTGAACGCTACCGATGTGAAGAGATTCAAGCAACTCGATTCTCAAGCGAAGAATATCATATGTGGCCATCTGAGCAAAGGACAGTATGGAAGAGTGAGTGCTTTGGAAACTGCTAAGCTTATCTGGGATAGGCTGTCCAAAGTGAATGAAGGAGTCTCAACTCAGCGTGACTCTCGAGTTGATGTTCTTCACAATCTCTTCAACCGCTTCAAAAGACTCGACAATGAAAATGTTCAACAAACCTTCGATCGCCTCACTGACATCTCAAATGAGCTTCAAGCGCTTGGTGCCACTGACATCACCGACCATGAGGTGGTGAAGAAATTGTTGAGATCGCTTGATTCCTCATTTGATACTCTGGCATTGATGATACAAGAACGTGCTGATTACAAGTCACTTGATCCCGCTGATATCCTCGAAAGGCTAAATACTCATGAGTTCCAGCTTGCTGAAAAGAGAGACCTCTATGGTTTGAGCTATGGCAGATCACGTGCACTGAAGGCCAAGGCGGTTTCTGAGTCTGAAGATGAAGACTCTGGCAGTAGCCTTGGTGATCCTGAAGAACTGAGCCAGGAACTAGCACTGCTCGTGAAGAAATTTCAAAAGTTCTCAAGACGTGGTCGCTTTGGAAGATCCTCAAGGAGCAATGATTCCTCATCCAGTGACTACAAGAAGAGGATTTGTCACAAATGCAAGAAACCTGGACACTACATTCAAGATTATCCTCAGTGGGAAAAGGAATCAAAGAAGAAGAAATACAAGGATTACAGTTCTGATGATGCGAAGAAAAAGAAGAAATCCTCAAAATCTTCATCATCAAAATCCTCAAAGTCTTCATCTCACAAGAAGAGCAACTCCAAGAAGGCTCGGGCATTCATTGGCAAGGAAATGGACTCTGAAGCTGAATCTGAGGAACATGAGGAAGAGGAGGCATCTGAGGAGTCCGAGTCTGGAGTAGCGAGTATAGCTCTCGCTACTGCATTCATCAGCAAGTCTATCTTCAACTCTGAAGAAAATGGCTTCACCAACAAGGCTGATGAAGGCAATGATGACTACGCTCGCACCTATTGCTTCATGGCAAAGGGTGCCAAGGTACTCAAATATACCTCCTCTGAATCTAGTGAGAATGAATCTGATGAAAACCTCAAGCCCAGCTACTCTAAACTTGCTAAGATTGCTGTGAAACAACAAAAGGCTTTTGAAAAGGTTCAAAACATGCTAGACAAAAGTGTTGATATGTTGGGTGAAGAAATGGATCACACTAAAACCTTGACTGAAAATCTTTAGAGACTTCAGACTAGGTTTGACAACCTTCAAGGTCATCATAACACTCTCTTATCTGATCATGAGAAGCTTTCTTATGAATTTCTTCAAAGAAAGCAAGATCTTGAGAAGCTAAGAGTGAGTTATGAAGATCTTCAGAAGGAGCGCGATTCATTACTTGCTCAACAAATTAGCGCTGCTCAGGAAAAATTTGTTCCTCCATGTTTGAAATGCATTGAACGTGAATCTGCTAATTCTTCACCTGAATGTTCAAATGCTTATAATGCTACAAATTCTTCAACTGTCTCTGCTATCACTAATTCCTCATCTGAGGACATTGCTAGTATCACTAACGATGCAGGGCTGAAGGAATTGTACATGACAGGCATGTACAAAAGCCTTAAAGGGCATCAGACTCTTTGTGATGTGCTTAAAAAGCATATCCTCAACAGGAACCCTAGGAAAGAGGGTATTGCCTTTGAGAGGAAACTCAATGCTGATGGTACATATTGGAAGCCTGAGCAGTACCCCAGAACCTCATGGGTTGCTGCAAAGCGACCTCCAGTTGATCCATCTAATTTATTTGGCTTTACATGTGAATCTTCTCATTCTTCTAATGAGTCATTTGACTCCAACTATAAACTGTTTAAAAATCAGAATGGTGAAGTATTTGCTAGATATGTTGGCACTAACTGCAGGAACGGTTCTTCTATGAAGAAAATCTGGGTTCCCAAAAGGTGCCTTGAAAGTCTTCAGGTGAATGTCCTCATGACACCACCTGTGAAGAATAGGAATCCCAGATCAAATTCTTCATATGGATCCAAGTCCTCATACGGATCGAATTCCTCACGTGGATCATATTCCTCAAAAGGATCAAAGTCCTCATATGAACATCATCGTGCTAACAACTCTGTTTCGCAAGGAAGAGCTAAGGGCTATGAATATGAGCATTATTCTTCTAATCATTATGTTCATAAGTCCTCGAAGAATTTCTCTGCTTATTCATATGCTTACCCTAACTCCTCTTATGTGAAACGAAATGGATTGGCTTCTATGCCACCTTTCTCGTATGGAGCTCGCAAAGTGATGAACTCTTTGCCACCCCTTCAGATGTGGGTGGTGAAGAAAAAGAACTAATCTCTTCTGCAGGGTCAGGTCTCCAGACATGCGTGAACGTCTGAAGAATTTGCTGGAGACCTGAAAAGTGCCTGAAAGGACGCAGGCTAATCATGAAGAAATGAACTTTCATTTCTCAAGTCCTCATACTGCTTTATACGTTCTATTACTTGATGAAATTGATCTGATGAATTCTGATGTCACATTCTTCACTGATGAAGTATATGAAGTTCGTAAGCTGCACTAATTCATCTGCAGGATGATCAACCCAAAGCCACTGAGTGGGTCCTCGATAGTGGATGTACAAATCACATGACTGGTGACAAGAATCTATTGATGGATGCTCCCTTATCTCCATTGCATCTGAAGCATATCATCTTCACTGACAAAGGCAAAAGTCAGGTATTGGGTCTAGGTAAGGTTGCGATCACAAAGGATCGACACACGGACAAAGTCATGCTTGTCGAGTCCTTAGGATACAACCTCATGTCAGTCTCAATGCTTTGCGATCTTGATATGGTTGTCGTCTTTGGCAAGTATCGTTATGTTGTGGTTATGGAAGCTGACAATTCCAAAGTCTTCGAAGGCTTTAGGAGAGGAGACTTGTATATTGTTGATTTCTCTACAGGACCACAACCAGCCGTGTGCCTACTTGCAAAAGCTTCAGAAGGCTGGCTATGGCATCGACGACTTGGTCATGCAGGCATGAGGAATTTGCACACGCTTACGAAGAAGAAGCATGTCATTGGCATTGAGAATGTCAAATTCCTCAAGGATCACTTATGCGGAGCCTGTGAAGCTGGAAAAATGACCAAGGCCAAGCATCCAGCGAAGACTATCATGACCACTACTCGACCATTCGAATTGCTTCACATGGACCTCTTTGGTCCTAATCATTACTCAGCAGTCACAAATGATGCATCTCTCTATGGCTTTGTTATTGTTGATGATTACTCTCGATACACATGGGTACACATTGTTACTTACAAACATGAAGTGCAGGAAGTCTTCAAACGATTTTCCTCGAGGGCTTCAACCAACTTTGGTGTGAAGATCAAGCACATCAGAAGTGACAATGGAACTGAGTTCAAGAATTCTGGTCTCGATGACTATCTTGATGAACTTGGTATTACTCATGAGTTATCTTCTCCTTATACTCCTCAGCAGAATGGCGTCGTGGAGCGCAAGAACAGAACTCTTGTTGAGATGGCTCGCACTATGCTTGATGAGTACAAGACGCCTCGTCACTTCTGGATTGAGGCAATTTATACTGCATGCCACATCATCAACAGGGTATATCTTCACAAATTCTTCAAGAAGACTGCCTATGAACTCCTCACTGACAAGAAACCCAATGTGAGTTATTTCAAAGTCTTCAGTGCTAAATGTTGGATTAGAGATCCTCATCACAATGCTAAATTTGCACCAAAAGCACATGAAGGTTTTATGCTTGGTTACGGAAAGGACTCGCACACCTACAGTCTTCAACAACGTTCTTCACGAGGTTGTTGAAACTGTAGATGTGCGGTTCGATGAAACTAATGGCTCGCAAAGATAGCACCTACCCTCTGTGATAGATGAACCAGCACCTGAGGAAACTATCAAGTTCAAGGCTACTGAGGATGTCATTCCTACCGAAGAATCTGCTGAAGAATTCATTCCAGAAGAACGTCGAGCTAATGCACCTGAAGAAAATGCTGAAGAAAATGGTGCTGAAGAAAATGCTGATCAAATTCCTCAACGACAACCAGCTCATCCTCGCGTTGCAAAAGAAGTGCAAGTTGAAAAGATCATCGATGACATTGAAGCACCAGGTCCTCTCACACGCTCAAAAGCTTCACATTTATCTAACTTTTGTGGGCACTATGCTTTTGTCTCTATCACAGAGCCCACTAAGGTAGATGAAGAATTTCTGGATCCTGAGTGGATTCAGGCCATGCAAGAAGAATTACATCAATTCGAGCTCAACAACGTCTGGGAACTGCTTAAACGTCCAGATCCTCGCAAGCACAATATCATTGGCACAAAGTGGATCTACCTCAACAAGCAAGATGAAAATGGCCTTGTGGTGAGGAATAAGGCACGGCTTGTAGCTCAAGGCTACACACAGGTTGAAGGAATTGATTTCGATGAAACTTTTGCACCTGTTGCTAGACTTGAAGCTATTCGCATATTACTTGCTTATGCTAACCATCATGATATCACTTTATATCAAATGGATGTGAAAAGTGCATTCCTCAATGGTAAGCTTGAGGAAGAAGTATATGTTGCTCAACCCCCAGGTTTTGAAGATCCAAAGCATCCTGACAAAGTCTTCAGACTCAATAAGGCCCTCTATGGCCTCAAGCAGGCCCCTCGGGCATAGTATGATACTTTGAAGGAATTCCTCATGAAGAAAGGCTTCAAACCCAGTTCACTCGACCCTACTATTTTCACTAAATCTTATGATGGTGAATTGTTTGTGTGCCAAATATATGTTGATGATATTATCTTTGGTTGTACTGACCAACGTTATAGTGATGAATTTGCCTATATGATGAGTGAAGAATATCAAATGTCTTTGATGGGAGAATTGAAATTCTTCTTAGGTCTTCAAATTCGTCAACAACGCAATGGCATATTCATATCTCAGGAGAAATACCTCAAGGATGTACTGAGGAAGTTCGGCATGCAAGATTGCAAAGGCGTCAAAATTCCGATGCCCACAAATGGCCATCTGTGCACTGATGAAAATGGTATTGACTTCGATCAAAAGGTATACCGCTCCATGATTGGTTCTTTATTGTATTTATGTGCATCTAGGCCAGATATTATGCTTAGTGTTTGCATGTGTGCCCGATTTCAAGCTACACCGAAGGAATCACACCATAAGGCTGTGAAGCATATTCTTCGATATCTAGCTCACACACCAACACTTGGATTATGGTACCCCAAGGGCTCGGCTTTTGATCTCATTGGATATTCTGACTCTGACTATGCTGGTGATCGTGTGGACCGCAAGTCAACATCTGGTACATGTCATTTTCTCGGAAGATCTTTGGTCTGTTGGTCCTCGAAGAAACAGAACTGCGTATCACTGTCTACTGTTGAAGCTGAGTACATTGCTGCTGGTTCTTGTTGTGCTCAATTGCTGTGGATGAAGCAAACTCTCAAGGACTACGGCGTCAACATGAAGAATGTGCCTCTCTACTGTGACAATGAGAGTGCCATCAAGATTTCTCACAACCCAGTTCAGCACTCGAAGACAAAGCACATTCAGATTCGTCATCATTTTCTTCGTGATCATGTGTTTAAGGGCGACATTTCTATTGAGCATGTGAAGACTGAAGAAAAGCTAGCCGATATCTTCACAAAGCCCTTGGATGAGAAGAGATTTAGCAAGTTGCGGTGTGAGCTAAATATCTTAGAATCTTCGAATGTTCTTTGAAAAGGACACTCATCCTAACACTTATGCAAAATTGATGACTTAGATGTGCAACACATGAAGAAACGTTTTTCTTCAATCAATGAAGAATAACACTCTAAGTGTGAAGAAATTAACGAAGAATTTGATTCTCAGAACCCTACGACAATTGTACGCGGTGTCTGAAATCATCATTCTTATACGGTGCGTCACGCCACCACCAAAAGTTGAAAATCTTCAATTTGAGTTTTTCCTCAGTGAAATTCCTCAGTTGTTCATTTTCTTCAACTTTGCATTGTCTTCACTGTTTCCGTCGTTTTTCTTCATTGGCTATATATATATATATATATATATATATATATATATATATATATATATATATGTTTATGTCCTCTACAGCATTCACTTATGCCTAATTCTTCAAGTTGGTTTTTCTGCTAAGTGAATCTTCATGTGCATTCTATTTGAAACTCGTTCAAAATCTTCACTGTGTCCTTGTCAGCTGAAGAATTTGCGAACGGAACTTTTAACTTATCTTATCCAAATTTTCGGCTTTGCCGCTCAAACCGTTCCGCATCCCACGAAATACTTATCTATTCACCCAGGATCTAACACGATCTCCACTTCTCAGTACGTGGGTGACACATGTCAAGCGAATGAGAAGGTTTAGGGGCACGTTCGTCCAAAATCTTCGGGCGAACAGTTTTTCACCGTGGCTATAAATACCCCCTCTCCCCTTCCTCACTTCCTTTACTCCGCTCGACCTCTCTCCAGCTCGAGCTTCTCAAACCCTAGCGCTGCCGCTACTTCATCATCACCAGTGAGGAAGAGCTTCACTGCCTCGACCTCGTCGCCGTCGTACTCGTGCCGGCCGCGGAAATCTTCACTCCGCCGCCGTAGCCATCTTCCTCCGCCGAGTTAGGGCGTGGAAGATCTGCACAGACGAACTTCTCATCTCTACCTCACAGTTCGTCGTGTTCTTCGTCCAGGGTAATTAAAAGTTACTTTTACTGACCTCTTTGATTCAAATGATTTCTACAAAATCTTCAAAGGTGTTTATTCTTCAAATTCTTCACACACTAAACACCTCACATGTCATCTGTTCTTGATTCGTTTCTCTAAGCATTAATTTTTCTTCAAGATTCCTCAATTGTGTGGATCTTCGATCTATACAACTCTGGAACCTAAGACAAAGAAAGCTTAGTGAAATTCTTCAAGACTCATCTGGTCAAATTCCTCAAACTTGTTCTTTTTGAAAAACCTTCTGAGAACGCATATGACCTCTCCAAATTCCTCGCAACTATACTCTGTTCATAGGTACTCATGTCCGCTGCTGAATCTCTAGGTTCTCATCAACTTAACTCATTTGCAGCGTTCCTCGAAGAAAAGTTGCATACTTCTTCAGAGAATTCAATTGTTCAAATTCCTCATCTGAAGAAAATGGCTGATGGAAAGCAGCCACAGAAAGGAGGAAAGAGGCCTGAGGTCAACACTGCATTTGAAATCCCTGAGGACATCTATGCTGGGTACTGCACACCCCCTGAGGAAGATAAAAATCAGCGCAAGGTGCGCATTCAGAAGATAGAGAGGAGATGGGCAAGAGAGTGGAGGGAGTACAGGTATGTGACTCCCAAGTACATGGAGAAATTCGCACTCAATTCTCCATGCCCAAGACCTCCGTTGGCACCTGGGCAAGAAGCTGATCCCACCAGCCTCAAGCGTGGTGAGGATTATCCTGATGAATGGGCCAAGCGCCAGGCCAAGCTGGCTAGACAAGCCAGAGAAGCAGTGAGGAAATTCAATGAAGACTCTGCTGCTGCTGCTGCCGCTGAGGCCTCTGTCAAGCCGAAGAAATCCATGGCAAAGAAGCCTGCGCGTAAGCCAAGTGCTTCACCTTCAATGCCCTCAAGGCCAAGTTCCTCAGCAATGCCCTCACGGCTAGAATCCTCAAATCCCTCACGGCCAATTCCTCACGCTGCTCCTGCTCCTCCAAAATCCTCAGCTCCTCCGCATAAGTCATCAGCTGCTCCGACCAAATCCTCAGCACCTGTGCATCTTGCCACGTGCCAAAGGACTACAGGGATCTCTATTGCCTAATGAGCTTCAGCTAGTTCCTCAGATGCTCCAAATTCTTCAACAGGACCCTCTCTGCTGAAGACAAAGACCACTGCTGGACGAGGTTCTCGCCCAAGTCCTCAGAAGAAGCAGGTCGCCTTCCAAGTGTCGTCTGAAGAAGACGAAGCTGATGATGAAGAACTTGCTGAAATCATCAGAGATAGGCAAGTCAGGGCCGCTAGAGCCAAGGGCACAAATGTGCCTCTTCTTTTGGATCCAAAGTTGATCCCCGATTACATTGATCTCTGGCACAAGGACCCAAACACTCCTATGCCTGACTTCAAGCTGACTCCTGGCCAAAATCATATGCTGACTGCCTTCATCCAAGAAGAGAAATGGAAATTTGAGAAGGCCAGGCAGATCAAGAAAGCGCAGTACATGAAGGAGAAATTCCTGAAGAACAACGTTGTCTCTATGACAACTGATGATCTTGTGAAGATCCAGTATGAAATCAAAGTCCTCAGCGATGATTTCAATGCTTACTCTGCTGGTTGGCAAGGAGCCAAGGTCAGGTTTGTTAAACTGACTGAGAAGTTCACCTCCAATGTTGCAGCCCCATCGCAACAAGAAATTCCTCAGACTGAAGCATCTGCTCAGCCAACTGAAGAACATGCCAGCACCGCTGATGACATTCAGGCTGCTGAAGAAAATGTGAGTTCCAAGGCTGATGACTGCATTCCAGCCGCTGATGAAATTGCCAGGGCATCCACTAGTGGTGCGCCTGAAGAAAATGAAGAGGTCAGGGCAACTGCATCAGTTGTGCCTGAAGAAAATCAACCACATTCCTCTGCTCCTCCTGCGCCTACCCCAACTCCAATTATTCCATCTCCATCAGATGTGAAGAAGACCAAGGCTGCAGAGCGTGCAGCAGTGAAGAAAAGGAAAGCATCAGATTCTTCAGCTTCGAAGAAGATGAAGAAATTGACCAGCTCAGTTGCAAACCCCATTGATGCTGTTCCGATCTCAACCATGCCATCAAAGGACCTTGTTCCTTTTGATGAAGAATATGTGATCCCTAGCGGATCTGATGAAGAAAATCCTTCTGCTGCTTCAACAGAGCAGATGGATGAAGAAATTGAAGTGGATGAAATCCCTTCAACTCCAGCTGTTTCCTCGCCTATGCCTCAGTTTACTGCTGAAGAGGTCGGCGTTGAAGAAATAGAAGATGAAGACGTGGACATTGGCTGTACCACACCAGTGATGAATGATGACTTTTGGGAAAGTCAGCACCCCAACTCTCCACTCTTCACACCTTTACAGCAAATTCCTCAGTCCCATGTTGCTACTGAAGTACAAATGGGATCTGAAGAACCTCGTGCAACCCCATCTGTCCATAAAGAAATTCCAGCCACTAGTGCTGAAGAAAATGTACATGAAGAATTGAAGACCCAGGCTGTCACTGGAGTAGAAGCTAAAATTCCTCAGCATGAAGAACCTGAGATTGCGATTCCTAAGGTGATAATGCAATTGACTGACACTCCTCAGCCCAAGCCAAAGGATCCATTCGGGAAGAAGCAGAAATTCAAGGCTGATGATTTCTTTGGCGAGCATGTGTTCTTCACTGACTACAATCCTTATGATTCTGCTCGTCTTAGAAGGAAGCGCTTCTGGACCGCCAGTCAGGCCAACTTCTATTCTTCACTGCTCTTCAACAAGGACAAAGTCTTCGATCACGAGCATATTCCTCATGTGGACATGGAATCACTGCCATGCTTCACTCATGCCCTCAGTGTGCTTCATGACACAGGCCTCCTCAACTTTTGCACAGACATAGTTGATTGGAATGAAGAACCCATTCTTCAATTCTACGCAACTTTGCACATCACAGGAGATGCTGACGATGTGAACTCCTGGGTTTTGGACTGGATGACTGAAAATACTCACTATAAGGCACCGGCCACTGAATTACTTCAGGCCCTGCCATCAGTCCTCCACCTGAAGGAGCTTGTTGCATGTACCAAGAACCTGAGCTTACTGATCACTATATGCAAGTGCTGATGAAGCCATTGAAGCCCGGTCAAGCCTCAAGGACAAAATTCCTCGTGAAGGAATTGCAGTATGTACCAAGGACAGTCTATCGCATTCTGACAAAGACTATGAGTCCAATCAAAGGCCATGACTCATCTGATGAGGAAATTGTTGGCATCATGAAGAATCTGGTTTTCAACATCATTCATGGCATTCCTGTCAATTATCACGATTTCTTCATGAGGACTCTGGCAAATGTTGCACTTTCACCGTTTGAGCTGAAGCCTTATGCACCGTGGATTATGAGATTCATCAAAACAAGGTCTTCACTCAACTACAAAGCTGATTTTCAGAATCACCTCAGCTACTTGCCCCCGATTGAAGTCCTCAAGCGGACCTATTCCTCAGCTGACGAAAAGGGCAAGGCACCAGCTGTTATAGATGAAGGCATTCGTCCATTGGATGGTCAATTTTGCAAGGCTGCATCTTATTCCACCAATGATGACTCTGCCACTCATGATTCTGCTGCCCATGCCTCCAAGCCAAATCCTCAAGCTACTGCTCCTCGTGTGATGACTGACCGTGAACTTATGCTAAGTCTTCACCAGAAGGTGGATCGAAACCATAAATAGTTTAAGCGTCAGTTTGGTTCAATTCTTCACAACATGACTGCTACACATAATGCAGTGAAGAAAAACCATTACTACCTCCATGAAGTCTTCGGTCGCACCTGGGTTGTTCTGTCTCACATTTACAGCGAAGAAGATCTGAAGAACATGGGTCTGAAGGAGGACTTTGACTGGTCTGCACCTCCACCGAAGAAATACAAGAAGGTCAAGGTTCCTTCCTTGGTGGCTAGCTCCTATTCTTCATCGCGCGAAACTGATGAGCATGAAGACTTGGACGACACTGCGACAGGCCCTACATCAACAAACGACCTCAACAACGCTGGCGCTCCTTCATCAACTTGATATTCTTCAGGGCGCGTTAGTCCTCATTTTCGAACCTTTTGGTCATTCGATGACAAAGGGGAGAAATTTGAGTTAGTCTTCAAGCGGGTCTATCTTATATGGACGTTTTTTTTCCTAAGTTACAACTCTCGTTCTTCTGATGACTTTGTTGGATCGAGTTGTAAACTTAAACTCTATGGTGGCCTGATACTTTTTCTATGTTTTTCCGCATGCTTATTCCTCGTTAACGTTATTGCACGCATGCTGAATTACATCAGACATATTTCATCATGCATTTCAAATTCTTCATATATTATGTCAAATGCGTGTATGAATTACAAGATATAGGGGGAGATCTCCATGATTCAACTCGTCAAGTGTGCATTGCTTCAAAAGCAAATTCCTCACTATGCACATCTTCAGGGGGAGTTCTGCTATATCTTGCAATCAAATTCCTCAATATCAGTATTTACACTTCGTATGTTTATCCCCGTTGAAAACTTAACCTATATTGTCATCAATCACCAAAAACGGGGAGATTGTAAGTGCATCTAGTGCCCCTTAGTGATTTTGGTGTATTGAAGACTTATAGGTTAAGAGACTAATGCATTTATGAGTGTACACAGGTCTATAAGTCTATGAGGAGTTTCATATTTACAGAGAAAGACGACCCCTAAAAATGAAGTTCTTCGACTGAAGACTTTGAATTTCTGAAGACTTTCTGAAGACTTTGAAAGTGAAGAAATTGGTGTGACCTTGAAGACTTGGTATTCATTCGAGGAACATGAAGCGTGAAGACTTTTGTTTTCGTAGTTTCATTTTCTCTTTATTGAGTCATAGGAAACACCGTACTGTTAAAGGGGGTCGAGGAAATACTAAGGAAAAATTTCCATGTGATGCTCAACTCAAAATCCTACACCTACCAATCCCTTCGAGTGAAGCCATTGGAAATCTCATACAGTTCAGTCATATTCTTCAGTGACAGAGACGAAGTTCTTCTGGTCTCTGATGAATTTGTTCTAACTGAGGAGTTAGGAATTCGCCAGTGTGGATTGCCTACACAGTGAGGAACATGATAGCCCTGAGAAATTTGATACTCAAATTTCCGACCGTTTCTGTGCTATGCGCCAGCTGTCCCAAATATCTACCCACCTAACGGTCATATCATTGAAGGGCATTTATGTCTTATCATGTCGGGCTGCTCCCTAGGCTATAAATAGCCACCCCCTACAACCACTAGCTGGTTGGCTGCTCCGAGAGAAACTAACATTTGTCATTTGAGAGCATCCCATCCTCCGAGGACTTTGAGCGAAAATCATCAAGTGAGGAAAACCCAAACCCAAACACCTACAAACCCAAAGTGATTGAGCATCACTGAAAAGATTGATCCTGCGTGGATCCGACGCTTGTTACCTTTGAAGACTGTGCTTCTTCCAGACGGTTAGGCGTCATGGTCTAGAGCATCCAAGAGGAATTGTGGACCGCCGAGTGACCGAGTTTGTGAAGGTTCGGAAGTCACCTGAAGACTTACCACGAGTGATTGGATGAGGTCTGTGTGACCTTAGTTCAAGGAGAATACGGTGAGGACTGTGTGTCCGGGACTGTGTGTCCTCGGGTTTAAATACCTAGCCACTCCAACCAGATGTACAACTGAGACACCAGTTGGAACTGGTCTACCAAATCATTGTCTTCACCAAGCTTACTGGTTCTATTTCCTCAACTCTTTCATTTCCTCATTACTGTGTTGTGTGCTTGTCATATCTGTGTTTGAAGACTTTGACAGAAGACTTTCTCAATTTCCTCAGTTCAATTTCTTCAGTCTGTTTGTCTTCATCCTGTGATATCCTGTGTTTACGCTTTCTATACTCTGTGTTTGTCTTCATTTCATCATGATGACCATGCCTATATTCTGCTATGCTTACTCTTGAGTACTTATTCCGCTGCAAGTAGTTCTTCGCTAAGGAATTTCCTCACCCACAAATTCCTCAGTGAAGAATTCATAAAAATCGCCTATTCACCCCCCTCTAGTCGATATAACGCACTTTCAGTATTGAACTACGGTCACATCTATTTAGGAAAGATGGTAAGATTTCTACTAGTTATCCTCAGTGCATCTTTTGCATACATTATTTTTTAAGCTAAACTTCATTGCTAAGTATGTTACTACGATGTTCTTCAACAGGGACTCCCGATGATAGTTGTGCCTCATTGGATCGAGCCTAAAGGCCGCATGGCAATGGTTAGCATACGACTAAGACATCCTACATTGCAGATGAGTGCATTCAGGATTTCTCAAAGCGAGCAAGTCTTAATAGTCAAAGACTGGAGCAAAATTGTGAAGGATCGCAGAGAAGTACTAGGGGGCAGCAATCAGAAGCGCAGCCCACAATTAGGAGACAGGTTCATCTGCATGCTCCAATATGATGAAGCAGGAGTGCTACACATGTTGTATGCTATTTTACCTGAGAGAGAGCAGCAGGAGTGATTAGCTAGGTAGAATGAGTTTGAAGATAATGATGTGCTACACTATGACTGATGATTAAATAGCTAGTGTTGGTGGTAATGACTATGATGATTATTATTAGCTAGTGTTGGTGGTGATTAGATGACTACCGTACCTAGTGTTCGTGGCGATTAGCTAGCTAGAATGAGTTTGAAGATGATGATGTGCTACACTATGACTATGATGATTAAATAGCTAGTGTTGGTCGATGACTATGATGATGATTAAATAGCTTGTGTAGGCAGATTAGATTCAAGTGGAGGCAACATGTGGTGCACCACATGTTGCCTCCGCTTGAACCTAATCCAGACCACATGTTGCCTCCACTTGAACCTAATCCACCTTCATTTCACACGTTGTTGTATATACTAACTAATCATGGTCATAAAATCATATAATGAAAGTACTATATATAGAACTTTTGGGGAACTTAGTAATTTCAAAAAAAATCCTACGCACACGCAAGATCATGGTGATGCATAGCAATGAGAGGGGAAAGTGTTGTCCACGTACCCTCATAGACCGAAAGCGGAAGCGTTATGACAACGCGGTTGATGTAGTCGTACGTCTTCACGATCGACCGATCCTAGTACCGAACGTATGGCACCTCCGCGATCTGCACACGTTCAACTCGGTGACGTTCCGCGAAATCATGATCCAGTAGAGCTTCGAGGGAGAGTTTCGTCAGCACGACGGCGTGATGACGGTGATGATGAAGCTACCGGCGCAGGGCTTCGCCTAAGCACTACGACGATATGACCGAGGTGGAATATGGTGGAGGGGGGCACCGCACACGGCTTGGAACAATCAACTTGTATGTTCTAGGGTGCCCCCTGCCCCCGTATATAAAGGAGCAAGGGGGAGGCCGGCCAGCCCTTGGTGCGCCCAAGGAGAGGAGGAATCCTCCTCCTAGTAGGAGTAGGATTCATCCTTTCCTAGTCCTACTAGGAAGGAGGAAGGGGGAAGGAAGGAGAGGGAGAGAGGGAGGAAAGAGGGGGTGTCGCCCCCCTCCTTGTCCAATTCGGACTCCCAAGGGGGGGGGCGCGGCCAGCCCTAGGCCCTCTCCTCTCTCTCCCACAAGGCCCATGTTGGCCCATTATATCCCCCGGGGATTCCGATAACCCCTTGGCACTCCGATAAATATCCGGTGACCACCGGAACTCATCCGGTGTCCCAATATAGTCGTCCAATATATCAATCTTTATGTCTCGACCATTTCGAGACTCCTCGTCATGTCCGTGATCACATCTGGGACTCCGAACTATCTTCGGTACATCAAAACACATAAACTCATAATACCGATCGTCACCGAACGTTAAGCGTGCGGACCCTACGAGTTCGAGAACTATGTAGACATGACCGAGACTCATCTCTGGTCAATAACCAATAGCGGAACCTGGATGCTCATATTGGTTCCTACATATTCTACGAAGATCTTTATCGGTCAAACCGCATAACAACATACGTTGTTCCCTTTGTCATCGGTATGTTACTTGCCCGAGATTCGATCGTCGGTATCTCAATACCTAGTTTAATCTCGTTACCGGTAAGTCTCTTTACTCGTTCCGTAATGCATCATCCTGCAACTAACTCATTAGTTACATTGCTTGCAAGGCTTATAGTGATGTGCATTACCGAGAGGGCCCAGAGATACCTCTCCGATACTCGGAGTGACAAATCCTAATCTCGATCTATGCCAACCCAACAAACACCTTCGGAAACACCTGTAGAGCATCTTTATAATCACCCAGTTACGTTGTGACGTTTGATAGCACACAAGGTGTTCCTCCGGTATTCGGGAGTTGCATAATCTCATATTCATAGGAACATGTATAAGTCATGAAGAAAGCAATAGCAACATACTAAACGATCAAGTGCTAAGCTAACGGAATCGGTCAAGTCAGTCACATCATTCTCTAATGATGTGATCCTGTTAATCAAATGATAACTCATGTCTATGGCTAGGAAACTTAACCATCTTTGATTCAACGAGCTAGTCAAGTAGCGGCATACTAGTGACACTCTGTTTGTCTATGTATTCACACATGTACTAAGTTTCCGGTTAATACAATTCTAGCATGAATAATAAACATTTATCATGATATAAGGAAATAACAACTTTATTATTGCCTCTAGGGCATATTTCCTTCAAAAACATATACAAATACAACGAAAATAAGTTGCAATTAAAAAAACAGGAAAACTAAGCAGTAGCGCTTTTCAGAAGAAACGCTACTGCTACTTACCTCTATCAGCAGCGCTTTTCCAACAAGAGCGCTACATCTAACTAGGTGTAGCAGTAGCGCTGGCTAACCAGCGCTACTGCTACCAGTTAGCTGTAGCGCCTTACTGGTAGCGCTTGTATAAGCGCTACTAGTAGCTCTAAAACCAGCGCTACTACTAGGGTTTTCCCTAATAGTGATATTACAATCAATCAAAGTGTGTCGTCAATTATCTTATACTCCTTTTCAAGTGGGACAAATATCAATATCTGCCATATCCCTACGAAAACACACATCTTCTGTTGGAATAGGATTTTGGGAAAGTCTCCAAGCAAAGTTTTTGATCTTTTTCTGGAACATTCAGTTTCCAAAGACCGGTCTAATCCCTCCGAGTAGCATTACTGTGTGATTGAGTAGTTCTATTTTTCAACACTTCCTCCCTTGTCCTCTTGGTTTCAACAAGAAGATGGTATACTAACCTAAACGAACACACACCAATTCTCTCGCAATGTCAGGCCCATGTATCAAACGGGATTACACATCCTCAATGGGATGTTAAGGATCACATCCGGATTAGGCCCCCCCGTGTGTTTATAAATGAGTGCAGATTCCATGTTCCAGCACTCGTATCTATTAATTATGCTACCATCACTGGAGGTGTCATCAGACCGAAGATGGAGAGCCCTCGACATATTGTCACGTGTAAGCCAATTATCATCCCAAATTCTCATCGAGAGCCGATTCCCTATGCGCCCGATCAAGCCCTGCTTCAACACTGAAATCCCTTCAATTAAAGTCTACCTAACGTGAGATGGGTGAGATCCCACCTTGACACTTAGCACATCTCCCATAGGATAGTATACTACCTTGAGTATTCTTGCACTTAATGAAGTTTCATCTTGGACTAATCTCCATGACTACTTAGTTATCATAGCTAGATTAAAGAGCTGAGTGTCCATGAAGCTAAGACCGCCCAAATATTTCGGCATAGTTAGATCATCCCATTAAACCCATGCCACCTTCCTCTTTCCATCTTTGCTTCCCCTAAAAACTTGTGAATCATAGTATCTTTCTGTTGACATAGCCCCGTCGGAACAAAGAGCAATTCAGAGCATATGCAAGCACCGCTTGTGCCACAGATTTCATCAACACCTCCTTTCCCGCACTTGCCATGCATCTCTCTATCCAACCCTTCACCTTACACCAAAGCCTATCCTTGATGTATTTAAGCGTTCTTTGACTTTCCAACATTAGTGGGTAAGCCTAAATATCTTTTGCATAGCGACTCATTTGGAACATACAATAAAATTTTAATTTTATTCCTTCGATCATTGGGACACCCTTTTCCAAAGAAGATAGTACACATGGCCAAATTAACGCGTTGTTCAGAAGCGCCACAGAATCCCTGGATAGTATCTCTTGTAACATTGGCAGCCTCAATATTTGCTTAAATGGGTCGGTGAACGAGCGAGACACCCTAATGAGCCGGCTCACCATGCTAACGATCGCGGGGGTTGCAGGGAACGCGAGCCATATTACTCGTAGGGTGAATCCTATTTGACACCTGCATGTGACAAATAGTCGCCATGATGCCCACTAGGGCGCGCCAGGTAGATTGGCCCAGTTCGGGTTCTTTATTTGCATTATTTGTTCCGTTCTTCTGTGTAGATTTTTCTATTTTGGCTTTTTGTTCTGTGTTTTTCATTCCTTTTGTTTTTTGTAGAAATTGTTCATGCTTCCAAAAATGCTCATGTTTTTATGAATCAAAAATAATTATTTTCCTGATTTTTTCATAAAATATTTGTAAATTTCAAATATTTTTTTGGAAATTCCTGAATTTGTGATTTTCGAAAATTTGGGAAAATTCCAATGTTTTTTCAGAATTTTCAAAAGATGTTCACTGTGTATCATAAAACTGTTCATTGTTTATTGTAAAAGTGTTCAATATTTATTTATAAAGTTTTTGTAATATATTAAAAA
The DNA here is from genome assembly GCF_002575655.3 of Aegilops tauschii subsp. strangulata. NCBI lineage: Eukaryota > Viridiplantae > Streptophyta > Magnoliopsida > Poales > Poaceae > Aegilops > Aegilops tauschii. The sequence goes on from NC_053037.3 coordinate 443,297,334, forward strand.
TATGTTCAATATGTATTTGAAAAAAATTCACCTATATCAAAACTTTTAGAAAATGTCAGAATTTTCTAAAACATTTCAAAAAAATTAAGAAATCTTCTCATAGGTCAGAATAGTCTACACTTTCATATTTTAGACTAAAAACCTACTCCCTCCGTTCCTAAATATTAGTCTTTCTAGAGATTTCATTATGAACTACATACGGATGTATATAGATGCATTTTAAGTGTAGATTCACTCATTTTGCTCCGTATGTAGTTCATAGTGAAATCTCTACAAAGACTTACATTTAGGAATGGAGGGAGTAGAAAACAACAGATACAGTAATAAATTGTTGTTGGTCCGGCCAACTTAGTGATGCCCTGTGATTTCCTGTGCGAAAGCACGACTTTTGGACAACATAGGCATCCAATAAGGGCACTCTGCTTGCAGCAAGCAATTAGTAGATCGTCAAGACCTCCTATTCGGCGCTCCAGGCACCGAAAGGGGTGGGGGCACTCGCTAGGCTAGATCCTGGGCCACGGCCCAGTTCCCTCTCCACTCTCTGGCTCGCTCGTCGGTTTTTTAATTTTCTATTCTTACTGCAACCCCTCAAGAAAATGCTATTCTTACTGCACTGACAAAATTCATGCAATAAAATAAATTTGGAAAACCAAGAATTTAAAAAATCAGGCAATTTTGGAAAAAAAAAGTCAAAAATTGGTTGACCGTTCACCATCAGAAAATAAAAATATCATAAACTTGGGGGAAAAGTTAAATTATTTGAAAAAGCTTATAAAATTTGAAATGTTCAAAACAAGGTCAGAAATTTAAAAATAGCTCGTATTTTTGTATTTTTTTTGCTACGAATTGTATAAAATTTCAACAAAATCTAAAATTGAACATAGTATATATAAAACGAAAAATTGAAACTAAATTCACTACATTTCAAAAGAGGTTCACAAATTTGAAAAAGTTCTTAAATCTGAATAAAATTTGAAAAATTCAATAGCTTCACCAATTTGGAAAATGTTGGTGAATTTGAAAAGTTTCACCCATTTAAATAATAAAACAAGAAGTGAAACAAAACGGCCAGATACTTGCTCTAGGAAAACCGGAAATAAAAACAAAAACGACACGATTTGTCTTGGTGCATAAAGATGGGCTGCTCACTATACGATCGACTAATTCGGGCGTGGGCGCAAATTTACAAAATAGCATTAACTGGCGCCTTAAGCGCCCAATGGGAAATGGGTAGTTGGGCCAATCATTTTTTTCGTTTTTGCATCAAGCGAAAGATGAGCCTTTCTATTTATTTTTTACACCGGCGATGCTAGAGTTTAGCGGTGCAGGACAGACGGCCACATTCCATGTAGAAATAAGGCTCACCGTGACGACGAGCCTGCCCACGGGGGCCTTGGTGTAGACCGACGCGAGCGGCAAGTCGTATGAGGACTCCCTATGTTGTCCTTTGATGTTCATGTTGGTTTTGTTATATTTTATGAGGCTCGTCCAAGTAATAAAGTTATGAAAATCTTGAAGATCTATTTAACTTGCATGACATGTGTATTAAATTTATTTCCACACATGACTAGTGGAAAGAGAATAAATACCAACATGAGGGTGTAGTGTGAGACGAGAGGCTTGCTTCGATGCAACCCCACACAAACCGTATAAGGGCATTATGACCATTTAACCATAGTATACCCACCTCCGTATGTGACACGTACGAACTGTATGTAGACATACACCGGCCACAACAGATTCTTCTTGTTGTGCAACTTCTCAGTCTGGTTTTCCTTTCTTTTGGCCTATTTTTTCTTCAATTTTATTCATTTTTTATTTTCTTTTATTTCGTCTTCTTTTTTCTCTTTTCTGTTTCATACGCTTAAATTCGCAAATATTTTCTTAGGGCCTGTTAGGATCACTACCAACGTTGGCCATATCCAAAAAATTGGCTAGCTCGCCTTGCCCGGCGCCTCCCCGTGTTACCCGCGGGCGAAACAAAGGCGCTCATAAGCTTCGCCAAATATTTGGCCTTTTTTTTCTTGTTGGGATATATTTGGCGTTGTTGCTTCTCTATTTCTTTATGGGTCCTGGGTTGATGCATGCGCGTGTATTGCTGCACGGGATTAGCAGCTCATTAACATATGCGTGCACCGGATTAGTGATTCAGGGGGTGCTGCACACGATTAGCTCCGTCAACTACAATAACCGCAAAGCTGCATATCAGCGACGGGGCCGTGCCGAGCTCGGGTGAGGAGGTGATCCGTTATCCTTTTCTTCGATGGCTACTGTGGTGGTGCCGGAGGCAGGTCACGGGTGTTGGTGTCAAGCTCAGAGATGTTCTGCTATCTTTTCAGTTTTGTCATGTCGATTCTTACATGACTTATACTTTATTCTTTATGATATGAATGAGACACGAATTACCATGCAAAATAAAACAACTACAACAACCCTTTGTCCTTATTTTTGCATATTTTTTCAAGTTGACTACATCTAACCCTTTTTTTGCCAAGACCATAGATTCTAGTATATGCAACCGATATGTTTTCTAGGAGTATACAACCGATGTGTGTAAACATTTTCTACAATTGGTATATAAATAATCATATCACTTGGTCACAAACCAAACAAAAGTTTATTTTGGCAAAAATATTGGAGGATACAATGGCTACGATCCAAACAATAACAACTTGCCAAAATTTTGGTGCCCTTGCTTTGGTCATGCCAAAAAATTGGTGGGCCTACATGGGACTCAAACCAAACATACCCTTAAATTCATGAACTTTTTTCAATTCCGAGAACTTATTTTTTGAATCCGTGATTTTTTTTCAAATGAATGAGTGTTTTTCCATTTTGCAAACTTTTATAAAATTCATTAATTTTTTTGTCAAATTTGTGAACTTTTTTCAAATTAATGAACCTTTTCAAATTCGTGATTTTTTTGGCAAATTTATGAACTTTTTTTCAAATCGATGAACTTTTTCCAATTTCTTGAACTTTTTAGTCACACTCGTGTACCTTTTTGAAATCGATATACTTTTCTAAAACTAGTAAAGTTTTCTTTTATCTATGATTTTCTTTTTTGAGTTTTATAAACCGGCATACTTGTAGCCAGACTGCCCTATTATATAGCCAAGCTTCCTACCTACTTCCGTGTAACCAAACGAGGTGGGACTAGAACCACGAACGACAGTCAAATGACCGCAATTTTTTCCAACAATCGTCAAATGACCCCAATTTTTTTTCATGAGCTTATATGACCAATTAAGGACATCATGCCAAGTTGTTTTGGTTTTCGACAATTTCGAATTTTCTAGAGTTTCTGGGTCAAAAATGACCAATAATTGTTGGAGTTTGCATATGGTGTCAGAAATCGTTCAAACCTAGCATGGATGCCTACCATGCATGGGCATGCCCACCTGCTTGCAAAAGTTCCTTTCATTTCAAGAATGTCCAAAATTAGACCATGTTCAACGGACAATGAAGGGTGTCCAGGTAGGCCACAAGGCTCCGCCCGAGAGCACGTTGTTTCTCGACATCCGTGAAATGGTCCCAATTTTTTTCATGGCCTTGTATGACCAATTCGAGGATGCCAAGTTGTTTTGGTTTCGAATTTTTTTGCCATTTTTGGAGTTTTCTCAGTAAAAAAGGATGATAAATGGCCGAACATGTCGCAACTTGCGTATGGCGTCGGAAATCGTCAAACCTGACATGGATGCATAACACGGGCATGCCCGCCTGCTTGCAAAAGTTGGGGTCGTTTGAAGAATGTCCAAACTTAGACCATTCTCAACGGAGGGTGTTCGGGTTATTTGAAAGATGTCCAAACATAGGCCAGAAGGCTCTGTCTGAGAGCATGTTGTTTCCCCACATCTTTGAAATGGCCCTATTTTTTTCCATCGGCTTCTACTGCCAATTAAAGGCATCATGCCAAGTTGTTTGAGTTTTCAACAATTCTTGCATTTTCTAGAATTTTCTCAGTGAAAAATGGCCAATAAATGGTCGGACGTGAGGCAACTTACATATGATATCAGAATTTTCTCAAACCTAGCATAGATGCTCTCACACGTTTTGCAAAAAATAACGTTGATGGAGCAGTAGGAGGTAATGTCATCATGGTGTGGTGGTGTGGTGGCAGCGGTATGTCGTGCTCAACAAGGAAAATATTTGGGATAATCTTCTATCACGTTTGTTGGCATTGCTGATGTTCCATCTTTGGAGGTACTAGCATGCAGGGAAGCTCAGGCTCTTGTTAATGATCTGTTGATTAGGTGTATTCTTGTTTTGTCTCACAGCTTAACAGTGATGAAGGACATAGCTAAAAATACTGGAGGGAGACATGCAATGGTGATCGGTGAGTTGAATGCTCGGAGAATATATTTTGAAGCCTGACAGATTATGTATGAGTCTAGGAGAAGAAATTTTGAAGCGCGCATCTAGCAAATTTTTCTTTATCTATGAGTTTTGGTAGACATCTGTGGTTAATTGAGCCACACAACTCTGTAACAATTCATTTGAACCTTGTTGATGAACAAAGTGTGACGATGTTCCATAAAAAATAGCTTTCAGAAAAAGGTAAAAACAGTAGCTACTGGTTCAAGAAAAACAATTACTACTTGTTTTAAGAGAAAAATCGACTTCCCGGCTTTTTTGAAGTAAAAATATATGTACCTAAGTTCATAAAGAAAGCTCATGAATTAAAAAAACTACATTAATTCACAAAAAATCATGAATTTGAAAAAGTTCATGAATTCAAAAAAGTTCGGGCCTTGAAAACGATTCATAAACTCGGAAAATGTTCATGAATTTGAAGTAAGTTCATGAATTCAAAGAGTCGCAAATTTGAAAATAGTTCATTGATGTGAAAAATTCAGAATATAAAAAACGTTAGTGAATTTGGAAAAAAAGTTGACGGATTTGAAGAAATGATCGTGATCGTGAGTTCAAAAAAGGTCGTGAATTCAAAAAAAAGATATGAAAAATATTCATGAAATTGGGAATTGTCTGCATTTTTCAAAAATTTCATCTAAATTACAAATGAAAAAAGAAGAAAAACTAAAAAAAGAATCAAAAAATAAAAAATTAATCGAAAGCTTCAAGAAGCTTCACAAACAGTCCAGAAGTTCTTCTTAGGCAAGCCGGCCAGAAACTGCACAAATTAGAAACTTTCAAGTGTATATGGATCGGCCCAGTTAGTTTAGCATTTGATGGGGGGTGGTGGGGTTACGGGATCTCCTACCCGCCGCTCTCTACGGCAGGTTGTCGCAGCACGCACTGGGGGTCTACGACTGGGCCGAGCGGGGATCGAACTGAGGATCTCGTCCGAGCGTGTGACGCCCCCGATTCGACCGTACACTAATCATGCACGCAAATGTCACGATCAAGATCAGGGACTCACGGGAAGATATCACAACACAACTCTACAACATAAATAAGTTATACAAGCATCATAATACAAGCCAGGGGCCTCGAGGGCTCGAATACAAGTGCTCGATTATAAACGAGTCAGCGGAAGCAACAATATCTGAGTACAGACATAAGTTAAACAAGTTTGCCTTAAGAAGGCTAGCACAAAAGTAGCAACGATCGAAAAGGCAAGGCCTCCTGCCTGGGACCTCCTAACTACTCCTCGAAGCCGAACTCCATGTAGAATCATCCTCGGGATCTCTAGCTCCTGGACTCCAGCATCTGGTTGCGACAACCAGGTATAGAAAGGGGAAAAGAGGGAGAAAAGCAACCGTGAGTACTCATCCAAAGTACTCGCAAGCAAGGAGCTACACTACATATGCATGGGTATATGTGTAAAGGGCCATATCAGTGGACTGAACTGCAGAATGCCAGAATAAGAGGGGGATAGCTAATCCTGTCGAAGACTACGCTTCTGGCCACCTCCATCTTGCAGCATGTAGAAGAGAGTAAATGGTAAGTTCACCAAGTAGCATCGCATAGCATAATCCTACCCGGCGATCCCCTCCTCGTCGCCCTGTTAGAGAGCGGTCACCGGGTTATATCTGGCACTTGGAAGGGTGTGTTTTATTAAGTATCCGGTTCTAGTTGTCATAAGGTCAAGGTACAACTCCGGATCGTCCTTTTACCGAGGGACACGGCTATTGTAATGACCCGACCCAAAATCGGTCAAGTCTCTGTGTAGCTGTACCATCCCAAGATCATGCTGGCACACACAGTACATTGATGCAAAGATTCAAAGTTCAATCACACCTGAATTTATTACACGATTCTCATATCGAGTCTTTATTACATCATAATAAATTCGGCCGAAGGCCAACTCATGAGAAATAAACTAAATAAAGCTGCGGAAGCGTAGACAAATAGCGAGTCCATCCGACTCCATAGGGCAATCGCCAAGCATGGATCGTAGCCTCACTCCTGATCGGAAAACTCCTCTGCAACATAAGACGTTGCAGCCGTGTAGGTCAGCATTTTGAATATGCCGGCAAGTCATGAAGAGAGAACAACAACAAAATTTCTAATACTATATGCAATTTGGCTGTGGGGCTCTAAGTTTCATTGTTTTGCGAAAAAGCCGGTTTTTCCCTACAACAAGGACTTGTTTGCAATTACTACAAAATTGTTGGTAGTTATTGAGATGGTTCCGCCAACCAATGTCTCGCTCCCAATTATTAAATAACCCCCTCAATTAAGTTATTAAGTTCAGTGTTGAGATATCCGAAATACTCCAATTCCAGAGGCTCATTGGTCCGTAACCGGGGACACGGCTAATCGATTAGGTTGTTACTCTGCAGAGGTTTGTGCACTTTACCCGCAAGAATCGTTCCCTCCTTGAAGCCTTCGCACTGCCTGGTGTTTGAAGACGGGACGAATGAAACAGGGTCTTCCGAAGAGTTCCTCTGGGCCACTGTCGGTGCCCATCCAATCCTACCGTTCTTCTACATCTCGTAGCACCGTCCGGCCAGAGTCACGCCTAGGGTCGACCAAGCCAGAGCCCATAATGGCTTGCGGCTGCACAGGTAAGCTTCCGGTCAATGGGGTATCCATCCGTCTCTTCATGGCTGGGTGAAGCTTTCCGTAAGATGTCATGGCGCTTCTCCATGCATCCCGGCCATCCGTTGGTTTCTCCAGGGTGCCCATCAGCCGTCCTCCACCCAGTAGTGAATTTTGAAGTCCATCTTGAGCTTGATGTCATGGGGTTTTCATCATCTTGACTCTCGCATCTCCCTTATAAATCACTCAACCAACCCCGTCTACGAGCATAGCAAAATAAACTACATTGTCCCGGGCATCGATAACAAGGGAGAAGGGTTCATCCTACCTCATGATACTACTCAAGAACATAACTTAACAAAATTCTCCTACTGCATGCATGGTGGGGAGGTATAACTCTAATGCAATAAAATCATAGGTATTGTAAAAACATGATCAAATGACTTGCCTGGCTGACGGTCTTCGAAAGCTAGCGACTCGTAATAGCAGGCTCCGCACTCCGAAAATTCTACCGAGTCAAACAATAGCACAAATAAGTATAGCACAATATAACATAACAGCAAGTTGAAGTAAAACACCCACGTACTCAAACCAAAACCAAAGGAAAACTCGGAGAAAGCAAATCAAGGTTTTCATCATATCAAGCAACAACTAAGAAATAGTTTTACACAACTAAAACTTTTCTTAACAGAACCTAAGCATTGGTTTTGCTAACTAATAGAAGGGAAAACATCATACAAACTAGGAGCAAAAAGAATCACATCAAAAGCTATTATAGAACTCCTATTATGCCTAAAACAATCCTAGCAAAGAAAATAAAATAAAAAATTTATTCTACTGTAAATAAAAGTTCATCCTCTGTAGCTACAGAAACTAATCTAAAATAAACTATAACATAACAAAAATAAAATTATTTACTAACTAGAACAGTAGGAAAACAGCAGCTAGCTAAATAAACAAGAAAAACTTGATTTCGACATAAAACTAATTGTTTATTAAATCTAAAATACCCAAACAAGTTCCTACTGCTAGGCATGGTCAAAAATAAGCAGTAGCAAAAAGAATCACTAAAAAATAATAATCCTGACTCAATTTATGGCAAAAAAACTAATCTGCCTAAATCTAATATAAAACTATTTATAAAAATTTAAACATGGCTAAACATATTTTCTACAGAAACTACAACAAATTTGCAAACTCACAAAAAAAGAATTAACTAAAAGTAATAAACCGACTAAAAGAAATAGCAAAAACAAAAACAGAACTATTCTGCTAAAAAAACAGAAACTAAAAAAAAACTACTAGCGCTACTGGGCTATCTAACGCTCAGGCGTAATATAACCTAGAGGTGCCCGCGGCTAAACAGAAAAGCGACCGGTTCGATCTAAAAAAATAAACCGTACTAAACCGGAAAAAAAGTCCGAACTAATCTAACAAAAAAAACCTAACTGTTCACTACTTCTAATCTGCGCCGTAGATTGCAGATCGAACGGTGTAGGGCGGCTCCGGCGACTTACAGTGTGGCGACGACGGCGACGGACGACGGCGGCTCGGGCGTGGACGGCGCGACTGCTCTGCAACTGGTGCTCTGCAACTCCGGCGGCGGGCGGTCATGCTCGGGGCGGAGGCTTCGGTCGTTTCTGGGCGACCAAACCTTGTCAAAAAGGTGGGAAACGGCGAGGGGAGTGCTTGGATGGAAAGAGGGTTCGAGGTGGTGCTCACCGGCGGCGAACGTGGCGGCGAACCGAGGCGGCGGCGGCGAGATGCGAATGGCGATGGCGTGCGCTGTGGTGGGTTTGGAGCGTAGGGTTTTAGGGGGTTCGAGGGAGGTCGAGCTTGGCCTTTTATAGGGCATCAACTTGGAGGAGGGGGCGTCTCGGGATTACGATCCCGAGAGGATCGGAACCGCGGCGGCGGCGGTCGCGCTCTGGGCGGCGTTTGCGTGCGTGAGAGGAAAGAGAAGGGGTGGGGCCAGCGCGTCGGTGAGAGAGGGAGGGGTGGAGGCGATCGGGCGACCGAGGCGGAGAGGGTTCAGGTGCAGGGCGCGCTGGGCTGCGGCGGCTCGGGCGCTGGCGGGCTGGCGCCTGCCCCGCTGGCTGGGCCTGTTGGCGCTGGCTGGGCCGGTTGGCCTGGCTGGTGCCTCGGGCCTTCCCCTTTCTTTTTGAATTAGAGAGAAGAGAGTATAGAAAAATATATATTATTTTTATATAGGACATATATATATATATCAAAATTCTCAGGGGAATTAATCCTACAACGTGGACATTTTTCCAGAGGTAAAACTCAAACTAAAAAAAACAATTTCTGGAAATCCCAAATAAAATTCAAATTTGAATTCAAACTTTTTGGCAATACATTTATTCTGACATTTTTGGAGTGTCATGTTAGCTCCTCTCATACTTTTGATCAAGTACTTGTCAGGGATATTTGAAATAAATTTCAATGCCAAATCAAGTTCAAATTCACAACACAAACTCAACTACCTCTGAAATTTTCAAATGCCACTCAATTTCAATCAAAATGCATAGATGCTTAGCTAATAATTGTAAAACATTCCAAATTGAAAATTTGGGATGTTACAGCTATTCGAATAGATAAACTTCCCTGCAGGGGTGCACCACATAACCCAACACGCTCGATCCCATTTGGCCAGACACACTTTTCTGGGTCATGCCCGGCCTCGTAAGATCAACACGTCGCAGCCCCACCTAGGCTCAACAAAGAGGTCAGCACGCCGGTCTAAATCCTATGCGCGCAGGGGTCTGGTCCCATCGCCCATTGCACACCTGCACGTTGCGAGGGCGGCCGGAAGCAGACCTAGCCTAGCAGGCGTTCCAGTCCAATCCGGTGTGCGCCGCTCCGTCGCTGACGTCAAGAAGAGCTTCGGCTGATACCACGACGTCGACTGCCCATAACTATTCCCGCGTAGCTGGTTAGTGCGTATAGACCAAATGGCCAGACTCACATCAAATACCAAGATCTCGTTAAGCGTGTTAAGTATCCGCGAACGCCGACCAGGGCCAGGCCCACCTCTCTCCTAGGTGGTCTCAACCTGCCCTGTCGCTCCGCCACAAAGTAACAGTCGGGGGCCGTCGGGAACCCAGGCCCACCTCTACCGGGATGGAGCCACCTGTCCTTTCAGCCCCCTCACCAGAATTACTTGCGGGTACTCAACGAGCCGACCCGACTTTAGTCACCACATGTGTCATGTATAAAGTATAAAGTATATACCCGTGATCACCTCCCGCAGTGATCACGGCCCAGTAGTATAGCATGGCAGACGAACAAGAGTATAGGGCCACTGATGGAACACTAGCATCCTAGACTAACCATTAGGATAGCAAGTAAGGGTAACAACTGTAGCAACAATGACAGGCTATGCAACAGAATAGGATTAACCGAAAGAAGTAACATGCTACACTACTCTAATGCAAGCAGTATAGGGAAGAATAGGCGATATCTGGTGATCAAGGGGGGGGCTTGCCTAGAAGCTCAGCCGAGAAAGAGGGGTCGTCAACACCGTAGTCGGTCGGGGCACCAGCAGCGGCGTCGGTCTCGTAGTCTACCGGAGAGAAGAGGGGGAAGAAACAATAAATACAATGTAAACAAATGCATGACGATGCATGACATGACAAAGCGTCAAGCTAGGTGTGCCCAAACGCGGTAGTAGGTGACACCGGCGAAGGGGGGAAACATCCGGGAAAGTATTCCCGGTGTTTCGCATTTTTGCACAGAAGATCCGGAGGGGGAAAGTTGCGGGTTTGATATGTTAGGGACGTGTGGTGAACGAACGGGTTGCGTATCCGGATTCATCTCGTCGTTCTGAGCAACTTTCATGTAGAAAGTATTTTCATCCGAGTTACGGATTATTTTATATGATTTTTTAAAGATTTAATCATTTTTTGAATTTTAATTAATTATTTAATTTTATTCGAAATTGGAATTATGACATCAGCATGATGTCATGCTGGCGTCAATGGTCAACAGGGGTTGACTGGTCAACCTGACCAGTGGGTCCCACTGGTTAGTGACACATATTAATTAAACATATTAATTAACCTAATCAGGATTAATTAGGGTGGGCCCCACTGTTATTGACTGATTAATTAATTAACTAATAGTTTAATTAGTTTAGTTATTTGATTAGTTTAATTAATCAAAATTAATTAAGTTAATTAATTCTTTTATTAATTAATTATTTTTAATATATTTATTTATTTATTTATTTATTTTAATATAAAACCGTTCTGTGGGGTGGGGCCCCCGTGTCATATGCCCAGGGGGCCTAACGGGCGCACGGGTAAGCGGGCGCTCGGGCGCTGGGCGGAGCCGGGCGTCGGGCGTCGGCGCCCGACTGGGCGAGCGCCCAAATCGATAGGCAGGGGGGCGCCAGCCACGGGCGTGGCGAGGCCGCCGGCGCCCACGACGCCAGCCAAGGGAGGCGGCGGAGGGCGGCGCCACGGGAGGGAGGAGAGGGCGGAGACGAGGCGCGCCGAGGCACGGGGCCATGGGGCGCCGGCCGGAGCGGGACGCGCGAGCGGGGCGCCGCGTGGTTGGCCGGTTGCGGCCGTCCGCGAGCAACGGTGGGCGACGGAGCTGAGCACGAGGGGGAGAGGCCGGGCGCGCATGGGAGAGAGGAGAGGGGGAAGCTCACTGGAGCGGTAGGGGCTAGGCAGCGGGGGTCGAGGAGGAGACGAGGAGGAGGACGGTGAGGCGGCGACGAGGTCCGGCGACGGCATGGCAGCTCCGGGGCGACGACGGTAATCCTCGAGCGCGGGCGTGCTCGCCGAGGCCGTGAGGGAGAGATGGGGACGGGGTGCGGCGACGGATGACGACGAGGTCCAGGCGGCGAGGGGCATCCGGCGAGGTCGCCGGCAGGACGCGCGAGGCCGGGGTGGGTAGGAGGCGCACGGGGTGGGGCGGCACCGGGCAGCGGCGGCGGGGGCGAGTGCCCCGATCCCGATCTGGATCGGGGAAAGGAGAGGAGCATGGGGATCGGGGGGAGTGGGAGGTGCTGCGGGTGGGGCTAGGGTTCGGTGGGGAGTGGGGGTTAAGGGAACGAGGGGGCCGGATGGGCCAGTGGGCTGGCCGGCTGGGCCGTTTGGCCCAGTTGGCCACGGGGTTTTCCCACCTTTTAATCATTTTGTTTGTTTTTCTTTTCTTAATTTTCCTGCTACGGGTTTATATTATTTTAGTTTTATAAAACCTAAAAGTTGCACCTAAATTAGTATTACTAATTATACCTCGGTCACAAAAGGTTTAACCCCCAAATAAAATAGTTTAGTATTTTATAAAATACAAAAGGCATTTATTTAGTTGTTTTTAGCTACTGCTTAAGTCATTTTAAAGCATTCAAACATTTTATAAAAGTGTGGTTTCTTCACCATAATTACCTATGCTTTATTTGTCACCGTTTGTACTTTTTAGTTTTTGACATTTGAAAACTTTACTGGTTTGACTTTATTTTAAATTTGAATTCCGAATCGGTTTTGAACTACGCGTGATTAACAACAGTAATCGAGATGACGTGCATCATTTGGTGAGGGTTACTGTAGCTTAATTATCCGGGCGTCACAATTCTCCTCCACTATAAGAAATCTCATCCCGAGATTTTAAGAGGTGGAGTAAGGGGAAAGATCTGGTTATGAAATTCTAACGACTCTTCTCGTTTTTGGTTGCTCTTCTCGAAGAGGTCGATCCATTACATTGATGTCTTCATTTCCCTGCTTCAGGTCATCTTGATGAAGTCGTCATCTTTTCTTCAGGAATTTCCTTCGTACTTACGAAAGGGATAAGGGGTAGCTTCGGAAGAACTTTACAAGGTTGACTATCTGTTAGACAACTCAGGCAATGTGGCAGAAAGTATCCCTCGAGTTGAAACTTAAGAAATTATTGAGAGCAAAGTAAGGAGGTACCATGAGAAGTTTCAAATGGATAGGTAATGGTTCGATGTCTGAAACCAAGTGTGAAAGGGGTCCAGAGCAACGAGATTAAGTATTGCGTCTGTTATGAAAATAGATCACTAGGAAGGTGGCCCGTGAATTACATACGAGGCCACGCACGAGGAACAACCTTGGGAACAGGGGGTGTACAGGAGAGTCAGGTTTCGATCCTGTGGAACTGTGGGTTATGGGCCCGCAATGTGGGTTAAAATTAGAAAGGGGGCTGACATGTTGCACGGTCATGATAGCAAGGCATGTCAGAGGGTAGTCTGCGAGTTATATTGGCAACAACGTTGGTACCAAGGGCGAGGGACGAAGAGAACCATTTTCCTGCTCGCTGAACGAGGCGGACCAATAGGCAAGGTTCTCGTCCATCGGTGGCTACCGGAATGTCATCAACAATAGTAACAGGGTCTTATTGACAGAGTAGTACACCGAGGTGTTTACATAAGCAGTGAATTATTACTGCTTAGATCATATAGATCACAAGAAAGACTAAATAAAATAATGGAAAGGAAAAGGGTGATCATCAGATTAAACAGAACAATGGAAAGGAAAATGTGTTTAAACACATATTTCAAGGGTATATCCTTCCCAAGGACAAGCTGAGCATGATATCCATGACAGGATATAATGTAGAAAACTCTTTAGGTAGGGGAGAGAAATTTCATGACATTACCCATACAACGGTGTTTGGATAACTGAGCAGGAAACGTTTAGCATTGGGCTTCAAATGTTCCTGTTGAAAATCGGAGTACCATAGACATGCTTCGAGATAGCATTGACATGGTCAACTGGTGAAGATCAGACTTTGGAAACAAAAAGGATCCATCAGAAACAACTAATAGAATAAGTCTTACAATTTCCTCATGGAAGAATGGATAACCTTGCTGAAAAGGAATCTGTAACAATAGGGCCGGAGGGCTAGGTATGACACCACCTATACCGGGTCATATAAAGACCAACGTTATAACTCTTGGAAATATGTTCCAACCATCATATCTGACCGAGATTCAGATCTGATTGGTGTCAGGATACCTCAGACTCAGGATGTTTGAGAAGAAAGGGGCAACACAAATTGATGGGATGACATTGTAAGATTCTCAGGAAATGAACTATGAAAGCGGGTTCCGAAACAAAAGCTCATCATTAAACCAATGAAGGGAAAAGGTGGTAGCTGGTGAACTCAGCGACAATTCATCGAGACTTCCAAAAGATGGGTTTCCACAATTATGTGAACAAGGAGATAACATTAGTCAGTACAAATGATATAATGATGTATGCTCGAGGAAAACATACACAGTTAAACATTGGTTGAAAGGTGCACCCGAAATATGGGCTTAAGTAGCATGATCAATGTTAGAATGGTGGTTCGATAACCAATGGTCTAAGAATGAAATATCGACCATTAACTTCGAAGCAATAGGGTTGCTAGAAGTTTTGAAGTCGCACATCATAGTTCAATTGTCGGTATTTCGTTTAGAAACAACACGGGGACCAAGAAAGAATGGTGATGGTGAGAAGTATCACTGTACCAAGAATTCTTAAGAGGTGGAGTAATGCTCACGACATTCTTGACATCAAAGATGGTAATACTCCACGGTAGAACATAACATAGGTTGGATAGCAGGGAAATCAAGATACATCACAAAATATGAACAAGTTTGTGTTGGGAGGGAGGCAAGAATGTTGTCGATGATAACACAATTCATCGAGGGGCAAGGATGGTATTTCTCATCCTGAATTTCGACACACAACTTGGAAGAAGTCAAATTGTTGACAATGATCACGACAAATTTGTCGAGAGGTTTTCAAGAAGATGTAATTGATCGATGATGACATCAAGTCAAAGGAATGATGAAAGCGAAAGGTTATAGGAACCACGGGTAGGACACAAACTCGAAATCAAGTTTACTGTTCAAGGAGAAGTGATATGACGAGGAAGATCGACGCAAGATTAGCTCACTGTCGAAATTTGTGCGCTGGGAAGGACCAGGTAGCACAGTTAAAATCGGCACGATAATGACATAGCCGAGCAGGCTAGGAATGACTTGAAGGATTATTAAACTCGTAAGCCACAAAAATTACTTAGAGTTATTGAATCGGAGTGCGGAATTGATTCACTTATCGGTGTCTTTGAGGGGTTCTAACAACTCAGAACCCGTTGGAAAAATGGAATCGGCAAGAATATTAGTTGATGAAGAACTCATAAGAAGTTAAGTAGTTACTTGGCATTCTCGAGATACCAGGGGGGTAATACTCGACGACAGACCAAAGTAGAGGTTGGATGGGGGGTATTGCTCTGCAGAGGACAAGTGCTTAAACTTGCACGAGAAATGGTATTTAAAGGAGAACATGGTCGGAACCACGATTGCAAAAGGATCAATACACAGATACTAGACGATATCATATCAAGGAAATAGTTATTATTACAAGAAGTTTCTATGATAGGATCTACATCGTGTCCATGGGCATGAACACAAAGTTCAAGGTCGACTCCCACTTCTGCAATGCATAACCTTTCATTCATTACTCTATAAAAAATAATTTGAGTGCGAAGACCTACCTGGTGAATTACCAGAGGAGTATGAACCTTGGAAAACTTTCGGGTTCACACAGATTAAGGAAGGCACAGGTTCAACCCATCAGGGCAACTTAGAAACATATGCCACAAGCTTCGAGAGTGATTATCACCAGCTCAAAAGTAGAGCATGGTTGACAAAGCAGAGGATACAATTTACCAAAGGCATTATGTATCCGAGAAAAGACTCACAAAGTTATTGAATATGAAGGACGTCGCCGGATAAGATCCCATAAAGGTTCTGGTGGTCCACAAGAGACCTGATGTGAGCATCGGTACTCAACCAGCAGAAGAAAGAAAGCAAGGAGATCGGATTATCAAAACAACCGACTAATTCAAAGCTCCAATGCAAAGGAATTATGAGCTCCAAATCAAGGGATCAGAAGCAAATACTCTGATCAAGGATGGATAGGTTGATTAGGCTTAAGGGTACAATCGATGGCAATTTCATTGGTCGAGATCCAACTCATGTTTAATATGACGTCTGAGCCGGAAGGATGAATTCTAGGATCTGATGGAGGACTGCGAGAATTCGCAATATATTGAATCAACGGACTCAAAATGATAATGACAAGAGATGCCAATAAGATTACGAGACTTAAGATTAATCATAATGCAAGTAAGCAAGAATTTCAAGAGCAAAAAGGCTCCTGAAGATTTTCGGAAGATCGAATGATATTTTGAACACTTTTGTGAAATACTTGAATCAACTGGGGATGAGCGGATACTCGGTAAGTGCGAGAATTATCCGTAGGGGTATTCAGGTGACAAAGAACAGCAAGGCAGTAAGCTCAAAGGATTCTCGTAACAACAGAGAGAATTACGGGGTATCTTGTAGTAACAAGATCAACCGGGAAACATTGTATGAATAGCGAGTATACGTGGTTATCCATAGGAGTTTACCGATGAAAGGGAATTGCAAAAGCGATGAACACAAGTTCTCGGGTTATCAGCGGAGAGTATCTTCAGGGTCTTCACGTGCAGCAGACGATCATCAGCAATAAGGGGCTCTCCGGGTGAAAGTGATAACGAGATCCTAATGTTAGATTTAGCAAAAATTCACTTACCCGAATAGTAGAGAGATCAGAGTCCCAGAGTATAGACAAGGAGTAAAAGATCCTAATACCACCCAATGGCGACGTGGGCCCGTAAGCCACACAGACATGTTAGTAAAAGTTTTTCAATGACTAGACTCGACTTCGGCCAAGGAGTTGGAAAGGGGATTCCTACAGGCAGTCGGCTCTGATACCAACTTGTGACGCCCCCGATTCGACCGTACACTAATCATGCACGCAAATATGTACGATCAAGATCAGGGACTCACGGGAAGATATCACAACACAACTCTACAACATAAAGTCATACAAGCATCATAATACAAGTCAGGGGCCTCGAGGGCTCGAATACAAGTGCTCGATTATAGACGAGTCAGCGGAAGCAACAATATCTGAGTATAGACATAAGTTAAACAATTTTGCCTTAAGAAGGCTAGCACAAAAGTAGCAACGATCGAAAAGGTAAGGCCTCCTGCCTGGGACCTCCTAACTACTCCTCGAAGCCGGACTCCATGTAGAATCATCCTCGGGATCTCTAGCTCCTGGACTCCAGCATCTGGTTGCGACAACCAGGTATAGAAAGGGGAAAAGAGGGAGAAAAGCAACCGTGAGTACTCATCCAAAGTACTCGCAAGCAAGGAGCTACACTACATATGCATGGGTATAAAGGGCCATATCAGTGGACTGAACTGCAGAATGCCAGAATAAGAGGGGGATAGCTAATCCTGTCGAAGACTACACTTCTGGCCACCTCCATCTTGCAGCATGTAGAAGAGAGTAGATGGTAAGTTCACCAAGTAGCATCGCATAGCATAATCCTACCCGGCGATCCCCTCCTCGTCGCCCTGTTAGAGAGCGATCACCGGGTTATATCTGGCACTTGGAAGGGTGTGTTTTATTAAGTATCCGGTTCTAGTTGTCATAAGGTCAAGGTACAACTCCGGGTCGTCCTTTTACCGAGGGACACGGCTATTCGAATAGATAAACTTCCCTGCAGGGGTGCACCACATAACCCAACACGCTCGATCCCATTTGGCCGGACACACTTTTCTGGGTCATGCCCGGCCTCGTAAGATCAACACGTCGCAGCCCCACCTAGGCTCAACAGAGAGGTCAGCACGCCGGTCTAAATCCTATGCGCGCAGGGGTCTGGGCTCATCGCCCATTGCACACCTGCACATTGCGAGGGCGGCCGGAAGCAGACCTAGCCTAGCAGGCATTCCAGTCCAATCCGGCGCGCCGCTCCGTCGCTGACGTCAAGAAGAGCTTCGGCTGATACCACGACGTCGAGTGCCCATAACTGTTCCCGCGTAGCTGGTTAGTGCGTATAGACCAAATGGCCAGACTCAGATCAAATACCAAGATCTCGTTAAGCGTGTTAAGTATCCGCGAACGCCGACCAGGGCCAGACCCACCTCTCTCCTAGGTGGTCTCAACCTGCCCTGTCGCTCTGCCACAAAGTAACAGTCGGGGGCCGTCGGGAACCCAGGCCCACCTCTACCGGGATGGAGCCACCTATCCTTTCAGCCCCCTCATCAGAATCACTTGCGGGTACTCAACGAGCCGACCCGACTTTAGTCACCACATGTGTCATGTATAAAGTATAAAGTATATACCCGTGATCACCTCCCGCAGTGATCACGGCCCAGTAGTATAGCATGGCAGACGAACAAGAGTGTAGGGCCACTGATGGAACACTAGCATCCTATACTAAGCAGTAGGATAGCAGGTAAGGGTAACAACTGTAGCAACAATGACAGGCTATGCAACAGAATAGGATTAACCGAAAGCAGTAACATGCTACACTACTCTAATGCAAGCAGTATAGGGAAGAATAGGCGATATCTGGTGATCAAGGGGGGGGCTTGCCTGGAAGCACGGCCGAGAAGGAGGGGTCGTCAACACCGTAGTCGGTCGAGGCACCAGCAGCGGCGTCAGTCTCGTAGTCTACCGGAGAGAAGAGGGGGAAGAAACAATAAATACAATGTAAACAAATGCATGACGATGCATGACATGAAAAAGCGTCATGCTAGGTGTGCCCAAATGCGGTAGTAGGTGACACCGGCGAAGGGGGGGAACATCCGGGAAAGTATTCCCGGTGTTTCGCATTTTTGGGCAGAAGATCCGGAGGGGGAAAGTTGCGAGTTTGATATGTTAGGGACGTGTGGCGAACGAACGGGTTGCGTATCCGGATTCGTCTCGTCGTTCTGAGCAACTTTCATGTAGAAAGTATTTTCATCCGAGTTACGGATTATTTTATATGATTTTCTAAAGATTTAATCATTTTCTGAATTTTCATTAATTATTTAATTTTTATTCTGACATCAGCATGATGTCATGCTGACGTCAATGGTCAACAGGGGTTGACTGGTCAACCTGACTAGTGGGTCCCACTGGTTAGTGACACATATTAATTAACCTAATCAGGATTAATTAGGGGTGGGCCCCACTGTTATTGACTGATTAATTAATTAACTAATAGTTTAATTA
Organism: Aegilops tauschii subsp. strangulata; assembly: GCF_002575655.3. Taxonomy (NCBI): domain Eukaryota; kingdom Viridiplantae; phylum Streptophyta; class Magnoliopsida; order Poales; family Poaceae; genus Aegilops; species Aegilops tauschii. The sequence goes on from NC_053037.3 coordinate 443,316,347, forward strand.
GTTTAGTTATTTGATTAGTTTAATTAATAAAAATTAATTAAGTTAATTAATTCTTTTATTAATTAATTATTTTTAATATATTTATTTATTTATTTTAATATAAAACCGTTCTGTGCGGTGGGGCCCCCGTGTCATATGCCCAGGGGGCCTAACGGGCGCACGGGTAAGCGGGCGCTCGGGCGCTGGGCGGAGCCGGGCGTCGGGCGTCGGCGCCCGACTGGGCGAGCGCCCAAATTGATAGGCAGGGGGGCGCCAGCCACGGGCGTGGCGAGGCCGCCGGCGCCCACGACGCCGGCCAAGGGAGGCGGCGGAGGGCGGCGCCACGGGAGGGAGGAGAGGGCGGAGACGAGGCGCGCCGAGGCACGGGGCCATGGGGCGCCGGCCGGAGCGGGATGCGCGAGCGGGGCGCCGCGGGGTTGGCCGGTTGCGGCCGTCCGCGAGCAACGGTGGGCGACAGAGCTGAGCACGAGGGGGAGAGGCCGGGCGCGCGTGGGAGAGAGGAGAGGGGGAAGCTCACTGGGGCGGTAGGGGTTAGGCAGCGGGGGTCGAGGAGGAGACGAGGAGGAGGACGGTGAGGCGGCGACGATGTCCGGCGACGGCATGGCAGCTCCGGGGCGACGACGGTAATCCTCGAGCGCGGGCGTGCTCGCCGAGGCCGTGAGGGAGAGATGGGGACGGGGTGCGGCGACGGATGACGACGAGGTCCAGGCGGCGAGGGGCATCCGGCGAGGTCGCCGGCAGGACGCGCGAGGCCGGGGTGGGTAGGAGGCGCACGGGGTGGGGCGGCACCGGGCAGCGGCGGCGGGGGCGAGTGCCCCGATCCCGATCTGGATCGGGGAAAGGAGAGGAGCATGGGGATCGGGGGGAGTGGGAGGTGCTGCGGGTGGGGCTAGGGTTCGGTGGGGAGTGGGGGTTAAGGGAACGAGGGGGCCGGATGGGCCAGTGGGCTGGCCGGCTGGGCCGTTTGGCCCAGTTGGCCACGGGGTTTTCCCACCTTTTAATCATTTTGTTTGTTTTTCTTTTCTTAATTTTCCTGCTACGGGTTTATATTATTTTAGTTTTATAAAACCTAAAAGTTGCACCTAAATTAGTATTACTAATTATACCTCGGTCACAAAAGGTTTAACCCCCAAATAAAATAGTTTAGTATTTTATAAAATACAAAAGGCATTTATTTAGTTGTTTTTAGCTACTGCTTAAGTCATTTTAAAGCATTCAAACATTTTATAAAAGTGTTGTTTCTTCACCATAATTACCTATGCTTTATTTGTCACCGTTTGTACTTTTTAGTTTTTGACATTTGAAAACTTTACTGGTTTGACTTTATTTTAAATTTGAATTCCGAATCGGTTTTGAACTACGCGTGATTAACAACAGTAATCGAGATGACGTGGCATCATTTGGTGAGGGTTACTGTAGCTTAATTATCCGGGCGTCACAGTGCATCAATGCGCTACTACCAGCAGAGCTAGTAAGTTTTAATACTCGCAATACAGCGCAAACCTTTAAGAACTCACTACCGAGCGCAGATCAATTTTTTTTTTGAAATTTCTAATGCATGTTTAAAAAAACTTGAATATTTTGTGAAACGCAATTACTTTTGAATACTGTCAGATTTTTTTACAAAAACTGCCTCATTTTCGAAGCAGGGACATTTTTTGAAACACGGACATTTTTTGAAACATGAACAAAATTGGAAAAGGTGAAAAAATAAAACTCCCGAACAAAAATTAAAAACTTTTTCATTTCTTTAAAATTTCTAACTATTTTTTAAACAGGAACATTAGTCGGAAAATCCTGAAAAAATGGAAACATGAAACTTTTAAAAATAGTATGAACAATTATTTAAAACGGGAACTTTTTTTGAAAAGTTGTGATAATTTCGAACAGAAACATTTTAAGCATTTTTGAACAACGTTTTATACTAGACATTTTTTGAATCTTCGGAAAAAATTAACATGAACTTTCTAAAAAATTGTGAACAGTTTTTGAAACAGGAACATTTTTTAAAAGTTGTGCAATTTAGAATCAAAACATTCCGAACTATTTCTGAAAAATCCTGAACATTTTTTGTATTTAAGAACAAATTTGAAAACACGATCATTTTTTCAATTATTGAACATTTTAAAGAAACACGAACATTTCTGCCATCCAGAGTATCAACACTGCTTACATTATCCTCATCCCAAAAGTTGCCAATCCAGAGAGCATGAATGATTTCAGACCGATTTCTCTGGTTAGCTTACCTCTTAAGTTTTTTACAAAACTATTGGCAAACAGGGCACAAAATATCATTACATCTGTTATTCATCAAAACCAATATGGTTTCATCAAAGGCAGAAATATACAAGACTGTTTGGGTTATGCTTTTGAATATCTCCATCTCTGCCATCAATCAAAAAGACCCATTATCATTCTCAAACTTGATTTTGAAAAGGCTTTTGATAAGATTGAATACAAGGCCTTTATTGCCATGCTTAAAGCCAAAGGTTTTGGACCAAGGTGGATCAATTGGGTATCCAACATTCTTAACTCTGCTTCTACTGCTGTATTACTCAATGGAGTTGCAGGGAAAAAATTATGTGTAAAAGAGGAGTCAGACAAGGAGATCCATATTCTCCCCTTCTATTTGTTTTAGCAGCTGACCTCTTACAGTCTGTAATCAATGCTGCTTGGGAAAATGGGGAATTATCTCTTCCTATAAATCATGCTTATGGACAAGATTATCCAATTATTCAGTATGATGATGACACTCTTATGATAATGCCAGCTGATGCTGACCAAATTATTCATCTCAAATATCTATTAAACCTCTTCAGCCTCTCAACTCGACTTTTTGTGAACTACAGCAAATCTTCCATGATCCCCATCAATATTGACCAGCAGACTGTCTCTGACTTGGCTAATTCTTTTGGATGTAAGGTTGAAAGTTTACCTTTCACATATCTTGGATTCCCCCTTGGCATCACCAAACCATCTGTTCATGATCTTATCCCTGTTATCTCAAAAATTGACAAGAGGCTGTCTGGGGCTGCCAGATTTATGAACCATTCTGGTAGGCTAACATATGTTAACTCAGTTGTTTCTTCCATGCCCATATTTGCTATGTGCTCTCTTAAAGTACACTACACCATCCTGGATCACGTGGATAAATCTAGCAGGAACTTCTTATGGTATGGCAATGACATTAACAAAAAAGGAAAGTGCCTTGCTAGCTGGGAAATGATATGTAAACCCAAAGACCAAGGAGGTTTGGGAGTGCTCAACCTCAGAATCCAGAATCAAGCTCTCCTTATTAAGCACCTGTATAAGTTTTTCAATAAGGCTGATATTCCCTGGGTTAATCTGATCTGGAATGCCTATTATGATTCTAATGGAGTTCCACTCCCTGGTAACAAGAAAGGATCATTCTGGTGGAAAGACTGTCTCAAATTCTTGGACTTATTTAAATCTATGACCACCTGTCAGGTCAAATCTGGCAATACTGCTATGCTATGGAATGATAACTGGGATAGCAATATCATGAAACTTAAATTCCCTGAGTTGTACTCTTTCACCCTCCAGGAACATATTTCCATTACGACAGCCAAAATATGGAAAACATATATGATTTATTCCAGCTTCCTCTGTCAATTGTTGCACACCAACATCTTCACAGCTTGTCAGATCAACTTAACAATATTAGGGAACACAATGACAAAGATAAGTGGATTTTCCAATGGGGCAACAGTACTCACATGACTAAGAAGATCTACAACTTTCTTATGGGACAATATGACACTGCTGATCCCATTAAGTGGATCTGGAAATCCTGCTGCCTCCCGAGACATAAGTTCTTCTGCTGGTTGATGCTAAATGATAGAATAAACACATGTGAGCTGCTTACCAGGAAATCATTTCATTTGGATTCCACTTCTTGTGTTTTATGTAATGATGAAGATATGGAGGACAGAACACATCTACTATTCTCATGCACATTCAGTCAAAACTTCTGGTGGAATATTGGTATTGAATGGAACACCGATTTATACATTCATGATATGATTTCTGATGGCAAGCTGAGATATAACCTACCTTTCTTCATGGAGATTGTGACCGTGGGATGCTGGAGTTTATGGAATCAGAGAAATGGACTGATATTTGGAAATATACCATGCTCCATCACATCATGCAAGTTTGATTTCGTCACCACTTTCAAGCTCACCATGTTGAGAGCAAAGCCTAGCCTTAAGGATGGCATGTCATCCTGGATAGACAACATTTGAATAATTATGTATTTTATCTTTTCTTTTCTTTTCTGTAAACTCTTCCACTCTGGTTGCTCTCCCAACAACCATTGTACTATGCACTTTTATTCATTATAATGAAAATGACACACAGTAGGGTTTTACCCTACTATTTTATGGTGAAAAAAACACGAACATTTTTCAAAAATTGCGAACATTTTTAGGAATTAAAAACATTTTTTTTACAATAAGAACTTTTTTTAAACGTAAACATTTTTTGAAACTGCCAAACAAATTTGAAAATATGAAAGATTTTTTGTAACAAGATTTTTTTTTGACATTTGCGAATAATTTTTTAAAAACACGGACATTGAAAAAAGAAACAAAAACAGGAAAAAGGAGAGAAGAGCAAAAAAAAGTATCCGGAAAGAATAAAAAAAACCGAAACCGAAACTAAAAACAGGTTCACGAACCTCTTAGAAGGTTTCAAAACCAGAAAAAACCATCTGCGTACCTCTTGAAGGAATCCGGGATCGCTGCAACTATTAACGGGCTGGTCCACATCGCGTCGCTCGGTTGGGAAACTTGTGCGAAGCTTGGACAGTTTGACGCAGCGTGCGTCACGTAGGATTTTCCGGGGCGCTATAGCTGCCGAATGCAAATGGGCCCACTCAGCAATTCTTTCAGGCTTGCGTGTCGCTCGCTTGGTTTCAAGTCTGGTTTTCTTTGGGGTTTTGTTTCTATCTTTCTCCATTTTTTACGTTATTGTTATTCTGGTTTTCCATTTTTTGTGGCTTGCACCTTTTCTTCGGTTTCTTTGGTTTTCCTTCAGTTTCCTTTTTCTTTTTATTTTTTTTGTTTCTTTGTTTTTTCAACAGTTTGTATGTTTTTTTTGTTTTTAACACGTGATTGATTTTTCTGAGACAGACTATACATTTTTGTAGATCAAAACATTATTGTGCTTTGATGTCTATCTTTTTTCTAAACACATAGTTCATTTTTTGTTTACACAAAGAACAACTTTTATACACGTTTAACATTTTCGGAATACATGATTAACAATTTTGATGTCTTCTTTTCGCATATACATTGTACATCTTTTGTATGCATCATGATATTTTTTATAAACGTTTAATATATATTTTCAAAAAAATGAAACATATATTTTAATATCTATTTTTTCATAAACCTTCCACATTTTCTATAGGTCAGGAACATTTTTAATACATTTTTCTAAATAAATAATTAACGTTGTTTTAAAATATATGTGTTTGATGTCCAGTTTTTGATACATGTTGTATATTTGTATACATCAGAAATAATTGTTTATACATGTTTAACATTATTCTTACACTTGTACAACATTTTAAAGATATAATGAACACTTAAAAATAGAAATAAAAAACTAAAAATAATAAGCGCCAAGAGAAAAATAACTTGAGAAGAATAAAATGCGAGAAAAACCAATTGAAAAAAAAACTCTGCACCCATTTATAGGTTTACTAAAACTCTGCACATGTGTTGAATACATGTGTGTCCTCGCGTCCCGATCTTGACCTAGCCCATTTTACGTTTGCTCTGCACGCGATGCCACCTTCGAAGTCGCTGTAACCAAACATAGATGCGCCCCGCCAAAGCTATATCTCGCTTTAAGCGCGATGGAGGCTACTTTCGCCTGAAGGTGCTCTCGCGCGTCAGATTAGGCTGGCATGTTTTTTTTGTTACACAAACACTTTGCTTGTTCGTTCGAACGTGCCGATCGTGCCTTCGCTGTTTTTTTACTGTGGATATTTCTTTTTTTTGGTTTCTTTTCTTTTGTCAGTTTTCTTTGTTTTTTCTTGTTTTTCTTCGTTTTCATATGTTTCTTCATTTTCTATATCTTTTCCATTGTTTTTCCCTTTATTTTCTTATCATTTTCTTCATTTTTAGGGTTGTTATCGGTTTTCTTTATTTTCCGTAGGTTTCTTTGATTTTTTTCTGGTTTCCTCTGGGTTTTTTCTTTCCTTTCTTCTGTGTTTCTCTTTCTTTCTCGGCTTTTGTTTTTTGTTGGTTTTTAGTACACATTGAACATGTTTTGTATACATCAGGAATACTTTTTTGTATGCATGTTTACCATTTATAAGCACACGATTAACATTTTTTGAAGTCTTATATTTTTTATGTCTACTATTTTTGGTAAACATTATATATTTTTTGCACATCTAACAAAATTTTCAAATATAGGTTTAATACTTTTCAAATAAAAGTTCAACATTATTTTATTACATGGTCAACAGTTTTAATACACATGCTCCAAAAAATACATGATCGACATTTTTTTCTATATAAGATTAAGTTTTTTCAAATACATGATTAACTTTTCTTAATACATGATCGACATTTTTCTATACCCATTTAATATTTTTTTTCAAATGTTTGATTAATAATTTTTTTAAATGTTTGATTCACAATTTTTTTCAAATACAAGATTAACGTTTTTTGATACAATGGTCAAAAAAAATATACATTTAACATTTCCATATGCTGGATTAACATTTTTTCAAGTACAGGATTAACATTTTTTAATACAATGGTCAAAAAGCTTATACACATTTAACATTTTCAGATGCTCGATTAACATTTTTCAAATAGTTTTCTAATATTTTTTAAATGCTTGATTAATTTTTTCAAAAATATTTGATCAAATGTTTTCACACACATTGTATTTGTTTTTCTTGTACATTTAAAAAAATATACACATTATAATTTTTAAGTGCATGATTAACATTTCTGAAAACATTATTTATATGTTTAGAATTTTTTATAGTGTAAACAGAAGTAAAAAACAGAAAAAAGAAAATGAAAATGAAAAAATAACGAGGTTGTGGCCTCCAGAGGATCTGGCCCGGCCCATATCGTGCTGCCCTTACGCGAGGGTTCCCTAGGTCTCGCTGTAAGCGAGACATAGCGGAGCCCGACGCGCCCTATGTGGCGCCTATGTTGTAAGATAGCGTGGCTTCAAGGAATTTCATAATCTGCCGACCTAGTTGGATGATTTTCTGTTCGTTTTTTCTACAGTTTCTTTTTCGCTTTTCTTCCAGTTGCGTCTTTTCAGGTTTCAGTTCCTTTTGTTGATTTTCTCTGGTTTTACAACTTTTCTACGATTTTTTGTTTTCTTTTTGTTCAACACATGTCTACGTTTCTCATATACTTGTGGATCGTTTGTTTACATGTTGAACTTTTTCCAAATACATGTTATAAATTTTTAAATACACTTTAATTTTTTTTGAATTATACAAACCGTTTTTTAAACTATGTGAACAATTTTTAGATGGTATCAACGTTTTGTAAAATTTCATTAGCATATTTTAGGAATGCATGAACATTATTTTTAAAATGTCATGTACTTTTTAGGAATGGTAGGACACATTTTTTAAAAACTAACCAAACAATTTTTTACATTTTATAATTTAAAAATATCACATACAATTTTTCGAATGTTATTAACCAATATTAAATTTGCACTAAGAAAATTTACACGGTGTTAAAAAAATCAAGTTCACGGTGGACATTTTTTAAAATTAAGTAGATTAAAATTTTCGAATATATGTATTAAGATTATTTTAGAACATTTAAAGAAACGAATGAAGCAGAGAAGGAGCTATTTGGGTCGGACCCATAAACATCGACAGGGTGAGCGCCTTGAGGTGAGACTAGGTTCAGCCTCGTTGAGGGCTAGAG